>NC_084997.1:17152859-17157859 GCF_963854185.1 Sardina pilchardus
AAACACCCAACTGACCCCCTATATCACAATAACAGCAATCGGTCACAAGCACAACCAAAGCAACAACACAAAGCAACAACACATCCACTAATATATAGAGAGTAATGTATGATATTCAGCCACAGGCGCCAGTCCTCTGTTCGCGTGAACAGTGATAACTAGCAGGACAAAGACAAACATCAGGCCACCAAGCAGCAAGAGGAATAGCCACAACAGACCTGTTTTTAAGGGAGGTATTAGAAGAAACATTTAGACACACAGACAGCCTCCATACTACTGTTTGAGGAGCTCCTAAACAGTTCATCCCCTCAGGGCTGCTATTAGCATTGACACCTAAGCATTGACACGGAATTTTCTTCAAAATGTTCATATATGGAAATAAGGCCAGTGATGCCAAGAGACCATGTGATAGGAGTGTGTCGGAGGCTCCGGGCTTTTGAGAAAGGTCCTGAGGAGGAAACGTGCGTGGAGTACGGGGAGACCCTGGTCTCTCTCTCTCTCTCTCTCTCTCTCTCTCTCGCTCTCCTTCTCTCTCTTCATCTCTCTGTAATTGCCGGCAAAACCTGTGGGACCTTTCTCTTGAGAATGTCTTTAGACGAGACACTGAGATGGAAACAGACAACAGACAAGAGGACTTCACCATATCTGTTCAAACACCCAACTGACACCCTTTTCATATCACAACAACAGCAATCGGTCACAACAAACACATCCATTAATATCTAAAACATAATGTATGATATTCAGCCACAGGCGCCAGTCCTCTGTTTGCGTTAACAGTGATAATTAGCAGGACAAAGACAAACATCAGGCCACCAAGCAGCAAGAGGAATGGCCACAACAGACCTGTTGAGTTATTAGGAGACGCACAGACAGCCTCCATTCTACTGTTTGAGGAGCTCTCTGGAGCTCCTAAACAGTTCATCCCCTCAGGGCTGCTATTATAGTTGACATCTATTTCAAAAGTGGGGCAGCATTTTCTTCAAAATGTTCATATATGCAAATATGGCCAGTGATGCCAAGTGACCATGTGACAGGAGTGAGTCGGAGGCTCCAGGCTTTTGAGAAAGGTCCTGAGGAGGAAACGTGCGCGGAGTACGGGGAGACCCTGGTCTCTCTCTCTCTCTCTCTCTCTCTCTCTCTCTCTCTCTCTCTTGCTCTCTCTCTTCATCTCTCTGTAATTGCTGGCAAAACCTGTGGGACCTTTCTCTTGAGAAAGTCTTTAGACGAGACGCTGAGATGGAAACAGACAGCAGACAAGAGGACTTCGCCATATCTGTTCAAACACCCAACTGACCCCCTATATCACAATAACAGCAATCGGTCACAACAAACCCATCTTACACAAAGCAACAACACATCCATTAATATCTAAAACATAATGTATGATATTCAGCCACAGGTGCCAGTCATCTGTTTGAGTTAACAGTGATAATTAGCAGGACAAAGACAAACATCAGGCCACCAAGCAGCAAGAGGAATGGCCACAAGAGACCTGTTTTTAGGGTGGTATTAGAAGACGCATGTTGGCATTTAGACACACAGACAGCCTCCATACTACTGTTTGAGGAGCTCCTAAACAGTTCATCCCCTCGGGGCTGCTATTATAGTTGACACCTATTTCAAAAGTGGGGCGGCATTTTCTTCCAAATGTTCATATATGCAAATAAGGCCAGTGATGCTAAGTGACCATGTGACAGGAGTGAGTCGAAGGCTCCGGGCTTTTGAGAAAGGTCCTGAGGAGGAAACATGCGTGGAGTACGGGGAGACCCTGGTCTCTCTCTCTCTCTCTCTCTCTCTCTCTCTCTCTCTCTCTCTCTCTCTCTCTCTCTCTCTCTCTCTCTCTCTCTCTCTCTCTCTCTCTCTCTCTCTCTCTCTCTCTCTCTCTCTCTCTCTCTCTCTCTCTCTCTCTCTCTCTCTCTCTCTCTCTCCAGATGTGGAGATGTACTTGCCGGCAAAACCTGTGGGACCTTTTTCCTCATGAGAAAGTCTTTAGACGAGACGCTGAGATGGAAACAGACAACAGACAAGAGGACTTCGCCATATCTGTTTAAACACCCAACTGACCCCCTATATCACAATAACAGCAATCGGTCACAACAAACCCATCTTACACAAAGCAACAACACATCCATTAATATCTAAAACATAATGTATGATATTCAGCCACAGGTGCCAGTCATCTGTTTGAGTTAACAGTGATAATTAGCAGGACAAAGACAAACATCAGGCCACCAAGCAGCAAGAGGAATGGCCGCAACAGACCTGTTTTTAAGGGAGGTATTAGAAGAAACATTTAGACACACAGGCAGCCTCCATACTACTGTCTGAGGAGCTCCTAAACAGTTCATCCCCTCGGGGCTGCTATTATAGTTGACATCTATTTCAAAAGTGGGGCAGCATTTTCTTCAAAATGTTCATATATGCAAATAAGGCCAGTGATGCCAAGTGACCACGTGACAGGAGTGAGTCGGAGGCTCCGGGCTTTTGAGAAAGGTCCTGAGGAGGAAACGTGCATGGAGTACGGGGAGACCCTGGTCTCTCTCTCTCTCTCTCTCTCTCTCTCTCTCTCTCTCTCTCTCTCTCTCTCTCCAGATGTGGAGATGTACTTGCCGGCAAAACCTGTGGGACCTTTTTCCTCATGAGAAAGTCTTTAGATGAGACGCTGAGATGGAAACAGACAACAGACAAGAGGACTTCGCCATATCTGTTTAAACACCCAACTGACCCCCTATATCACAATAACAGCAATCGGTCACAACAAACCCATCTTTCACAAAGCAACAACA
This sequence comes from Sardina pilchardus, assembly GCF_963854185.1. Lineage (NCBI taxonomy): Eukaryota > Metazoa > Chordata > Actinopteri > Clupeiformes > Clupeidae > Sardina > Sardina pilchardus. Next base: position 17,155,649 of record NC_084997.1, read on the forward strand.
CATCCATCAATATCTAAAAAGTAATGTATGATATTCAGCCACAGGTGCCAGTCCTTTGTTTGAGTCAACAGTGAGAATACGCTGGGCGAAGACAAACATCAGGCCACAAAGCAGCCAGGGGAATGGCCACAACAGACCTGTTTTTAGGGTGGTATTAGGAGACGCATATAGACACACAGACAGCAGCCTCCATTCTACTGTTTGAGGAGCTCTCTGGAATTCCCACGCAGGTCATCCCCTTGGGGGCTGCTGTTAGCGTTGACACCTATTTCAAAAGTGGGGCGGAATTTTCTTCAAAATGTTCATATATGCAAATATGGCCAGTGATGCCGAGCGACCACGTGACAGGAGTGAGTCGAAGGCTCCGGGCTTTTGCGTGTGAGTAACGGACACCGTGCGGTATGAGAGAGAGACACTTATGATGCGGGCTGACATCACTGTTGACAAGCGCACCGTAATATGCAAACCCTTCAGGACGCTGCGGATGGGATGGGACACGAACAAGACGGTTATTGTTGACGGAGCGGAGCTTGGCGTCTTAACGTGCGCAATCCGTGAGAACGTTCCCCACGCTAATGAGACGCATTCCCACGTGGCATTCCCTGTATACTCAATGCTGTTCAGTACTACTGCATACGTCGGCTGTATGTGTGTTGGGACACTACCCTCCAATGGTCATTTGAGCACTCAAGCACAAATAATGAATACATTTAAAAACACATTTCAAACACAAATAAAGCATACATATATACATGTAGTAGTATAGTATGACTTGTTTAAAGTAAAAAACAAAAACTCTTCTTTAGTGTTATTCTGGAAGGGTACACTTTTTATTTCAAAGAGCTTTTTTTATACACTTGATTTTTTTTTACTTTAAACAAGCCATACTGTACTACTAGATGTATACATGTATGCTTTATTTGTGTTCGACATGTGTGTTCTCATCCGTAGTATCCTATTGTAGTGTGCTCAGTGGGCTCAAGTGCAACAGGTGACTGTAGTATGGCGGGGCAGGGGGGCATGTTGTGCTGCTTAGCACAGTGGTCAAGCTCAGGGGAAGGGGCAAATGCAGGTCAGGGGGTATTAGTGCCTGGGGCGGCAAGTGTAACAGACCTTATTCCACGTAGAGGACACATTCTGTGCTATGACAGGCATCAATCTATCACAAAGCCATATAACACCATAATGCCTTTCATGCACACAAAAAAATATTGCGTTGTACTTGCTGAAGAAAGAACATTCCTTTGTGCACAGAAAGGAACAGATCGTTCACATGCACTATTCACATGCAATTCGTGGATCAACGACTGAATAGACCAAATGCATTATTCATTCAGTAGATTAAATTAACTTACAAAAGTAATTTTGTCCATGAAATATCTATCTTCTTTTGTCAATATATTCTATTGCTTTTGCAAATTACACACCAAACAGCAATACATAATGTAAAATATAAACCAACAAAACAAAACAAAACTAAAAACTAAAAACTAAAAACTAAAAACTAAAAACAAAACAAAACAAAACAAAATGGGGGGGGGGGGGGGGGGGGGGGTACACTTCACAGTGCTGGCTGAAATATACAAGTATTTACAAGGAAAAAAAAAAGAAAAAACAAAACATAGGCTACATATCATGACTTCAGAGACACGTAAAGTGTGAAATATCTATCCTATAGAATGTTCATTCTGATGACAGGTTTGCTATTACTGTAGAGAAAGTATAATGAGTGCTAAAGATAACTACTTACACACTCTCACTTGGATGTGGACATCTAGATTCTACTCAGAGCAGAATCTAGATCGGTCTTGTCTTTGGTGCTTGGTTCAAGGTTGTGTGTGTGTGTGTGTGTGTGTGTGTGTGTGTGTGTGTGTGTGTGTGTGTGTGTGTGTGTGTGTGTGTGTGTGTGTGTGCGTGCATGCGTGCATGCGTGCGTGCGTGCGTGTCAGGGTGTCCATAATGTCCATAATGCTATATATGTGCTACAAAAAGGAGTGAATACACAGCGTCCACTGTGTCTTAATGCTGCTGTCAATTACACTCCTCCATCTCAGTCAACCTGCTACTCTCACTCTTCATAACCCCTGTCTTCATTCATTCATTCATTCATTCATTCATTCATTCATTCATTCATTCATCCATCATTCATCCATCCATCCATTCATTCATCCATCCATCATCCATCCATCCATTCATTCATTCATTCATTCC
>NC_084997.1:17165359-17180359 GCF_963854185.1 Sardina pilchardus
GGGACCTGGAGCGAGTGGCATGCATCTCCGCGCACATTGGCATGCGTCAAAGACGTATACGTGTGTCATAGACGTGAGGCCCCAGTGGTTGGGAAGCGCACGAACCCCCTCCCACATGCACGTTGATGACGCAATTCTCGTCACACGTTGGTTGTGTGTGGGCCACAGACGAAAAAGAAACGCATCACAGCCATCAGTGGGCTCTGGTGACGGCCTGTCACTGTCCCCGACCAGTGACTGACCTGCCCCTACAGATAGAATCTTTCTTGTAGCATCCTCAGCGACAATGAATCATCATCATTATCATCATCATCATCATCGTCGTCATCACCATCACCATGGTAACTATTGAGTTGGGTTAACTGTAGGAGTGATGGATGTACAGACTTCGTTTCCCATCCTGCCCCTGTGTCCGGTGACACCTCCCCACGAGGCTCCTTGGCAGGTCTGCCCCACTGCATGTGCCACTGTAGGCCCTGGACACACACACACACTCCCGCACACACACACACACACAGTGTCACATGACAACATCAGTCAGTCAGTGCTGCTGTTAGCCACCGCCCTGCAGGGAAGATGCAGAGGTCAGATCTGCGCTGTGTCTCGAGTCTCTCTCTCTCTCTCTCTCTCTCTCTCTCTCTCTCTCTCTCTCTCTCTCTCTCTCCTCTCATGTGCTCCAACCTTCAACACTGCTGACTACACACAAAATGTGTGCGTAGTGTTTGTGTGTGTGTGTGAGAGAGAGGATAATTGTGCAATAATTCACCACCGCACCTCTACAGTACTGTAGGGCTTATCTGTACTGCCACTGGGAGACTCTCTTGATGAAGATTAGTTCATCAGAAATCACAGCGGCCAGTATCCAGCACACGCCCTCTCCGATCCCCTCCATTTCCATTGATTATAATGGTGGCTCTCATTTCCTGTTCACGCAGCTCCGTCCCAAGAGTCTCATCGAGATGAACGCTCACATTATCCAGGCGTCCTTATTACAGTAAAAAAAGCAGGTCAAATCAGACGAGAGGGACTGACTCAGTGCTGTCTTGCGTCAATGCAGTCCTCAGAAGCCCAGGCCTTCCACGACTCGGACCCTCAGGGAGGGGGGGGGGGGGGGGTAACGGCGCTACGTGGGTTCCCAGCGATGCGACGCAGGAGACTTCTACGCAGCGGTACGGTATATTTCTCAGTACATTTCTCGGTAAATCTGCCGAGATTGACAAAAACAATTCCCGAGAATTTTCTGGGGGAACGCGTGAAGCGCCATGACGTAATAGAAACAGAAACACATTGCGCATACAGTACGATCTTATCTCGCTCGTCCGCGCGCAGTGCCAGCGTTTGCCTGGAAGAGGTGATGTGTGTCTTGGGAGCCGCTGGGTTCCACGGAAGAGAAAACAAAATCAGAGCCAATAAGTACAGCGTCCCACCCTCTACACACACGGGCATGTGCACACAGACAGAAATACAGTACACACTCCTCTCACACACAGAAACTTTTTTCTCTCTCTCTCATACACACACACACACACACACAAACAATGCACATGCCTGTGTATCCATGCACAAATACACACAGACACACATAACACACACACACACACACACAAACACACACACATGCACGCACGCACGCCTACCCGCCCGCCCGCACACACTCACACACAGGTCATCGTTGATGGCAGACAGTGGTCCGTCCACACAGGCCCTGATCAGGGCTGTCTATTCACCAGCCACCTCTGATCAAATTAGGCCTCTGCCGAGTCGCTCAGCAAAGAGCACACTCAATTTAGACAGCCCAAACACAAAGAGACAGTGCAGCGAGGAGGGGTGAGTATGAGTGTGTGTGTGTGCGTGCGTGTGTGTGTGTGTGTGTGTGTGTGTGTGTGTGTGCCTGTGTAGGGAACAGTCCAAATAATTCAATCATTTAATGAAATAATCAGAATGAATTCAATTGTGCAGCTTGGCAGAAGCACAGTCACAACTTCACATCATGAAATCATCCCAGCAGGTCAAGTGCTATAGAGTCATCCAGATGTCTCCGTGGATAAATGACTGGGACTGTGTGTGTGTGTGTGTGTGTGTGTGTGTGTGTGTGTGGGGGGGGGGGGGTCACAGGAGCCAGTGTTCCTTGTGAGACAACGACCAATAATGTGTCTTCCTACGGGGTCATAACATGATCATTTCAATAATCATGTACACAGGCTAAGTGAACACGGACATACAAAGAGACACACAGGCAAACACACCTGAACACGGACACACAGACTTGCAGACATACACAAATACATACTTACTGTGTATTTATACCCCCCCCCCCCCCCCCCCCAACGGGATGATACATTTGACTTGACTTGACTTGATCTGACACACCCAGACACATTTTCACCCATATGCAAATTTGACTGTACACGCAGAGGTCACGTTATTTCGTCGGAAGTCACAAACTCGTAAACATCTCTTATCAGTGGTTGACATTTGCCCGGCAGGTTTGACAGTCACTCGCTGATCACATTCATTCAACGTGGCCACCATAACAACACAAGCCTGCTGTTACTTGCTCGTTGTTAATAGAGGAGATTGCAAGTGAGTGATTACTTTGACTGTTCATCATGTGAAGAATTCCTGATCCAGATTTTCAGCATTCTTCCGCTAAACACCCACACCAAAACATCTCATACCATTGAGGAACATTCCCTACGTAATTCCATACGGCTAAGCGGCATTCCGTACCGAGTGTTTGTACGGGACAAACAAAGTTTACATTCCACTAAATGTGTAAACACATTCCACCTCAACGCTTCCGAGGAATTTGAAAAATAGAAATAAATAAGTTGCGCAACTTATAAATAACTAGTATTCATCGTTTTGGTTTAATTGGATAGTGCCTGTTCAACTCTGCACATAATCTATACTATAGATTCTATAGTCTAAGAAGTAGTACTTGTTTACTGATGGGGGTCAGTGAGTTAAAGGGGCGGTCTGTGACTGGCGAATTGCTGTTGATATTTAACCTAATCAGCCAATCAAAATCCACTGGAGGAGGAAGAGGACTGAGAGGGCCGGGGGGCGGGCAGGCCCTGCCTTGTGGTTTCCGAGTCACCTTTGGTCAGTGATAAATCAGGACGGTCTCGTAAGACAGGCCCTGGCCAGGCATGCCTTTCACATGTCCCCAGGGCACGAGCTGGAGATCACAAGGATATCTCAGGTGCGTGACACCTTTTTCAACTCATGCTCCGTTCCCGCCATTTTCATGACTGAACAAAAATAGCAATTGTGAAACCAGGATGTGCTAGCTAGACAACCATCTAAAAAAAAAAACATTCTCTCTCTCTCTGGCACGCACGCACGCACACACACACGCGCACACGCGCACACACACACACACACACACACACACACACACACACACACACACATTAGACACATTAGAGCACATTTATCATGTGCCCAGCATCATACCTCCATGCTAAATGCTCTCCAGTCCTTCTAGGTGCTGCAGTAAAGTGGCTTGCAGAGCTAAGCTAATCAACAAACAAATCAAACCCCTAACTCCATATACATAATGCATATTATGCACATAAAGTACGCCATCAAACTTATTAGTAATTCATAGGGCCATTAAAATTCACAATTGCTCTTAATGACAATGTTTATGAGCAATATATCACACTTACATTAATGCAATGCATTAATAATTATTGCCAAATTGTGACAACATATATAACCATATGGAACCACTTAGAATATGAGCAAAGTGGATTGATAGTGGTTGATCTTATTCCCAGTATATGCAAGTGAGCATATACTATAGGCTCCACCTATTGGAAGGATTCTAAAGGCACACTCATACTCATGTTCAGTCCTGATATATGTTGGAGCTTCGAGATCTTCCCCAACATCTGCTATATCAGTTCAATGCTGTCCTTGCCTTGTGGCTGTGCAGGGCGGAATGGTGGCCTTTTCCAATCTTATCCCACTGGAGAAGAAAGGGTCAATAAAGGTTTTGAGGGGAAAGGACTCACCCTTTCCAGCAAGCAGCCTCTGTTCCTGAGCCCTTGGGTGAATTAACACACATATGCACCATTCCCTTGTCTGCTATAACATTAAGAAAACTATGGATGATGAATACTTCTAATTAGTCTTACAAGTGAGTACTGTATGTGGTGGGCTTCCACTTTCTGAACGGCAATGTAAGTATAAGTATATATACTCCTTTCATCCCGTGAGTGAAATTCGGTCTCTGCATTTATCCCAATCCGTGATTTAGTGAACGCACACAGCACACAGTGAACACACAGTGAGATGAACACACTAACCCGGAGAAGTGAGCTGCCTGCTCAACAGCGGCGCTCAGGGAGCAGTGAAGAACCTTAACAATCATTATGATATTTTTGCATTTCAAGCACAAGGTTCCAACCATTAGGCAATAAGCAATACATGTTCCAGTAGGCTAAATGTGTGGAAGGCTGAAGCATTATTGGGACATCGCTGCCAGCCAGACAGTATACTTGTGTAAGGGAACTGGTGCAAGCATTGAGCACATGACGAAATAACACTGAGCATCTATCTTAAACAGGGTTACTGGAGTAAAGGTGGAGAGGACTGACCTACAGCCCTGTATCTGAACAAAACAATATGTTCTTCTTATACTCGTGTGCCTGAGGATCTGACATTGAGTAATATAATGAGGAATCAGCCATGGCAAGGGGATGGAGGCTAATGAGGTTGACTCAGAGAAGGTGTATATAGCTAGCAGTCGCAAAGGGGGGGAGGAAGGTTAAATCACATATGCAAATAGGGAAATGAGGCTGGCAATCATCGGAGAGGATTTTCGAATGGATTGGCTTGGATCCTTACATACTATGCCGAGCGTTAAGAATCTTGGAGTGTACAACTGTAATTCCAAAATTTGTTGTTTAAATCCAAATTCCAGATCTCAACCACCATGCCGTATTGAAAGTGGTGTGGTAAACGTTAATGTGGCTGCACTTTACTCAGAGACTGATTTGATGGTCTTGGACACATTAGTGGAACAAGGCAATGAGGCAACAGCTGAATTTGGGTAAAATAAATCAGCCTTTAAACGGCGTCATCGGGCCCAAAAATAGCACTCCACATAAATCATATTTTTAAATGTCTCCGATGGAAAAATGGAGAACAGTTCCTGCACTGTTTTCCTCATCAGTGTCTCCTCCATCCATCCAGCCAGCCACATCTGCCACACACAACAGCGGCCTGCCCCATTCCACTCATAACTAATCAATGACTAACTTTGTCCGTCCACCACTGGCTCCCCGGGCGCCGTATAACTAAAGTTTCCTTGGCGATGTGAGCGAGCGAGTGGCGAGCGGCGAGCGGAGGAGTTGTTGTGCGGAGTCCATTAAGCAGATATGATGGCACCGCGCGGCTGGACTCCAATCAGCGAATGACAAGCTGTGGGGGGGAAAAGGACCCTTGCGCTAATCTCTTAAGAGGATCAAGCCTCGCTCTGCTTCAGTGAACCACGACCACAGGCAAGAGACTGACACAGTTGTGCTTTATTGCTGTACAGGTATCTATAAAACATTTTAAAACAAAATATGTCACATACATCATCATTTACCCCCCCCCCCCCCCCATAACCCTTCACCCGCCCGACCACCCCCAAACAAACACGTTTGCATGGAAGTCATGGAGTATTTCTATATAATTTACAAAAAAACAAAAAATAATAATAATAAAATGAAGAAATAAAAAGGAACTTAAAAACAACACTATGAAAGGCAACATCCATCATGGCAAATATACAAAATGTCTCCAAGAGACTCTTTTGGGAGCAGATGAGGGGGGGGGGGGGGGGGGGTGAGAAGACCCTTCAATAGGTGAGAGGCGCGTTGGTCTGTGTGTCACTGGTTGTTGGTAGAAATGGCTACAACTCTTGCTCATGACATTCTACTCTTCCATTCATCTACTCATCCACTGACTTCACCAAAGACCACCAAAGGGTGACAACGATTGGACAACTAACAGTCCTCTCACGCTGGACAAAACTCCAGTTAAGATAAGTCGTCTTATCTGAGGAGAGGGGAAGGGAAGGGTGGGTGGAACTCGAGGGGGTCTTGCCACATGCCCCCCCTGGGAACTTTAAAAAATGTCGCTCTTGCTGGAGAAGGACTGGTGACGGGGAGGATGAGAGAAGATAAACAGCACCGATAGCAATGGGAAAGCATATGGGGTAGAATGCCCATAGAGTTCTACTGAACAGCACAACGGAACATGAGGATTGCACAGAGAGAGAGAAAGAGAGACTGAGAGAGAGAGAGGGAGAGAGATAGAGGTGGAGAGGATTGACAGAACGCTCTCATGCACTACAGAAGCATGTGTTTTTCTTTAAGGATGAGACAAATAAAACCCATTTACATATCTTTTTTTTCCGACCATTTCTTCTCTCTTATGCTTACAATACCAAAAACCAACACTTTTTCACTGCTTTTAATTCGTAGAATATTCTAAATAAACTGTACTTTTTTTTCTCCTTTGCAAAAAGAATGTTTACTTACATTACCCACTATAACCCTGTTTTACAAGAGGGTGCACTTTAAATATACTGGGAGTAGAAGTGCCCCTTTTACCTGAAGAATGACAGGTCAAAAGGGCCAGTTTGTGCTATTTATCACAGTCACCACCGTATCGTATCGTACTGATCATCAAATATAATATTCTGTCACCTTGGGCCAACTGTCTATAAACCCTTTATAAATGAATGCTGGCACTAGCAGGTGTGCGTATAGAGGTCTGTGCGGATAGCACTGGAATAAAGGGCTTGTAATGACTTGTAGCTGAGGCGGAGCACATGGTCGTGTGTGTTCTTGAGCCTGTGGCATGAGCCTGAACTGTGTCCAACGCTCATTCTGCTCACGTCAAGGTCGCGCTCAAAGGTCGAGCTGGTTTTAAGTGTAAATTATGATTAACCTGGGGCGTCTCTCTCAGGGATCTGAGTGTCGAACGGCATCTTTCACCGTGTGTGTGTGTTAACGTGCTTTATTTACACATACAGACACACACACACACACACACACACACACACACACCGTCTCCTGCCAATGAGCCGTTGAGATGCGGTGAGAGTATCGGCGAGGGATTGACTCCCATCTCAGGTAAAGCGGCGGCGGTGGCGCTGACACAAACAAGCCCAGCGAGGGGGACGCCGAGGGGCACTTCAGACTAAAGAGCCGTAGCTCCGCCGCTGGGAGCCGGGCGTCCCGCGAGAACCGACATCGTCACAGTCAACAGCGTCAGGGAACACGACTAACACAAGCACCGGAGATGCTCAGGGGAGCGTGACGTGCTATAGATGACATCACTTCCTGTCTGAGGGTCATGGCGTTTGAAGCACGTGTGACCCCACTGTTCAGTAACTGGTCGTACACCATCTTAATCAATCGCGTGAGCAGTGAGACTAACGACGCGGTTTGTTGATCTATCAAAAAACCCTGGCAACTGTAAAGTACTGATATGTTTACAGGAAGTGGCAAGAACAACAGAAATCCGTAATAAATATATAGTGACACTGTGTGTGGCCTGATGGTGAACCTCCATCACCATTGTACTTCCTTACATCAACTTCCTTATTCCGCTCACATGACTAAGTAAGCCCAGGGATGTGGATGGGTGTCACAGCAGTCTACTGTTAATATGTACGTTTCATCAAGGTGCATTTGCAATGTATTGCAATACAGAGTGTCTCCTTCCAGTGAAACAGAAGTGTTTTTTTCCGCCTCGTAGCTGTGATGTGCAACTCAAGTTGACATTTCTCTTCAAAGCTTAAACGTTAAAAGAGAGAGACAGAGAGAGAGAGAGAGAGAGAGAAACAAAAGCGAAATTGTCTTTTTTCTGTGAACATTAAAAGATAAACTGCTAGGGGTTGGGATTCAAAATCATTCATTCGTTCAGTTTCATTACAGACCCCACCCCCTGACAAAAAAGATAAAAGAGAACATTCACATTTCAAAAATACACCCCTTGCAGTTAATGCACCCTTTCTATCATTGCAGTAAGCCCTCACATTCATTCTATGTCCTTGCATTCATGGCAGACCGTCCATTGATCCTGTCCTACTAACTCCACTCCCCTTCGGTTGATAAATCTCGAGCCTTCCACTGATCCCATTGCTCTATGCAGAATTCGCACTCCTGCCTTGAGCTCCAGAAGTGCAGCCCCTGGAACGGGCTGTGGCTACCCAGGATTGGGTGAGTCCTTGTGGGATCCTGATCCAGCGGACTCCTGGCGGCTCTCCATGAGTGAGTTTTTTTGACAGGTCCTTCCACAGGAGTCAATCGTTAAGGAAAGTCTAAATATTTCTTCTTCTTTTGTACTGTATGTGCCTATAGACTCTGGATGAATAAGATGAAGGAATCTTGCTTTTTTTTTAAAATGCATATTCTCTTTTCGTCTCTTCTATTCAGACAGGCAAACTTTTTTTTGTATACGGAACAACAACAACAAAAACAACAAAACTTGAAGAGTTTCACAGGTCCGGAATTGACAGTGAGGGATATCGTCTGTACACTTGAGCTTGGTCATCATCTGACGTTGAAAGTGTTTGATTTGTGTGTGTGTGTGTGTGTGTGTGTGTGTGTGTGTGTGCCTGCATGTGCAGTGTCTTATGTATCTCTGGGTTAGTTTCAAAGTCCAGTCTGTCTTTTGCCACTTGAAAGAATACCTTGTTGGTGTGTCTTTAGTGCTGGAAAAAGCAGCTGTGTGGGACGGCCCATGCACCTGTAGCATCTGTCAAACAACAGTGGACAAAGCTAGGTCTCTACTCACTGCTGCTCAATGGGCCTTTTCACACGCTTAAGCTAAAAGCTAATGAGCTAAAAGCTAAAAGCTAATGAGCTACAAGCTAAAAGCTAAAAGCTAATGAGCTAAAAGCTATATTGACTTGCATCCTTAGAGGTGAACTAGCAATTGAATACATATCTGCAGGGGTGTGTCTGGCTCTCTGTGTGTGTGTGTGTGTGTGTGTGTGTGTGTGTGTGTGTGTGTGTGTATGTGCGTGCATATGCGCTGAGCTACACTTCTGCTGCATGATGTTGGCTAGGCATGAAGAGGGTCCTGCTGGTGGTGGTGTTGGTTGCTTGGTGGCACGAAAAGTATTTAAAGTGCACCTCGTGGTATTCTCTGAAGTTTCCCTGAACCGGACGGTGTGTGTTGGGGGAACCAGAGGAGGGGTTGTCAGGGTAACGAATCCGACCAGTCAGATGGTCATATAAGCACCAGCGGAAAGCCTGAAGCGAAGCTGCGTCGCATGTTTTAACCTGAAGAAGAGTCATCGCTTGGAAGCAAATAAAACCAAAGAACATAAATACGTTAAAAACAAACACACAAACAGTAATAAACAATAATAAAAACAAAGCTCGAGCACGCCAGATGTCAAGAGGACACAACATCTGCCCCACAACGAAATATCATGTAAATGTTCCTGTTTGCTTTTTTCCATTCGTGTTTTTTGTAAACTTCAAAGATGCCCGTCGCACCGACATCTCGGCGTGATTTCAGCACCAGTTACGGTCACAAGTTCTTCTCGAAACGCTGACCACTAACTCCTGAAGACAGCAACGGAGATGAACACCAGATGGAGGAGGAGGTATGCGCGGAGGATGAGGATGATGATGATGATGATGATGACTCTTAAGCTGAGGAGGATGCTCCTTCGACTGGAGGGCCTTGGGAGGCTGCCCCCCCCCCTCCCCCCTAAGGCGCTCATATGAAATGATGGTTTGGTCTGGGGGAAAGAGCTCCAGTCAAGCAGGGGGTCCCAGCCCAGAGGCGAGGCCCCATCCCTGGGCATGGAGGCCTGGCAGTGTGGAGGGCCTTCCCCAGGGCTCCATGCTGTTTTTGGTCCCACTCAGCTGTAGGTGCGGTTGGAGAGATAAGCCCCCACTCCCCACCCCTCTCTTTCACATACGGACACACACACACACACACACCACACACACCTGTTTTCATCTATGCCTGCTCTCTTCAAATGTAGGAACAAACGTATGGGGAGAAGGGGTGATAGAGGAGTGAAAGAGAAAGAGAGAGAAAGAAAAGAGTCTTTTTGTCCCTCTCTCTTTCTTTTCACCCAGTAGTCCAGCACGATCACCTGCCCCCCCCTTGCCCCCACATTCCACCCCACCCTCATCTAAATGATTGACCAATCCCCACACTAGACCTCCAGGATGTAGGCGGGAACAGGTGAGGATGGGCCAATAGCAATCAGTCCTGGGCGGATGTATGTCTGTATGTGGAGTGTGTGTGTGTGTGTGTGTGTGTGTGTGTGTGTGTGTGTGTGTGTGTGTGTGTGTGCGTGTGTGTTGGGGGCCACTAGGGCGAGGCCTTCTTGCTCATGTGAGCCTTGTTCTTGAGCAGGATGGTGGGGGAGGCGTGGGGGTGCAGCAGGTGCTGCCAGTCGGGCCGAGACTCGCAGAGCGCCCTGCGCCACAGCAGCAGGTCCTGCAGGGCGGCGCTATCCTCCCCACACGCACGCAGCCTCTGCAGCAGCTGAGAGGGGGAGAGAGAGAGAGAGAGGGGGGGAGAGAGAGAGAGAAAGTGGGAAAGAGAGAGAGAAGAAGAGAGGAAGAAGAGAAAGAAAAAGAAAAGAAGAGAGGGAGAGAAGAGAGAGGGTAGAAAGAGGCGAAAGGAAGGCAAGATTGAGGAGGAGAGTGAGAAAAGAGAGCGAAAGAGAAGGAACGGAAGGGAAACCAAGAAAAGTTCCGTAAGTACCATATCAACTCAGTCAACGTCTGATCAGTTCCATCACATGACATCCAGCACAGGAGAATGGGAAGCATGGATGGGACACAGCAGGAAGCAGCAGCACAGGGACTAGATCAACTGACACAAGCAGACAAATGAGGGAGTCGGAGCAAAAAAAGGCAAAAAAAAACAAAGAGATGTGTTCCTAATGCAGCTCACCAGGAAATAGAATCCGAACACTCAACATACTTTGAAGTTTCACATTTTGTTCCATTTCTATAGAGAGGAATGCTTGACCCCTATCAAGGGACAGTTTCTTTTCTTTGCCATGATAGCAGATGCATAAAAGATGAAACTGTGCAGAAGGTTGACTCCATCCACTGGGGACTTGGCTGCACCATGGATCCAGTGTCGGAGAGCATCTCTTGAGTGAGCAGATCCCTTCAAAAGCTGACAAAGACCTTCTGCCATGTGTGTGTGTGTGTGTGTGTGTGTGTGTGTGTATTGGATCAATGGACAATACCCACGCCCTCCCATAGATAAACATATTCACACATTGGCACGTGCGTGCATACACACACACACACACACACACACACACACACACACACACACACAACACATCTGCAAAGCGTGAGGTGTTCACTTGGCTGAATCAATCAATGGGTCGGACAGATCAATGAAACACACATTCAAATCATCTCCAGCTGGTAAACTGTGAGGCGTTGGGAGAGAAAGCAGGACCCCCCATTGCCTCTGATCCATACCAGGGGAGGAGCTGACCACACAAACACACACACACACACACACACACACACACACACACACACACACACACACACACACACACACACACACACACACACACACACACACACACACACACACACACACCAAACAGGAAATAGAGATCCTAGCATGTCGATGAGGACGCTCATTTTTATCGGAGGTCTTTGTGGCATGCCAATCAATGCAGGAGGCCCCATGAATGGAGGCTGAGGCGCCATGCTGGACACATGATCTACGCGTGCAATATGGCACTCCGGAAGCAGGCCAGAAGGGCAGGACATTTCCCCTGATGGCATATAAAGACGGACCTCATGGAACCCAATATTTCCTATTAGAGGCTCGGATCTACAGTGAGGAGCACATGTATTTGATACCCTGCTAAAACAGGAATATAAAATCATCATTTGACAATTGATCTTAATGCCTTAACTCAAAAAATTAGTACAAATCAAACCGCCAAGGACACCAATTTTCTTTGTGATTGAAGAATGTATCGTAAATAGATAAATGTTTTCCTTAAATGCTAGGGGAAGGAAGTATTTGACCCCCTATGTAACCCTATGGGAATTTAACACATAGGGTTAACATAGGGGCAGGCAGATTTTTATTTTTAAAGGCCAGCTATTTCATGGATCTAGGATATTATGCATCCCGATAAATTTCCCTTGGCCTTTGAAATTAAAATAGCCCCACATCATCACATACCCTTCACCATAGCTAGAGATTGGCATGGTGCTTTTTCCAGTAGGCCTATTAGCCTGTTTGATTTGCATTGAGCTCAATGAGCATCAAACAGGCTAATAGGCCTACTGGAAAAAGCACCATGCCAATCTCTAGCTATGGTAAAGGGTATGTAATGATGTGGGGCTATCTTAATTCCAACGGCCAAGGGAACTTTATCAGGATGCATAATATCCTGAATCCATAAAATAGCTGGCCTTAAAAAATAAAAATCTGCCCGCCCCTATGTTAACCCTATGTGTTGAATTCCCATAGGGTTACATTGGGGGTCAAATACTTACTTCCCCCTAGCATTTAGGAAGAACATTTATTTATTTACGAAACATTCTTCCATCACAAAGAAAATTGGCGTACTTAGCGGTTTTATTTTTACTCAATTTTTGAATTAAGACATTAAGATCAATTGTCAAATGACGATTTTATATTCCTCTTTTTAGGCAACTTTAGCATGGTATCAAATACATTTTCTCCTCACTGTATATCATAATTGTGGCTTACACATTACCGGTTCAATTTGAGGGTTCTTTGACAATTTAGGCACATTGACATCTTCCTTTTTTTCCAAGACCTTTTTGTTTAATGATCACTTCTCCTCCACAACCAACACTTAACCCTCAGATTCTCTTAGTTGTATTGTTTGCCTGCTTTTTTTCTCTCACTGTTTTATTGTGGTATTTTCTTATTTTCTTGTGTCTTAGTTTGTTTGTACTGTTTTTTCCTTACAAAGTGAAGTGACTTTGGGTTTAAGAAAGGCACTATATAAAATAAAATTATTATTATTATTATTATTATTATTATTATTATTATTATTATTATTATTATTATCAAAAGACATTCACAGTGAAATACTTGATAGTAGAAATATGAAGCTCACTGAGGACACAGAGGAGAAATAAATTAATATAAAAATGATATAAATAATATAAAAAAGTACACAGACTCAGGGTTTTATGTGTTCATTTCAGCTCAACGCAAATGAACAAGTCTTTCATAGTGTCCAGCTCAATGCAGCAATCAGTGACACTGATAAGCAATGGCACTTTTGCAGTGCTGACGAAATGGCCCAACGGAAAATACTGCATGACACTTTGAATGGCTCTCCAATATAAACACACTTTCACAAACACACACATAACCATTAAAGACAAACAACACAGACTAATGACTGGCCAGGCCCCCATGGGTAGCTGTGGACCACAGAGGAATCCAATTTCCAAAAAAAGGCACAGAGAGATTCTAGGAAGACTCTGCTGCACACACACACACAGACACACAAACACACACACACACACCACACATAGAGACACACACACACACACACACACACACACACACACACACACACACACACCACACATAGAGACACACACACACACACACACACACACACACACACACACACACACACACACACACACACACACACACACACACACACACACACACACACACACACACACCACACATAGAGACACACACACCCAGACACCCACCCACACACACACACACACACACACACACCACACATAGAGACACACACACACACACACACACACACACACACAACACACATAGACACACACACCCACACACCCACACTCAGAGTGAGGGAGCAGTCCAGCACGTATACTGGCATGCGAGGGCTTCTAAACAGTGAACTCAGGTCTTCCCACACAGCAGCAGCGGAGCCCTGTAGCCTCCGTCACGTGGGATAATGGAGTCTCCCATGGCCCCTTTTCCCCTCGCCATTACAAATGTCATCGCCGAATCCATCCTGTGTGTGTGTGTGTGTGTGTGTGTGTGTGTGTGTGTGTGTGTGTGTGTGTGTGTGTGTGTGTGTGTGTGTGTGTGTTTGTGTTTGTGGGTGTGTGAGGGGGGACTCATTGATAAACATTGTGCAAGCGTTGCAGCTACGTTAGGGAGCCGCATTCCAGGAATCCAGGCCACCCATGGAGCGCCAGGACAGAGGGAGCTCAGAGAGTAGACTAATCTATTATTTACTCCCTCCCTCCCATCCGTCCATAAAACCCCCATCGCTCTATCTCTCTCTCACTCTCTTTCTCACTCACTCACTCACTCATTCATTCATTCTCTCTCACTCTTTTTTTTCTCTCTCTCTCTATCTATCGCTCCTTCTCTCACACTCATTCTCGCTGCCTGCAATGTCCCAGATTACAAATGGGATGGAACAGAATGCATGCATGCATGTACAGTACACAAAAATACACACACACACCTTCCCCCAACAGCAACCACACACAAAAGTACACCGATACATACATACATACATACATACATACATACATATAACCCATCCATCCATCCATCCCATGTTGGTGTTGAGCCACTACCCACTAATGCCATTACATGCATGTAAACCACAGAGGCCTGGCCCACATGTTGGCAGCCCTGCAGTCTGCACTATCTTCAGCCGCAGTCATTATCTATTTACCACCCCCCCCACACCCCCCCCCCCCCCCCCCCACACACACACACACACACACACACACACACACACACACACGGGGACCTTATAAATAACCAACAGGATCACCCGCCTCATTTACACCTTATCGATGGAATATTCAGCGAGACCCCTTTTGCAATTCAGATGAGATCAATGGCTGCCCTCGCCAAATGGCTACGGTTTCGGAGAGAGAGAGCTGGGGGGGGGGGGGGGTGGAGGCGACGACCCCCCAAAGCTGCTCTCCTCGAGGCACGTGCCATCAGGGCCTTCTGAGGCCATCGCCA
>NC_084997.1:17185359-17195229 GCF_963854185.1 Sardina pilchardus
TACTGGACACGCAGACACACACACACACACACAGCCACATTGAAATCCATACACCCACACACACACCCACACAAATCCCCCCCCCCCCCCACCCACACACACACCCACACACACACACACACACAAACGGCTTATGGATGCATTTCTCCAAGACCACCAAGACAGCAGGACTTAAAGATTTTATCTGTGATTGTGTTCATGTGTGTGTGTGTGTGTGTGTGTGTGTGTGTGTGTGTGTGTGTGAGAGAAACTGGTAAATCCATTGCCAGATATGAGTGGGACCGCTCCACAGCCATCTGGGATAGCACAGGAGGCCCATCTCACCATGATCCAGCCCAGAAGCACCAGGGACAACCAGCAATGAGAAGATGGAGGGATACAAAATAACAAGCATTTCATTTACATACAGTATGTGTGTGTGGTGAGAGAGACACATACAAAGAGAGATACATACAAAGAGAGAAAGCAAGATAGATAGATAGATAGATAGATAGAGGGACATACAGAAAGAATGGAAGAGAGGTGAGAGCATGTGTGTTTGTGCTGCTATACTTAAGTGAATCCTGCACCAGCTGTGTGTGTGAGTGTGTGTGTGTGTGTGTGTGTGTGTGTGTGTGTGAGAGAGAAAGTGTGTGTGTGCGTGTGAGTGTGTATGTGTGTTTCTGAGAGAGTGTGAGTGACAGAGAGAGAGAGACAGAGAGAGAGTGTGTGTGTGTGTGTGTGTGTGAGTGTGTGTGTGTGTGTGTGTGTGTGTGCATGTGTTTGTGGTCTCCGAGCTGGCCGGTGCTGCCCGGCTGGCTGGCTGGCTGGCTGGTGTGCTGGTGGTGGCAGTGCGCCCCTAACCTCACATAAGGCAACATGGAGCCAGCAACAACACGGCACTAAGCAGCATGGGGAGGCGCTCACAGAGAGGCGTTCTGTCTCCAGTGCACACACATGAATACAAGGGAAGGGGAGGAGTGCTCAAAGGCGGGATTCATAGCATGGAAGACTGCAAAAAAAGGGAGGGAAAGCTTTGGGATGAGGATCAGCGGCAAGCGGGCAAGGACCAGGGTGTGTGCGTGTGGGGCGGGGTGGGGTGGGGGGGGTGGAGGTCAGGGTCCAAAACATGGATGGAAAGATTGCTGGTTCAAATAAAGGAAAAAAAAAGAAAAGCTTTTGGGAGGACGAGAGCAAAAAAAACTGCAGCTCGAAGTGTTTTTATGTTGTTGGCTTCTTTCTTTTATTTTTTGCGAGAGTAGAGAAAAGCCAAATTTCAACTGTGAAGATCTTCTCATCCTAAGTCAACGCCTCCTGGAGTGCTCGAGCACACTACGCACATAGCAACAGTGCGTTGGCAGACTCGGCTCACCTGCTGAGGACAAACTGGGCCTGCTGGGTTCATAGCAAGTCACTGTCTTTACATTCATAATAATAATATCCTCACTTAACAATATAAACAATCAAACCGACTTAATAAACAAAAACGTCGGGAATCGTGGCGCACATGCGGATAACCTGCCAAACTGTTGCCTGGACACTGTTGCTGCAGTCACTGTGGTCGGGCGAGGCAACTTTTTTAAGGAGGATTTTCATCATCTGCAGGCAACTGATCGTAATCATCCAATCAGAACACATTGAACTAGTTATGCGGTTGCCCAGCAACATTGCTCAAAACATTGGCCCGTGCATCGTCATAGCAATACATGTAAATTGGTCGTTATGATGCCTGATGAACAACAGCGATATGTGCATGGGGAAACAATCATGCTCTGTATCGTCAAAAAAGACGTCATAACTACAGCGGACCGCCGCTTTCCTGCAGACAGACCCAATCACGGGGGGGTAACTGACTAGCCACTCGTCTTTGCCTGGGACGGAATTTAGCTGTAAGAATGTCCCCTCTCACGCAGACGCGTTTCTGCACGTGTGCAGATGCATGAGCTGCAGTTTCCTCTGTTTTTTTTTTGTCATTTTTTTCGCAGGGATGAGAGGGAGAGAATGAGTCAGGACTCAAAAAGAACGAAGGAACGAAAGAAAGAACGAAAGAAAGAACGGAAGGGAAGGAGTGCGTCGGGCAGTGCAGCGAGAGGCAGCCAACGAGGAGAGAGAGAGGGAGAAAGGGAGAGAGAGATGGAGAGAACCAGTCTTACCCCGTTACCCTACAGCCCCCACCGGTGCACTAACCCCCCCTGCACCCCCCCCTGCCAGGGGGCTCACAGGGCTGCCCCTGCACCGAAGGGGGAGAAGTTGAGGTGACCCCTCTGGAAGAAGAGAAGAGGGAAACAGAGAAAAAACACAGAGAGAGAGAGAGAGAGAGAGAGAGAGAGAGAGAGGGAGAGACAGTATGGTCTTCATTAAAGAGAAGATTACACTGCGGCAAAAACAATTTATCACATCAGGTGACAGAGATGGAGGGGGGGCAGAGACAGAGAGAAAGGGGAGGAGAGAGAGAGAGAGAGAGAGAGAGAGAGAGAGAGAGAGAGAGAGAGAGAGAGAGAGAGAGAGAGAGAGAGAGAGAGAGAGAGAGAGAGGGAGAGAGAGAGAGGTTGAGAGAGAGAGGGAGGGGGTTAAGTCAGTAATAAAAAATGTCTAAAAAGGTGCAACATGCTCTCAAGTGATTTGTATGTAAATGTCAGTTAATGCTGAGGCTTTTCCAGCACCTCTGGCAAACAAACACCATCACTGTTTTTGGGAGGTCGTACAGAGACTGCAGAACTCGAGTGACACACACACACACTCTCAGCATACGTTGAACTCTGCGCGCGCGCGTGTGTGTGTGTGCGCGTGCGCGTGTGTGTGTGTGTGTGTGTGTGTGTGTGTGTGTGCGCCCAGCTATACGCTGGCGAGAGTTTATAGAGGACACTCCTGTCGCTGGCGTCCTCCATCTCAACGCATCAATGTTTCAGTGAAGGAGGAGGAGGAGGAGCAGCTCGGCCTGGCGCTCGCCGCCCGAGGGCACCTCGCTCTGCGCCACACGTCCAGAGTGATCCCTCCGCCAACCAGCGCCACTCCCTCCACACCCACCTCCCAGGAGGGCAGGGGGGAGGGCAGGAGGGTGGAGGATGTGTGTGTGGGGTGTGTGTGTGTGTGTGTGTGGGTGGAGGTGCGGGAGGGGGTGGGCTTGTTGCATGGTGTGGAGCTGACGAGGGAGCAAGGATCTTCCATTAGACGGACAACATCGCAGTACAGAACAGGACACTTTGTTCTGTCACCCACCCACCCCCCCTGCCCACCCTGTCACACACACCCACACACTCTCTCACACACACACACTCACACACTCACATACTCTCTCTCACACACGCACACACACACACACACACACACACACACACACACACACACACACACACACACACACACACACACACACACACACACACACACACACACACACACACACACACACACACACACACACGCATCACCTCCCCCGCCCCTCAGCGCTCATCTCTGGACCTCCGGGGAGCACTCAGCTGGAGAAGGATCAAAAGTCCAGATAAGATGGGATAGCATGTTAACCGCCGCGTTGCGCTCCTACTCGCCCGCTGTCTCACACACACACACACCACAGTCTCCCAGGGATACTGACCACCCCCCCAACCCACCCCCCCCCTCGGAAATTATGACTAATGATTTTCCGCCGTCCTTCCACCGTTTCACCGACGCAACGGCCTCTAATCAACTTCCGAGCGGATGTCGGCCGACAGTGGCAGACGAGCGCGTGGAATATGAGAACCACGGCCATCTGTCGATACATGTTAGGATACGCTGCAGCCCCTCAATTAAACGACTGTTTCCTTTTCCGAAGCGCCGCCAACGAGACGGATGCGCGGATCGATAGCGCTCCGCGTGGGGTTAACCTCCGCACCAGCTGGCCCAGGTGGCCACGGGCACGTGAAAAGGGGTGTGTCTGTGTCTGTCACGTGACAGGTAACAACGTACAGGTTGGCTAACTAAACACCACAATTCTATAGAGTAAACTACTGTAAGGTACTATTCTTATTTCACAGATTAATCAAGTTAATCAAAACATAAACATGGCTCCTACAGGAGAGTTCAGACATCCCACTCCACACAGGGACCACTGCTAAACACTTGGCCTCATATCCCTATATTCCCTTATATGGAAGCAAGTGAGACCGACGACATCGGTACTTTAGTGAGGGTATTTGTTGTGGAAAATTAAAAGAAAAAAAAAATAGAAAGAGACCACACTTGCAGATCACTGTCGCAAAAGGTCTCACTTTCAAAGGCCTCTTATCTGAGTGGAATAACAATGACGACCGACGTGGTCTGTGGTCTTACTGAAGAGCGTTGAGCTAGCGTGGAAAAAACGCAGCACGTGCTTCATGAGGACGACGACGACGACGGTCAAGTTCGAGTCGAGTTTTGTGTTGTTTTTTTCTTGCTTTTCTCGCGTCGACCCAGTCCGTCTTCAGGTCCTATTCCGTTAAATAGTTTACATGGCCCGGTGCGTTAGATTCTGGTTACAGTGTAAGTTGTCCCGGCGCTTGTATGGGGCCCGCGTAGGTGTATAGTTTACATAGCGCGGCCCACGGCGAGTCTGATTACGGTACGGGAGTTGTCCCGTCGCTGCTTTTTTTGTGTGTGCGGAGTATGGTTTATATAGCTGGCTGAGTTAGCGTTCCGTTTCAGTGTCCAGCTCCCGTGTAGATTGCTTCCCACTCACATGGAGGAGTGGAAGGGTGGGTTGGGGTGGTGGGGGTGGTGGTGGGGGGCTGATTCTGTACCTGTGAATATTTCATGGGCCATTTGAATAATTGAAGCTTTATTTAAAGAGCAAGCTAAAATGCCCGAGCGTAACCCACTGGCGACGGCAGTCGCGTCCCAACCTGTCCAATCTCACCCCCCCCCCCCACACACACACACACACACACACCAACGCCCCCCTCCAAACCCCCAACCATCAGCTCCATCACATGACCTTGACCCCGTATCATGTGACTAAGCTGAGCTGAGGTAAAGGGGGGAGTGTGTGTGTGTGTGTGTGTGTCTGTGTGTGTGTATATGTATAAGTGTGTGTGTGCATGTGTGGGCAAAATCCAATCCGGTAACCCAAACCCCCCTGAGCATTGAGTGTCCCATGAGCAGAGAGAGTGTCGGGTGTCGGCGGTGGAACACTTCACACACCACCCCGAGCCCACCGGAGAAATGAAAACAAGCGTGCTAAGAAAAGGGAACAAACACACTTGGGGCTATTTTTTTCTATACATCCTAAATTCTCGACAGATGGCTTTAAAAATGGATGTGTGTGTGTCTGTGTCTGTGTCTGTGTGTGTCTATGTATATTAGTGTGTGTGTGTGTGTGTGTGGGGGGTATCGGCTGAGCGAGCAGCTGTGTGTGCCCTCTGTAATGAGGAAGTGGGCACTGGCGTATGAAAATAAGAAAACAGAACCAGAAGT
This sequence comes from Sardina pilchardus, assembly GCF_963854185.1. Taxonomy (NCBI): domain Eukaryota; kingdom Metazoa; phylum Chordata; class Actinopteri; order Clupeiformes; family Clupeidae; genus Sardina; species Sardina pilchardus. The sequence continues at coordinate 17,190,769 of NC_084997.1, forward strand.
CAAATCACAATCAAATGTGGAAGTGGGACTTCTAACTTTGGTGTGGTGTTGTGGTATGACCCCTATCATACACACACACACACACACTCGCTCTGACCAGTTTTGCATTGAGCAACAGAGAGGGAAATGGGGAGAATGATATTATGTAAGGTGGCTGTTGTGAGTTGGTTACACAACCACTCTCCTTCTCCCCCTCCCTCCCTCACTCCCGCCCTCTCTCTCTCTGTCTCTACTTCCCTCTACCTCTCTCATTCTATCTCTCACTCCCCCCCTTCTCTCCCTCTTTCTCCTTTACCAGCTCCTTCTCATTCTCTCTCTCTCTCTCTCTCTCTCTCCCTATCTTTCCGCCCACTGTCAATCCCTCTCTCACTCCCCCTCTCTCTCCAGTCCTTCATTAGGTTAATGATGGCGGCGTTGGTGGCCGGTCCTCGGAGCCTGTGGATCAGGTGGAGACGTTGGGCGGCGTGGCCATCGGAGAGGCGCCCTCAGAGCGATAGCCGAGCTGACCCCCCCCCCCCCCCCCCCCCACACCACCACCCCCCCAAACCCCCCCATCCCTGCGTCGGCAGTCTGAAGGCACCCGCATTATCTACTATCTCTGGATCGGCGGCTATATATCTGCCCCTGAGCACACGATACGGGTTAATCCCCAAATTGACCCGCACCTAAGTGCCTGGCGTATGTAAATCCGCCCCCCACCCCCACCCTTCCCCCCTCAGTACTTGAGTGGAACCTGATCATGGAATCTTTCCAGGAAAGATCTGACCATCACGGCCTACAATGCGTCTCTGGCCCTGGTGGTTCTGTCCAATGTATTTGGACAACACATACAGTACAGCACATACAGCCTTAGGTCATTTAGGAGAACCAGGCTATGCTACGGGAACCCATTTCTGAGACGTGTGGCTCCATGGTTTGCACTGTAGTAGCAAACCCTTCATGGTTCTTTGGAATGATACAACGAGGATGGGAATGGTTACTGTAATTTCCCAACTATTAGTCGCGGCTTATATATTGATTTTGAAAATCTTACATAAAATTATCTTGCATAAAATACTGTCCTGTGGTTTATACACAATGTGGCTAATAGGAATTACTATATTGTATTTAGCAGACACTCTTGTCCAAAGCCACTTACAAAATAGTTACAGTTGACTATTTAGCAGCAAAAAGAATCATCTTTACAGAATGGCCAGAATGGCCAATATCTTGGCCAGAATGTTCTTTATGGAACGATACCCTCAATGCAAACCCCTCTGGCTTTACGTCCAATTAGTCGCCTACACGGTGCTGTGACAATCAAGGAAAATGAGACCACCATTAAGGAGTATATCATGAACTTGACACATGTAGAGACACCGCGAACACCTTTAATTATGCACGTGCAGGTCTCTCTCGATCCACTCGCGCAGGTCATTAAAGCCAGAGTAATCATGCATGCATGAACACAGTGACATGCGTGTCAAAGCAAGGACAGCGAGGCTCTCCAGATGAATTTAAACATGTCCGCCTCACTCTCTCTTTGTCTTACTGGGGTCGCGGGGTTCGTTTCAACGAGCTTAGCTGCATGTTAGCATATGCACGTGCGCATATGCATGTGTGTGTGTGGACGCGTGCATATGCATGTGTGTGTGTGTGGACGTGTGCATATGCATGTGTGTGCATCGTGTGTGTGTGTGTGTATAGTATGTGTGTGTATAGTGTGTGTGTGTGTGTAGTGTGTGTGCGCGTGTGTCATCACTGTCTAGCCATTAATCGCACCATAACATATGCTGCTCGTATAATCCCCCGTCGCTGTCACCACTCCCGTCTGCGGCCGATATGGAGGACTAGCCCTGTCTCCTCGCTGTCTCTCTCCATCCGTCTCGCGGAGACGACGCCTCGAGACACCTGTCATCCGTGTCACCCATGTCACGCTACATACCTGCGCTGCTGGTCACTACTGGGAGCTCAGTGTCTGTTTTCCACGAAGGGCCAAATCCTGCTGGCCTGCTCTCGCCTGATGTATATCACATGTGGCGTATATATATACAGTATATATATATTAAATATATGTTTGTGTGTGGTCAGAACTGACCTGAGTCCCGGCATGAACGTGAGGCTCCAGCTCCATCTCAAAGATTTTTTTTTCTATTCAGTGACTCTGACTAGAAGTTTCTGTGTTCTGTGTGTGACGGTAGCCCTTTGCAGGTGTGATTAGCAACACGTCTTAATGCTAGTAGTGGTGCATGATCACATGGGTGGACCCTGATGGACATTACAGGCCTTTATGAGGACCTACACTAACTAGGTGTCTTCCAGGTGTTTCATTTTCATTCACACAATCTGAGTAAAAATAGCTCACTCGGGTCTGATTGTGTAGTTGAGGACGGATACAAATTCATTCATTCATTCATTCATTCATTCATTCCAGATACAGCATATGGTGTGTGCTGCAGCCGTCACCAGCCCACAGTGAGCTGTTGTTGTGTCCTGTGCCCTGTTGTGTTATATTGATAAGGCTTAGTTGCCGATTGGCTGCCGTGGGACGTCAACAACCAATAGCACGCGGAATTACGCTTCCTGTGTATAACTGACTGATTAAGCTATTTATTTATTAATCTATTTTGTTTCAATATTTAGAATAACCTGTATATGTAGCTGTCTATATATGCATGCGTATGTGTGTGCACGCATAGGGGGTGTGTGTGTGGACGTACACATTGTGGTAGTGGGGCAGGACTTCTATCTGTTACACTGGCAGAGACAGAAATAGAGATGGGGGGAAAAAAACAAGAGAGAGAGCAAGGGAGAAAGTGGAAGAGCAAAAACATGAGAAAGGAGAGAGAGAGAGTGAGCTAGAGAGAGAGAAAGAGAAAGAGAGAGAGAGAGAGCAAAAAGATAGCCAAGGAGAGAAACAGAGAAGGGGCGGGTAGAAAGAGAGAGAGGGAGAGAGATGGAGCGAGAGAGAAAGAGAAAGAGGGAGAGAAAGAGAAAGAGATGGAGAGAGAGAGAGGGAAAGAGAGAGAGGGAAGAGAACTCCATCCTCATTAAGCTTTCATAGGCCAGGCCACAGGTTCCAGGCACGGTGGGGAGATTATATGGGGAATCCTTCATGCCTCTCCTGGCAGAGCGTGCGGAGAATCTCCATCTGTGAAACCCGAGCCGCGCACCGGTTGGCGGTTCCCGCAGTCTCTCCTCGCTTTACGGCTTACCGGTAGCCGCGCTCCACGCCAGAGAGGGACACGACGGTCAGGGCATCCCAGAAACACCCGCGGTTGGTCACCCTCGGGAAGACACTCGTCCTCTCTCAGCACCTCATGACCGCCCCCTCCCACCCCCTTCTCTCGCTCGAACCCAAATATGGGCACTAATGGTGTGTGTGTGTGTGTGTGTGTGTGTGTGTGTGTGTGTGTGTGTGTGTGTGTGTGTGCTGTTGTTCCAGGCCTCTCTGAATAGGTCTGTCCTAATTCCATAAAAGCGTAATGAGCGACTCAGTCTGGGGCAATGTTGAGCATCAAACCGCAGCGTCTGATATCCACACGGACAGCGTGACGGAGGCTGTGTGTTCATACCTGCTGGTGTGTGGAAGTGTGTGTGTGTGTGTGTGTCTGTGGTGATGGGGTGCATCAAGGGGAGGCTGTGTGTGTGCGAATGTGTGTGTGTGTGTGTGTGTGTGTGTGTGTGTGTGTGTGTGTGTGTGTGTGTGTGTGTGTGTGTGTGTGGGCATTAGGCTGAAGCGCTTGCTGCTGTGAACTTGAGCCGCTGCACTGCTGGCTTGAAAGGTCACATTTCATTTGGCAGAGTGCTTTGTTTTGGTGCGAGGAGGCCACAACCCCTCCAAAGGGAGGTCTTTCACCTCCATTATCCCTGATTACTCTGCGCTGTGTGTGTGTGTGTGTGTGTGTGTGTGTGTGTGTGTGTGAGTGTGTGTTTACCTGAGTATGATGGCTGTCCAAGTGTCTGTGCTGCAATGTGGCGCTGGAGCCATTTGACTTGGGGTGTCCCTCATCCTCTAACGACCCTAAAAAAAGACACACACACACACACACACACACACACACACACACACACACACACACACACACACACACACACACACACACACACACACACACACACACACACACACACACACACACACACACACACACACACACACACACACACACACACACACACACACACACACACACACACACACACACACACACACACACACACACACACACACACACACACACACACAAGGAACACTGAATGGTTTTGAAACAAAGTGCTATCCTATCCATGTTTTTCTTCATAAATCCACTGTAATGAAAAGAGACAGTGCAGGTGTGTGTGTGGCACTGCCGATGATTGCGATGAGAAAGAAGAAGAGAAATGGGCAGACAGATACTGTAGAGAGATCGAGAAATAGAGAATAGAGTGAGAGAGAGAGAGGGAGAGAGAGAGAAAGAGAGAGAGAGCGAGCGAGAGAGG
>NC_084997.1:17200429-17205429 GCF_963854185.1 Sardina pilchardus
TCTGGCTCGGGTACGGATTCTCCCCAGGGGAGAATCAAGGCTCAGCTAAATTATTATTCCTTGTCTTGGTTAAGCTGTATTCATCAATGTTACTGTAGCTTTTTTTATCTGTGAAATATTGTAAGGACTGTGTGTGTTCTTTGTGCTGGATGTGGTTCCCAGTGCTGTTTAATCCCTGTTCCTTCTTCACTTCCCTCCATCTCTCTAATCGCTCAGGTGCTCTGCTTGCAATGACCTTAATTGGCAGCACCTGGCCTGGTGACTGATTGGGAGTAGAAGGCTCCAGGACACAGCTCCTGATGAGAGGCTTTTGGCGTGGGGATCGACTGCTGGCCGTCTCTGCTGCCGCTCAGCCTGGGATTTTGTCTCGTCTTTTGATTGGGATTTTGTGTGGTGTCTATGTAGTGCTTTGCTATGGCTTGAAGTAATACATCCCACTGGTTGGGTCATCTTAAAAGGTGTTGTTGTTATTTATTGGGATTTGGGGTCAGTGGTGGGTTTTTGTTCACCCCTAAAGGGCCATGCAACGGTGGGGTGTAACACATATACAATTACAACTGTTGGTGTCTTTATATTATAATTTGAAATACAACAGCTATTTACTATTTTGTGTTAAAGGGGGATAATAGTTACCGTTAGCACAGTTAAGAGTAATAGCTCTTTTTTTTAAAAAATGCTACAATTCTACCAAAGCAGATCTTACAAGAAGGGCAAACAGGCTAACGTGTCATCATGTGTCTTGAACTAAGGGACTCTTACAAATCGCCTTGAAAGACTTCATCTAGAACCTTTTGCCGTGCCAAACAAAGAGCCTTTTTTCAAAGTGCCACCGACAGAACAAGCCATCAGAACCCATTCCCCTCTTCAAATTGATGGTCATTGTTTCCCTCGCATAAAGAGCGATAAAGTACATGTGCTCCCGGAGTGATCCGCACCCCTGACCCCAGTGTTGGCCCAGCGTTAGCGACGGCGCTATAAACCCTGTGGCTCTCGTCTGCTAAAGGTCACCCATGTAAATGAACGGCCGGCGCGAGTGCCCTTCCGCCTGGGGGGGGGGGAGCCCAGATCAGCCGAGGCACCCGTCATGCTCACCACGGCAGTTAACCCCCGCTAGCGTTAGCGCTCCCCATTAGCTGGACAAGGGCACGGAGCCCCGAGAGGTCGTAAATGGGGTGGGGTAGTCGGTGTGTGTGTGTGTGTGTGTGTATGTGTGTGTGTATGGGGTGGTGTGTGTGTGTGTGTGTATGGGGTGGTGTGTGTGTATGGGGTGGTGTGTGTGTGTGTGTGTGTGTGTGTGTGTGTGTGTGTGTGTGTTTTGAGTGGACATCTAGGTGGTGTGATGCAGAGGTGGGGAAGGGCCAGGGTGGTCTAGAGATAAAGGGCAGAGCGTTTGGGCTTGTTTATGTGTGGACAAGGGTGGACGAAATAGACGAATTTACCTTTTTACCAAAACAGAGATCCAACATTGCCAATAAATCACTTGTTGGACACCACACACACACACACACACACACACACACACACACACACAAATACACGCACACACACACACACAAATACATACACATACATTCGCTATGCGGATGGGGGTTGCCCTGTGCTCTCTGGATGAATGATTACAGAGGCAAAGGTTGTACTGTAATGTGTACACACACACACACACACACACACACACACACACACACACAAAGAGCAGAGCGGAAGGCTGGACAACAAGGCGTGGTCAGGGTCGTGGTGGAGTCACACACATAAATCCATATGATGGAGCAGACATTGGACTAAAGCGCTTTTAATTAAAACAAAGGTTAAGGGCATGAGATGATCAGAGGTGGGGATGGGGTGTATGCATGTGTGTGTGTGTGTGTGTGTGTATGAGTGTGTGGGTGCGCGTGTGTGTGCGTGTGTGTGTGTGTATGTGTGTGTATGTACATGAATATCATAATGAAAAAACACAGAAAAATAGAAACACATACATTTTGACACGACAATGAAAAATGCACACACACACACACACACACACACACACACACATGCATACAAACATGCGCGCGCACACACACACACACACACACACACACACACACACACACACGCCTCTGTGATGGGAAATGTTGCTGTGTAAGTGTAAGTAAATAGCCCAGCCATTTAGCAACTGATGGATCTGGTGTGCCCCAGAATGACTTTCACACTGGATGTGCAAGGACAGTAACCCCCACCCAAACACCCCTTAGCTGCCCTCTATGGCTCTGCTGGAAGTCGACTGTTTGACCATCACATTCATAAACACTGTCCTCAAATACACCAGGGAAATGAATCCTGAGGAATATTTGCTGTAATAAAACCATGTGTGTGTGAGGGAGAAATGTGTTTTTGTGTGTGTGTGTGTGTGTGTGTGTGTGTGTGTGTGTGTGTGTGTGTGTGTGTGTGTGTGTGTGTGTGTGTGTGTGTGTGTGTGCGTTTGAGTGTGCGTGTGAGTGTGTGTGTGAGAGAGAGAGAGAGAGAGAGGGAGAGAGAGAGAGAGATGTGTGTGTGTTCATGTGTGCAACACAGAGAGAGAGAGAGAGAGAGAGATGTTTGTGTGTGTGTGTGTGTGTGTGTGTGTGCGTGTGTGCGTGTGTGCGTGTGTGCGTGTGTGTGTGTGTTTGTGTGTGTGTATCTGTGTGTGTGATGTGACAAAAACTGTGTGGTTACACCACTCTCCAAAAACAGATGTTGGGAACAGTGAAGTGCTATTTCGATGCTGTGACTAACTTCATGGATTTCTAATGGGCTGTATTGAGGTTTAGGCTCAACCAGCCAATGAGTTGATTCTTTTCGACACAGCAATGTTCGGTTCCCACAGTCAGGAAGAGAAAGGGCGATTGCATAATGTGAAGCCAATGAACAAAAATAACTGAAAAAAAAATACAGAAAGAAAAATAAGAGAAAAAAAAGAAACACCCAAAAGACAAATTAAAGCCATATAAATACTGTATATGAATACAAGAATTCAAGGACACTAGGCACGAACACTATATTTTGAGGTACATCCTCATGCACCTTATTTAAGGAGACCTACAGTAAGGAGGATGGAACGACTAATACGAGGACTGGTGCCCCAAATGAGGTAGCGGTTAAACACATTTCAGACTGACCTACTTTGACAGTCGGGTCCGTGTACTTTAGGAAGGTCACCTTATTGACACAGGCAAACCAGAGCCATGAGATCAGAGCAGCACACCGTGTCCTTAAGTAAGGGAGGTGCCGCAGTGATAAGATAAGACTACTGGACATGTGGGCCTTTAGCCGTTGCTACACTCTACATGGACACTACATACAAAGCCTATGCAAAGTTAAGGGACATGTGAAGGTAAATACAGTATTCAAAACATACTGTCATACACAAAGCTGCTCACACAGAGAGTAAACAAATGCAAACACACAAAACACGCAAACACACAAAACACACAAAAAAACACACAAAACACACAAGCACACACAAAACAAACACACAAACAAACAATACACTGAAATGCATCCATCATCCGGTCCTACACGTCACAGCTGCCTCACGCACACACACACACACACACACACAGGTCAGCTTACCGGCGTCGCGCATCTTGCGTCCGGTGGACTTGCGCAGCAGGGTGCGTCCGGAGCTGAAGAGCGTGTTGAGCTCGTCCAGCGGGCTGGTCAGCGCGCGCCCGTTGGCCGGGTTGAAGAGCAGCGGCGACGACGAGCACGAGTGGGCCCTGCGGGGCTCGGGCCTCGACGAGGACGACGAGGACGATGACGGACCGCCCTTCACCGGCGAGTACGGCGGCTTCCCGACGCCGGCCGACAGCGGAGGGTTGGCGCCGTTGGCGTCCATGGAGCCGCTGTGACCCCGCGTCAGGGTCAGGAAGCCCGCCTCGGGCGGGAAGGGGAAGTGGGACGGCGGCCGGTAGGGCGGAGGAGGAGGAGGCGGGGCCGCCGCCGCCGGGAGCGCGGCGCTCATTGGCTGAGCCGGGGCCGGGGGAGGGGTCAGGGGCGGCGTGGACCTGTCGGGGAGGAGGACGGACAGGCTCGGGGAGGAGTCGGCCCGCTGGCGGGCGTACTGCGGCGAGAGGGGGCTGCTGCCGCCCTCCTGGCTGTAGTTGAGGTTGGTCTCGAACACGGGCAGCTTCTTGACCTCCAGCGGCGTGAGCGGCGACTCGTCCGAGGCCGGCGAGCAGGTGACCGGCGACGGCGGGAAGATCAGCAGCGGCGGCCGGTGCGGGAGCAGGTTCGGGAACGGCGCCGGAATGTCGCAGGACGACGCGTCTTTGGCACCACCGCCTCCTCCCTGCTTGGCCGGAAGGAAGGCGGAGAACTCGGCCGTCCCGATCCCGACCCCCGGTCCGGTCCCGGTCATCATCATCCTCTTCACGTCCAGCCCCTGCACCAGGGGCTCCAGGGTCTCGGGCCGGACGGCGTGGGCCTGAGGCTGCTTCGTCGCCACGGGAACGACGGGCAGACCGCCGTCCTCGGCCGGGAAGTACTTCATCTCCTCGTACACGGCCTCGCCCGTCTCGGGGCTGTCCGTCTCGGGCAGGCTGTGCGCCCGGTGCTGCTGCTGCTGCGACCCGCCGTTGCCCACCATCTCGATGTAGACGTCCTCGTCGTCGCCGCCCGGGCAGCGGTACAGGCTGAGCGAGGCGGGCGTGTGGGGGCCGTCCACCGAGGCGGCACGCTGCTGGGCGCCCAGGCAGTGCGGGTGGTGGTGGTGGTGGTGCGGGTGGTGTGGGTGAGGGTGGGGGTGCTGCGGGTGGGGGTGTCCTCCGCGGGTCAGCAGGGCCAGCTTCATGTCGGTGGGGCGCTGCAGGGGCATGGCCGAGATCTCCTCGTAGGAGCCGGTCAGCTTGGTGTTGGGGCTGCGCTTGGGCTTGGGGGGAGGGATCTTCTTCATGGTGCTGTAGTCGTCGCTGTGCGGACGCGGCTTGGACAGGTCAGCTGCAGGAGTCACACGACAGGACAGGACAAGACAGGACAGGGCAGAG
>NC_084997.1:17215429-17217778 GCF_963854185.1 Sardina pilchardus
CTCGGCCCCTGGCCGCTCTAATCCGTTGTTTAAGTAAGAGCTGCAGGGCCCTGCTGCACTACACTGTCCTACACTGCACTGCACTGCACTGCGTGACTCCGCACCCCGGCCCAGTCACGACATGCCTGCGCCCAGTAGCGCCCTGACCAGCACGCACTACAACTGTGTGTGTGTGTGTGTGTGTGTGTGTGTGTGTGTGTGAGCTGCAGAGGGCTCCGGCTGGCCTGGGGATGGACGGAAGGGTCGCGGAGGAGGAGGATGGTGGGGGGGTGACGTGGAGGGGGACAGATGGCGCGAGTGCCAAATCAGTGGCTTTTTAAAGTCGTATTCCGTGTCAGAGAGGTGAGTGGTGGAGGGTGGAGTGGAGGGTGGGGTGGAGGGTGGGGGTTATGGCATTCTGCTGCTGCTGCTGCTGGTGCTGGTAGCGGTCGCATAAGCTATAGGGTTAATCCTGATTATCTCTTTCTCTCTCTCTCTTTTATTCTGTCTCTTTTCCTCATTTCTATCCCTCTCTCACTCCCTCCATTTCTCTCTGCTTAACACACACACACAGAGAGACCCCTCGAGAAGATTTACAGTTCCAGTTCCTCCTTGGCTGGACTTTCACTCACCCACTCCTCTGTCTCTATCTCCACCCCCCCTCCTCCCCCCACCGACGATGACGGTGTCCCAGAAGGCCCATAAAGCACGAGAGGGTGGAAAAGTGGGTGTACCAACAGTCTGCCGTCCGTGTACAACAACACAATTGCCGTCCCCAGACTTTTGTGACCCCCCCGGGGGCTACCCCCCCCCCCCCCCCCCCCGTTGTATGGACACAAGGACATGAAATCTGAAACTGCTTTAAGTGGCTTGAGGTCGTCGGTGAGGTCGGCTAGGGGTCAAGCCCAAAACAGACCCTTTTTATGGGCCGGTAATGAAACAGTGGACAGACGGTGACCCTCTCTCTGCGCCGTGTCACCAGCAGATTGCGGGGAAAGCACCTGAATCAGACCAAACATTAGTCTTGTTAAGAGGCCTTTTTGGGGGGGCAATTTCATCTTGTTTCATCTTGAGTCTGCGAGGTGGAGATATATGTTGAAATGGCTTTTTCACATGAGTGAAGAGATGACAAATTATAATCCACACCATACAATTGTTATTGCACATAGGGTGTGTTTAACCTCTGTCAACCTACAGGAAATGATGCGCAAACGTGGGATTCTGGTGACACGGAATATGGCAGCTGAGCTCCCCGCTGTTACACGAAGCAACTGACAAAATAACTGACACTAATGTGCGCTTACTTTATTCCAGTTCAGTGTGCAGGGAGCTGCAAATGATAGCGCAGGCTGCTGTCTGAACAGACATGGAGTTATCCATAGATTTAGTTCCGAGAGGAGCACTGGTCAGATGTACTCATCTGGACACACTGTCCAGCTCCCTGCAGGAGGAGGTGAGGCGACACTCCCAATCTTGCCGTGGTAGTGGAGAGGAAAGTACCTAAAGTCCACACTACGCACTGGATAGGGCTCTGCGGGGCTTTTGGTGGTGTGTGTGTGTATGTCTGTGTGTGCATGCGGCTGCATGTGGCTGTATGCGTGTGTATGTGTGTGTGTGTGTGTGTGTGTGTATGTGTGTGTCTGTGTGTTGCAGGCGCATGAGTGTGCCTGTGTGTGTGTGCGTGTGTGTGTGTGTGTGTGTGTGTGTGTGTGTGTATGTGTGTGTGTGTGTGTGTGTGTGTGTGTGGACAGAGGAGTATAGTGTGATGAAAGTGTGCTGGATTATGCAGCCATGATCTGCTACGCAATCTCTCTTTCTCTCCCTCTCTCCCTCTCTCTCTCTCTCTCTCTCTCCGTGCTAAGGACCTCAGTGGAAGCGTGATAGATGAGGCTGTCATACTCATTAGTGACGGGCCTTAGTCTGCCATCAGCCTCCAGGCTTCCGAGTTACAGCCATTCATATGAGAGAGAGAGAGAGAGAGAGAGAGAGAGAGAGAGAGAGAGAGAGAGAGAGAGAGAGAGAGAGAGAGAGAGAGAGAGAGAGAGAAGAAGAAGGAGAGGTAAGTGAAAGTGAAGCAGGAGTAGAAGAAAGGGAGAGAAATAAGGAGTAAAAAGAAATGTGAAAGATAGGGGAGAGGGGGAAGAATAAAGAAAGAGAGAGAGGAGGGAGATAGAGGACGAGTGCTTAATGAAATGCACTGATGGACAAAATGAGTCATGAGTGATAGAGGAGAGAGAGTGACAGACTGGGAGGAGAGAGATGTAGTGTAAGAGAAAGACACACACACACACACACACACACACACACACGAGGGAGAGAGACGTAGAGAGACACACACACGTGAAAGAAGGAGAATTGAGAGATGTAGTA
>NC_084997.1:17217978-17227978 GCF_963854185.1 Sardina pilchardus
GCTGGAGTCTTCCTTTAATACTTACGCTTCTTAGCAGCTGAACCTGGATCCTCTGACTCGTCCTCTGATTGCCTGCAGTGTTTCTTCTTCGAAGTGCCTGCGTTTCAGACATTAAAATCAGCATCATGTTCAACACCTTCAAGACAACATGCAAGCATTCAAATTACCCGTAAAACTCACTTTTCTTAGCAGCTGAAGGTAGGTAGGATGTAGAAGATGGGCTTAGTTCTTCGCCTGTCAGTTCGCTTTCTGAATGGTCACTCTCCTCTGGAATGGTTTCTAAAGCACATCAATCAGAAACTTGTGAAATCTACTAAATGTGTAAATCATAGTGAGAATAACATTAACCTTCAACATCATAATTACCATTGGGATCAATCTGAATTTCATCCAAATTCTTTCCTTTGTAGTCCATTAAGCACCCTCTTTCTATGGCCATCAGGACTTTACTAACTTTAGCCAGCTGTAGTGTTCCTTCTGGCAGGCGATAGAACTTGCGGTGGACTGCGATGTTGTGGCCCAAAAAATCAGCCAATTGATCCATTTCTGTATCCATGAGGTTCAAAACCTTGGAAAGTGTGGATACATGTTTCCTTAATTTCGTAGAGGATAAGCACTCTGGGTATTTGGCTTGGCACTCGTTTGCAAACTGGTGAATGCACTTGTATCCTCGTATAAATGTATCTTGCCTAGGTCTGGCAAAAAAGTAGATGTTATTTTCGAGAACGTCACAGGATGCACGAGTCTTCACTAACAATTCCATGGACGCCTGCATTGCTGGGGTTAGCAGTAGAGAGACCTTCCTGTCTCTCTTCCCACGAATTTCAATCCTTTTGAAGTGTTCGCACAGCTTCTTCTCTAGAGCAGTTAGAGCCTCAGCTACATCTGCATGCAATGGCACATCAGTTTCAGTGAAGGCAGTTAGGCGCATTTTTGACACCTCCCCCTCTCTTCTACGGTTGAACAGTATGAGCTGAGCGAGGGTTACTTCAGCTAAATCAACCCAGTTGCTTGATGATTCCTTGTTTGTTAGCTGTTGGTATACATCTTTTTGTTTTTGATCCATGTACATGTGCATTTTTTTAACATCTTCGGTGAATGGCAGCAGTTGTGGGTTGTTCCACTTCGCTTCTGAAAGTGTTTTCAGTGCAGATGAGGAAACCTTTTCATTCCAGCATGTTCGGTACATTTGTTTGAAGTGTTGTGCATTTTCAACAATTTTCTTTTTCCCCGATATCATTGCATGACATTCAATAATGCTCGCAATCTTCTGCAAGCTGTGGCCTAATATTAAAGCCAGTGAAGGGATTTTGAAAGAATTAGAGTTACTGTCAAAGCCTGCCACATGCTTCACAGCATTCACAACATGGGGAAAGTTTGACGGAAGAATGAAATCCTCCATTGTCTGCATTTGGGATTCCTGTCTACCTGCTGACAGCAGTCTTCCAACCTCCCTCATCTTTTGCCTAATGTATTCGTGTTTTGAAGGATCATGGCCAATTTTGTTAAACATTTGCTCTCCCATCTTTACAATCCACACATCATTTTGATTGCACAGCTCCTCTGAGTCTGGAACATAATCGTCCTCACTGCCACTGTCTTCACTGCTGGTCAAAGAATCTCTGGGACTGCCCAGCATCTCTTTTGTGAGCTTCAGATAGAAAAACAAAGATTCATTTTAAAGCAATGTTTAGAAAATGTTGCAGTCTGCTGACTGATATTAAAAAGCTGTGATTTAGTCAAATACCAGGTATGAATGAGAGTAATAGGAGTATCTATTAAATGTAATCTATTAACACTATGACATAACATATCACCACATATGATAAAACATAACTCATTCATTAACATCGAGACAACATTGCACAACAAATACACAAAACACAATCTGTTCTCCCATATTTCACTGGGTCAAGTAGTCTTACATTATCACTTACAAACACACTTTCCGTTCGCTGTAGCTCTGGAACAAATTCTGAACCACTGTTCTGTGGAGGACAAGAACACATAGGAGGACATCAAATATATACACTATATTGCCAAAAGTATTGCGTCATCTGCCTTTACCCCCATATGAACTTCAGTCACATCCTGTTCTTAATCCATAGGGCTAAATATGACACCCTTTGCTGCTATAACAGCTTCAGCTCTTCTGGGAAGGCTTTCCACAAGGTTTAGGAGTGTGTTTATGGGCATTTTTGACCATTCCTTCAGAAGCGCATTTGTGAAGTCACACACTGACTCTCAGTCTCCCCTTTAATTCATCCCAAGGGTGTTCTATTGGGTTGAGGTCAGGGCTCTGTGCAGGCCAGTCACGTTCATCCACACCAAACTCTGTCATCCATGTCTGTATGGACCTTGCTTGGTGCACTGGTACACAGTCATGTTGGAACAGCAAATGGTCATCCCCAAACTGTTCCAAAAAGTTGGGAGCATGGAATTGTCCAAAATCTCTTTTGCCGAGAGGCCAGCTCAGGGATGGCCCCTTCCTGTTCCAACATGACTGTGCACCAGCGTACAAAGCAAGGTCCATAAAGACATGAATGACAGAGTTTGGTGTGGATGAACTTGACTGGCCTGCACAGAGTCCTGACCTCAACCCAATAGAATACCTTTGAGATGGATTAGAGCGCAGACTAGGGCTGCACGATATATCTAAAATATATCGCTATCGCGATATCAATGCTTGCGATGGACGTACCGCAAAGATTACTTAATTTTCGATACAATTTGATACATTTTCTGTGCCAAATGCGGCCCGCCACCTCATTTCATATGGCCCGCGAGAGCTTAAAGGATCTGATACAGTATGTGGCCCGCGAGAGCTTTAAAGGTCTGATACAGTTTTTGCGTAGGCAATAATACACTGCAATATACAATGCACGCGTGTGAGACTGACAGGGAGGCCACATCAACCACCTTCCATGATCAGTGCAACTGGCTACATCAGATGTGATAGCAACGCGTAGGCTACGTGTGAAAACAAAATAGAGTTCCAAACTATTTTAGCAAACGGAGCGCCTAAATTACGCGCTCGGTTTAGCCTGCCTGTGAAACGCATAATAGTTTGAAGTGCGTGTGCTTCTTTGAGAGGGGAATCGATGCAAGTTACTTTGATTTCAATTGGTAGTTGTAAACTACGTGATACGTTTACGTCTACGTTTAAATAGCATGTATAGCCTAATTGTGTGTAGTCCTATTATCCAAAAAATCCAACTCTAAGTCCTTGCGAATCGAGCGAGTGATTGTTTGGCCAAAAGCAAAAGTAAGCCTATCTTCCGACCGAGAAGAGGTGCATTCAGATCAGGAAAGCAGAGGTAGGCTTGAAGTTTGTGGTAATCGCTGTTGCTTTGCATTTTCATTTCAGTTTAAAACGAACAACGCAGAATCCACACAACACCTTTCAACTTTAAAACTTCAAAGAAAAAGTCCACCGGGACCGTTCGCTTCTATGTGTATGGGATGGTGTAGTGACGCATTTCATATGGATGCACTTTTTGACATGTCAGTTAGCCTACTCGTTTGCATCACTGGCTAGATGTAAAACTGAATTTCGTTACTGGTATTTCACTTGCGCAATGACCGTAAAGTTGAAAATACTCGAATCTAAAAACTCAGATATATGGGGGAAAAAAAAGAAAAAAAAATGGCATGACCATTTTCCTGACTGACCAGTGACCCTCATTGAAAAGTCAAACTGGAACTGACAGTGGTTTTTGTTTTGTTTTTACAAAACACGACAACCAAAAAAAAACATGTTGGAATGGAATCAATGCATTTCTTTTTTAATAGTCTGCATCAGTCTATGCTAGAAGCAAGTAGAATGGAGAAAAACATGAAATGTTTAAATATCGCAAATTATATTGTTATCGCAGTACTCAATAATGTTATCGCATATCGCATGTTTTCCTAATATCGTGCTGCCCTAGCGCAGACTGAGAGTCAGTCTCCTCATCAAACATCAATGTGTGACCTCACAAAATCCCAAAAACACACTCCTAAACCTTGTGGAAAGCCTTCCCAGAAGAGTTGAAGCTGTTATAGCTACAGAGAGTGGACCTACGTCATATGAAACCCTATGGATTAAGAATAGGATGTGACTGAAGTTCATATCGGCGTCAAGGCAGGTGACCCAATACTTTTGGCAATATACTATAGCAATCACATAAGACCGGACAATATACAGAGAATCAGGTCCAAACATATTTCCGTTAGCACACAACAGGAGATTGTCCAGGTTGGACGTGTTATCTCCTGGAGGAAACACTGAGTGACTTAACATATTTAGAATGTAAATTACTTACATTTCGTACTTTTGTTGTTCTTTTTGGGCCTTCCGTTTTGTATCCCGATTCTGCATCGCTCTCCTGCTTCTCCATGGTGGTCTGTAACAAACATATGAGCTATAAAATGATCATCTAATTCCACTTCATGCCCATCAAGAATGCCAAATCTCAAGAATGATTTTATTGCATTAACAATAATGATTGCTCTTTCTTCTCATCAAAGTGCAAAAGAACACTGTATGTCTAGTTAATTTGCATTCTGCCATCTTTAGCTACAATCAATGTGCAACTGAAGAAAACAATCTCCCAAATCACATTTTTTTTTATTCTACTCGAATTTAGAAAGCAATACTGGTTATAGTTATTACATAACTACCAGAGACATGTTGCCACTGAATAATGATATTTTAATTAAACAAATGTAAGGCAAGCCAAAAGCTTGACTTGCTTTGTGTGTAACAGTCATCTACAGTGTGCCTCCATCTCTAAGTCTTGGGTCTACAGCAGTTAATTGCATTAAATGGTGTATTATTGGTTTAATAAGAGCAACATCATCCTTTTATATTACAATTTTGACTCATCCCATATACAATTTATTTAGAGAATTGTTTAGAAAACATTACTGTGATGTGCAAACTAATGACAGTGCAGCTGTCAACTATACCATTTTATCATACCGGGATTCACACTTTGAGTGATGCTGGCGCAAAACTAACATCCGTTTTAAGAACCTCTCGTTGGCACTATGCAATAGAAAAGAAAAGCATGCATTTTTACTCCATTACACTAATAATAGTGCAACACATATAATTATACATCAATATGTTAGCCCAAATTTAGTCTGGAATAAACATGACTATAGGAATACAAGTAAAAGGCTTACCTTGTCATTTTACATGCTCAACAAGTAATATCTAAGGAGATAATAATAGAAGAATATAAGACTGACATCATGGGGGGGAAACAACTGAACAGCTCTAGTCTAATGTCTGTATAACTAGGCTGTTAAGCTACGTTGTCATTATGATAGCTCGCTAAAGTATTAACTTATTAACAGTAGCAAGGTCTCTACTTTTTCGATAACACTGTTAGCTTGCTAACGTGTTTACTTCATTAACATGCTGTCTGGTTTTAGGCAACGTTAGGTGAGCTTGACAACGTGCAGAGATGTCCCCTGTTAGACCATCTATGCTAACCTACGGTCATTTGCTAACGTGTTTACTTCATTAGCATGCTGTATGGTTTAAGGCAACGTTAGGTGAGCTTGCCAACGTGCAGAGATGTCCCCTGTTAGACCATCTATGCTAACCTACGTTAATTTGCTAACGTGTTTACTTCATTAGCATGCTGTCTGGCTTTAGGCAACGTTAGGTGAGCTTGCCAACGTGCAGATGTCCCCTGTTAGACCATCTATGCTAATCTACGGTCATTTGCTAACGTGCGAACTTCTTTGCTTGCTATCTAATGACATTTGGTAGTTGGCTTGCTGAATCGTTACATGCTTTAAGCATGCAGGTTTCGAGGATCAAAGCCGTCAAAAGTATAACGTTGTACATCACATTAATTCAACACTTAACCGTAGTACCAGCGAAGTGGTGTTAGACTCGTATCCAGTCACTAACATTAACATTAATGAAATTATAACGTAGCAACAATAACTACCCTGCTCTTCTATCAAAAAATATGCATCTCAAGTCTAAAGTGTTACAAGAAAGAACATTAAACTTACATTTACAGCACACACGTGTCCTCTCCTCCACGCACACTGGTTTCATCAAAATGGCGCTTGCCCAAAAGAACTTCTTGTGATTGAAGAAAGATATTATGGGATAGATGGCTTTTGATTGGACGTTAATCTCTTGCGTTGTTTGAAATAAAATAACCGAAATTAATACTTTTTTATTTTCATTAATTTAATAATTTATATTCCGGTATCTTCAATTAGAAATGTTTTCGACTAGAATTAAACCTATGGAATACAAAAAAAAAGGCTAGTAGCCTAATATGGATGTAAAACTGAGCCCGCCAAAAGCGTCTGGGGTGGGGTGGGGGGGATCCGTTCGTAGTCTATTTGGGGACTTGAGTCTTATCTCTCATGAGACCACGAGTGAGAGAGTGGAGAAGAGATTGCAACCAAACCGCCAAAATGTTGGGGGGAGGGGTGTTCTATAGTCTGTATGGGGACATAATTCGAGAAGTGCTTAAAGACTATGCAATTAGCGGACGTAACACTGGCGATTTCAAACGTGTAGTAATCTAGTAATACTCTAATAGTAGGCTAGGCCTTGTAAAGTAGCCTACTTAAAGCCTATGTTGAATAATCACTCATTCATTTGTGCAAATGAGTTAACCACTGACATGAAAATTAAACTAAGTTGGCCATGTTGCTGGAAGGAGTGGCGTTAACACACGAATCTAGGCCAACTTTAAAGTTAGTTTACCCGTTAAACCAGCTTTATCAGGCCATAGATAAAACACACAACTTTGAAACAGGCATATGTATGGAGATTCTGAGTATGGCAATATAATATGCTTGGTTTCACCACGTCTAGGCTAGTAACCTTAGCCTATGGGTAAACTTCCTTTGCTGTTCCCCAGTAACTAACTGTCTTTTCCTGGTTTCTTGGTGGCTAATGGTCATGTGACAATGCCCACTTCTGTGGGCGGAACCCATGGGCGGAACCTGACTTCAGGCAATGTCATTGGGGTGGAGCCTCCAACATAGTTTACACACCTGCAATACAGCCACTGACCAGAGGTGTCTCACTCCTAAGCTTCGATCCTCAGCACACACACACACCCGGACAAAATCAGAACATTTGGGGACGATACAAAAATTTGAGATATTGATGCTAGGTATGTTAGCATGACATCTGCTATCATGTATAGCTGTTATCCTGGTGGGGACTATGGTTTTAGGTCCCCACTCAGTCAATTGTCCCCTATTGGTTGGTGTGCAATCAACCCATAGTCCCCTATTGATCGGTAAGATGAGTACACACACACACACACACACACACACACACACACTCACTCTCTCTGAGCATGGGGGCACACATGTGCGTGACTGACTGTGAGCCATTTTTTGTTGAGGTCATGCCAATTCCTGTGCTGAGTCAAAGTTGTCTTGCTGACCAAAAAAAAACACACGCCATCGGTGAACACTGCCAAACACAGCACGCCAGCCGTGTGTGTGTGTGTGTGTGTGTGTGTTTGTGTGTGTGTATGTGCGTGTGTGACGCAAACGGGGAGTCTACGTCTCACACGGCTCCCAATAAACAAGCAGTGCAGTGCTGTCGGTAAACACCCACCGCAAACAAACAAATTGGTGAAAAGGAGATTGATTCAGCTCAAAAGACAGATGTGAGCTGTGTATGGTGTGGTGTGGCGTATGTGTGTGTGTGTGTGTGTGTGTGTGTGTATGTCTGATGGCAGCCAGTAATGGTTTCTTTGGTCTGTCTGTTCTTGTTCTGTGCCGTGTTCCCTCTTTAGTGGTCCGACGGGGCCTATTATTGCAAACACAACGTCATGCCTTCTAATTAGAGGCCCCTTATTTGTACTCCCCTCCTCCGTTGATAGGGTGCACAAATGAGAGAATCATAGCGCTCGTGTGTGTGTACGCATGTGTCTGTGTACGCGGGTGAGTGTGCGTGCGCTTGTTGTTTATGTGTGTGTTTGTGTGTGTGCATGTCTGTGCACATGTGTGAGTGTATGTGCGCTTGTCTGTCTGTCTGTGTGTGTGTTTGTGTGTGTGTGTGTGTGTGTGTATGTGCTTGTATGTATGTGTGTGTGTGTGTGTGTGTGTGTGTGTGTGTGTGTGTGTGTGTGTGTGTATGTGCTTGTATGTACGTGTGTGTGTGTGTGTGTGTGTGTGTGTGTGTGTGTGTGCGTGTGCGTATGTGTGTCTCTGTGTGTGTGTGTGTAGCTCTGTGTGGAAGAGACTTCCATAAAGCTTTTATTTTTCGCGTGAGTTGTCATGACTACAGAGCCAGGGAGAACTGGGCTTGATGTGGCAGTAGCAGTCTAAGTGTTAGGAATGAGCTCATACCTTTTCTGTGTGTGTGTGTGTGTGTGTGTGTGTGTGTGTGTGTGTGTGTGTGTGTGTGAGTGTGTGTGATGCTGTCACCTCATTTCAGGGTGGGTATGTTTGTGCTGACGTACCCCAAAGCACAAAGGCCTCTCAGACTTACAAACACACAAGTCACGTAGCGCGTACCTTGACGTAATTGTCAACTGGGCACGAGCGTCTGTATGTGTGTGTGAATGTCTGCATATGCGTATGTGTGTGTGTTTGTGTGTGTGTGTGTGTGAGCGACGTCAGCCACTGTACAGTATCCCGCAGCAGTGTGTGGAGACACTGGGCCCCGTTGTTCATTGTTCATTCATCTGGCTTATACTTTCATGACAGAAAACCACAAACTCGGCCTGTAGCCTACGCTCCATTTCCCCCTCTCTCTCCTTCTCTCCATCTCTCTCTATCCCTCTCTCCCTCTCTCCCTCTCTCTCTCTCTCTCCCCTCCTCCCCTTTCTCCCAACATTGCGTCTCTCCAGTCTAACACCCACCTATCATACGACACCCTCGCCCTTTTTTTTTACGGAACCCTTCAAGAAATCCATCTTTCTTGGAACCAATTATGGTTCTCCCAAGAACCCTTCCTCAAACCGCCGTCGGGCAGTTTGGTTTTCGGGCGTTTCTTTTTTTTTCAGCGGTCGGGTGCGTCCGCAGCGCTGCCGGGGGGAGGGGGGGGGGGGGGGGGGGGGCTAGTCTGATGTAGCCCGTGGCGGTCACTAATCCCCCAGACGATGTGGCGGAGGGAGACCACGCGCGCTTGCCCACTATCGCTCCACAAAGCTGCTCTCTGGGCAGATTCTATGGATTAGGCCCATGTAAGCACTCCGGTAAATACGGTCTGCAGGCAATTTCTTGGTAATAATTACAGTCTCCCCATCACAGATACATGGGCTTATGTTTGGGTCAGAGTCTGGTGGTGGTTGGGCACCGACTCACGATCTGGACTGGGAGGACGGGAGCAGATCACAAGGTCGGTGCCACTTTGTGTCCTGATGTCAGTGCTGAAGTCTAACTGAAGAGTGCTTAATAACCACGCAAACATCTATTTGCAAATGTATTACCATGAGAAAGGGCCTAAACACACAGCTGTCTCACGCACACATGATGCTGTTAGCTCACGCACGAGAGGTTTGCTGCAGTAGACTGACTTTGCCCAGCACTTACATTAGGCCCTTGATCTGGATTGTTGACCTACAGTACAGAGACTTTCCACGTGGGGTGCTGAAATTCATGTCTGTCTGGGGGGGTGCGTTTCCTAAATCCTTAATTGGCTGGCCATGGGAAATGAGTTAACAACTACGCTTTTGGGAAACGAGCCCCTGATGGTTCACTTCACCTCACCTTAACGATCCCTTAGCGCTGACCTTTCAGCGGCTAACTGAAGCTACAGTAGGTAGCATCTACAGTATAGGTAGCCTGCAGTGGACTGCCCATGTAAAGCGTGACCGCCTGTTTTACGGGCAGTCTAAAGCCCAATTCACACTAAAGATTCCCGATGAGTTCCGAGACTGAGTTGCAGCGGTGTGAATTAGAAGCCGCACGTAGTTGCAAGCCGTCGCAAGCCGTGGCAGAGCATAAAACACGTTGAGTCGCAGTCGCAAGGTTTCAGAACGTCGCGTCTCGTCTCGTCAGGAATCTTTGG
>NC_084997.1:17235478-17237978 GCF_963854185.1 Sardina pilchardus
AATTCTCTCCATTTTATGCAACTCGAGTCTGTTCAGCTGAGATAATGGTCAAGTGGAATTACACTCTCTCTCTGCTCTTTACACGCCTCACCATATTTTACCCCTTTACTTCATGTCTCGTTGTTTATTTGTTCTTCACTTCACTAACTCTTTCTCTCTCTCTCTCTCTCTCTCTCTCTCTCTCTCTCTCTCTGTCTCACGTCTCTTTCGGTCTCTGTTTTCTTATTTGTCGCTCTCAGGGTTGAAACGGACCCGAGAGACAGAGAGAGAGAGTGCGACAGCGAAATCATATCGAGCAGAAAAAACCCGAACACGACCACAATCGGTGGTCAGCTCAGCGGCCCCGTTCGTTCCCGATGGCGTGGCACGTCGCGCATATTACACACATCATGAAACATGCAGTCCCGCTCATAAAAGATGCATGCGACACATCGCTTGATGAATCCGCCCGTGGGCCCGACCCAACGGCTGGCGACGCGGCAGCGTCTGTCGGTAGAGGACGTGCGGAAGTGCGGCGCTGTACGGCGGTGGCACGGCTGGCTCGGCAGGGAAAAGGCCACCGCAATTTATGGCTCCTGAAACGGCCGTGTTTTTCTTTAGCTAATGGTTAACTGCTCGAGTCTAATGGCTAATGGCTCATTTCTGGTAGCGTGAGGAGGATCATAAGCGTACAGCGTAATTGATGATGGACTCCATGGAGCTGCAGGTACAGTATTTTTTCGAGAGGGATTTAGTCGTCGTTCTATTCAAAGTGCTGCGGGTAATTTATTTTTGTAAATATGTGTTTGTTCAAAAATACTAACATCTAAATATCACTGATGACACATTATGGCACATTATTCTCAATGAACGAGCAAAAAGCAATAGGCTACACTTTAATTTCACATCACATCTCTTTGCCTTTTTGGACCTCTCATAGGTGCTCTAGTACTGTAACTTCTCATGCAATACTGTGCACCTACTTACTCAACATTAACACTCCTCTCCATGTGTGTGCTGTTGCATGTGGAACACAAATGCATGCTACTAATGCGAGCTATCCAATCAAATCATACATCCTGATGTGAGGTCAATGTTATACACATGGCACTGCTGCTAGTAGGCTCCGCTGTGGTCATTTAAACAGGTCCTGGACCAGCAGGTGAGGGGTTGGCGGAAGGGGGGGGAGGGAGGAGAGCGATGAGCTACCTGGAAGAAGAAGTCTAGCACAGCCGTCTGGTTGCCAGGGGAGCGCAGCGTTTCCGAGGCGATGCCCTCCTGCAGACACTCCTGCTGCTCCTGCTGGAACAGCACCCCTGTGACGTACTGCTGGATCCGCTCGCTCGTCATGTTGATGCAGAGCTGAAGACACACACACACACACACACACACACACACATTCAGAGGAAGACAGACATGTTGTTGACAAAGTGAAAACTCATATACAGTACCGTATCTAGAATACTTATTCTGATAGTTATTGAGTATATGCTGCATTTGGACCATAAATGCAATGTGTTCATATGAATAAGTCATATATTGTCATTTATTTTGCATTGAGAAATGTCAGTGCATCAACTGCACATGTGTCGCTTGTGCTTCAGCATAAGTTAAGACCAAACACAACAGTGAACTTTCAAACTAGGTCACACTTCAGCTTAGCTGCCACACGCTAATCATTTTTTCTCTTGAGTTCCGTCAGTTTGCCACGCTAACGAACCGAGCCCTCTTTCTTCCACAAAAACGCAATTAAGGTTGGCTGGAAATCAATCAAAAAGTCTTTGTGCCTGACACCCATTCAAAAGTTTATGTGTGCTACAAAACGAGGGCATATTCTACTTATGGGTTCCTCGCTCCTGCTTCCTGGTTCCCTGCCACTCCAAACACGGGCGCTTCAGAGGGAGGTGACAGCCCTACGGAGGCCCAGGGTTAATGTAAAGAGGGACACGGGTTTAATTAGTCTTGTGTCTTTCAAGAGACGGACCCCCTGATCGCTTCACACGCGAGCGTGTTTAGCAGACACCGTTCTCACCCCTGCCTCAACCGCCCCCTCCACTTAACATGGCTTTATGGGGCTAAAGCTGATTAACATTCACGCTAATTAAGACGGCGCTCTATCCAGTGACAGAGTGAATGAGAGGGAGAGAGGGAGAGGGAGAGGGAGAGAGAGAGAGAGGGGGAGGGGGGGGAGGGAGAGAGAGCGATTGCACAGGTTTTTGTATCTAAATATTTCTTCTTTTTAATAATAGTTTAGAACATGTTTGGTGTTACATATTTTGTGAATGCTTTGTCAAGACACATGGAGCTTTTGAAACTGAATTGAAAGAGAATTCCATTCCTCCCCCTTGGTTGAGTAACTGCCACTGGTTCGTCGTGATTGGTCCGTTTTTCCAGACGATTGTTTTGTATCTGGTGTCCGGTGATATAACTGAAGGAAATTGAAGGGGCACAAAACACAAACTGTCCTGTTCTTCCTCTTCCTCTTCACCTATAATCCCAAAAGTCAGTGCTCCGAATCCCT
>NC_084997.1:17240478-17245478 GCF_963854185.1 Sardina pilchardus
GGGAGCCACGCCGACCACATGAAGAACGAGCTGCGTGTGCCGGGTGGAACCAGGGAACCGGGGAACCGGGAAGCAAGGCCCGGATTAAACCATCACAGCTCAATTACACGCCATGGATGCCGCCACTGCAGCAGGGATCGAGAGGAGGAAGAGGAGGAGGAGGAGGAAGAGGGCAGACACATGCATTTTGCATGCAATTACACACACACACACACACACACACACACACACACACACACAGAGATATACGGACACACTCAGAGAGACGAGTTCCAGCAAGCATCTCTCTGTTGAGTAGTGTAAATGACATCAGAGAATCTATTCCTGTACAGCGGCTAGCAAGCTGGCGTGCAGCCACACACTGAGAGGGAGAGGGAGAGAGAGAGAGGGAGAGAGAGAGAGAGAGAGAGAGAGAGAGAGAGAGAGAGAGAGAGAGAGAGAGAGAGAGAGGAGAGAGAGAGAGAGAGACAGAGAGAGAGAGGCATCAGTGGAGAGGGCACGTAGGGACAGGCTTTGCCGCATCTGACATGTTCTCGCTCTCTTTTGTCCTCTGAAACGGCCATTCTGTCCTGAGCTGTTGGGCCCACAGCCACTGAATCACCGGCCCCGTCCAGCACGGCAATTAGCTGATCTATTCAAGTCACCAATCAGGTGCTAAATTCCGTGTGGTGGTTAAATGGCTTAGATTGCCTGACTGTGTTTCAGTTTCGAAAGAATGTGGACTGTGAAAAGGCTGTTACCGTTTACACAGCTCATAGCTTTTGTCAACAACAGAGCGTCAGCATCCTCACCATAATGACCACGGGTAGATGGCCACTACAGTGGACATTCAAGCTATTTAAATGGGTTTAGTCACTTAGTTTAGCATAACAGGGTGGTCTGACAAAACCCTTTACTGTAAGAAGAGGGAGTGTGTGTGTGTGTGTGTGTATGTGTGATGCTACTGCTCATCACTGTCTGTGATGTCATTTCCTGCTAGACCTGTGACTGTGATGACTATGATGTGTTCACCCACCTGCTCGTAGCTGTTCTTCTGTGATGTCATTTCCTGCTAGACCTATGGCTATGATGTGTTCACCCACCTGCTCGTAGCTGTTCTTCTGTGATGTCATTTCCTGCTAGACCTATGGCTATGATGTGTTCACCCACCTGCTCATAGCTGTTCTTCTGGAACTCCTCGAAGCCAAAGATGTCCAGGATGCTAATCTCCAGGGCAGGGTCTCTGTCAACAGCAAGACAAGGGGACAGTTGGAGACATTCAGTCAAAGAGAAAATACCACTGTGTATTACAACTGCACACCATATGTGTTTGTGAATATATGTCACATTTCTGCATGTGTGTGGCGTATGTAATGTTGATGCAATTTGCCCAAGTCTGAATGTATACTGTAACAGTCTTTAGCATTCTCTAATCTAGTCATAGTTCCATTTACATTCTTTGCTGTCTTTCCTGTTTACTCTCCTGCGCATCACTCTCGCCGTGGCCACGACGACCCGCGCGCTCATCGGCGTGACTCATCGATCTCTGATGAGCGGCGTTTACGCACTCGCCAATGTCTATTATGCCTTTTATCCAGCGGCCGTTATGCGCCCATCAATGTTTATTAAGGGGGGCCTCATCCCAGCAGACACTCGACTTGCCGCCGTGTCAATATGGGCGGACTCATCCTTACTGGAGGGGCCGTTAACGCCACGCGCAGACGGCCGGCGGCGTCCATACCTCTTTTTATCTGACCGTGAGGCACGGCCAGTGTTTGTGGCAGGTTTGTATCTAAAGGCCGTTAGCGTCTCGTCAATGTCTATTACCTTGCGCCGTTTAGCCAAAAGTGCTCACCTGTTAGAGGAGGACGTTTATGGCCTTTATCTGAAAGCCGCTCGATGTCTATGGTTTGCGTTCCCGAGGTCATTGATGTCTATGGTGAGCACTATCCCCCTTCCTATACGACTCTTATGGCCTGAGTCAGGCAGACGCTTTGTCCCGAGTGGGCAGAAAATGAATGAGCTAAAATAAATATAATGCCCTGCTGTCTGTTGTAGTGACTTTATGCTAAGGTGAGCATTAAAGGAACGAGTGGATATAGAGGAGAGAGAGAGAGGGAGCGAGAGAGGGACAGAGAGAAAGAGAGAGAGATGGAGATGGAGAGGGAGAGGGAGAGAGGAAGAGAGAAAGAGATAAATGCCAATAAAGCATATTTGAATTGAATTGAATTGAATTGAGAGAGAAGAAGGGAGAGAGGGACACAGAGGAGAGAGAGAGAGAGAGAGAGAGAGAGAGAGAGAGAGAGAGAGAGAGAGAGAGAGAGAGAGAGAGAGAGAGAGAGAGAGAGAGAGAGAGAGAGAGAGAGAGAGAGAGAGAGAGAGAGGCGGAAGACGGGAGAGAGAGAGACGCTGCACTAAATGAGGAATTAGAAGGCCGAGTGAACACAAGAAAATAAACAAGAGCAGGAGGGCCAGGCGGTCACGGAGGCGAGCTGTACTCAAGAGGGCAGATGAGTGGACAGTATAGGATGCGGCCTCGTATTGAGGTCAACACGACTGGAATGTAAGTCCACGTCCCCTGTGAATGTGGCCATTCAAAGGCTTACTGGCCCACACACACACACACACACACACAAACACACACACACACACACAAACAACCTGAGCTTTTGAAGCCGCTAACTCAGTTACTTAATCATGACTGTGCATTCAATTGGGGCTATTAAGGGAAGTGGCTAGCCAGAGATAGGATGTTTTGTACTGCTGTTCTAAAAGTAGGTTAGACCACAAGGAGGACTCTGTGTGTTATTTGTGAGGGGTTCGTTTATTTGTGTGCTGTGCAAGCATGTGCTTTCACGTGTGTGTGTGTGTGTGTGTGTGTGTGTGTGTGTGTGTATATGTATGTGTGTATGTGTGTATGTGTGTGTGTGTGTGTGTGGTGTGTCTCATCCACACAATGCCCCGCATTTTTCAATTGACCATGAAACAAACAGCGTTAAGCACTCCATGGCTGACCCTGAGACGAGGCCAAGGCATGCCTGAGCGGCAGCGTCAGCCTTGGGCTACTGTCCTCACGAGTGCGCTATGTAAACTATCCGAAAACTCCAATCGCAGGTGAGCTCTAGGTCACGGCTATCAGCGAAGGACCCTCTGAGGGACCCTGTGAAGGACCCGGGCGTTTTGTGTTGCCACACTTTGCAGCCTTTGTTCACTCTGAGGCTGAAGCTGTTAACTGCTAAGCACTTCACAGCAGTGGTGCTTTACTAATGTTAGTGCACTATGGTTATGGCCTATTGTATACACAGTAATATCCAATAGCAACAGGGAGCATACAACTCCCAGTATACTGTATAGGGGAAGAAATGTGCTGCTGCTTAGATGTAACTGCACTGTATTGATGTGGTCATTCTTGACTGTAGAATGATAGAAAATCAGGCACATCATTACTAATATATATACTAATATATATATTTATTATATACTGTAGCTCTTAAGAGTGCTGCAGAAAGTTCCATTTGCATAATTGGGGCCTTTCCAACGTTCGGAGGTCTGTTAAATCTATATAATTACAGCTGCGCAAAGTAGGCTATATAATGAAGGCGGTCAATGGCAACGGATTATGTGCTTTTGATTTGCATATTTCATATCAATCCGCAAGTCTGTTAGCTTATTCCAATGGAATTTCATTGAAAATTAAAGTCAGCTAGTAAGAGGTTGCCACGCAACACCTGAAACCGCCAAGTTTCTTTTCTAGCTTTGGCAAGCAGCCGTATAATAAGCGAGATAATGTATTGTTTGCCAGTAATTATCAGAAAATAAGTCCCTTCAGGCCGAAGCAAAACCCATCCCCTGCACATCAACATATATATTTATACATATAGACACGCAGGGGGCGCGGGTATATATTAATATCTTATGGGCTCTGTCTATATCATCTTAAGATAATACTGAACTCCCACCCTATATACTGTATAATCTATATATATGTTGTGCATGAGTGTAAGAATAGAGTGTCTGTCTGTCATATTGCTCTCACCCCATGGTGTCGTCTGGGCCCTGTAGGTAGTGGTTGATGTTGTTGACCAGGTAGCTGAACAGGCGGCTGTAGATTGCTTTGGCCAGCAGGTCCCTGGTGTGGCCGGACATGTCCACGCTGTGGCGTCTAGTGACCGTATCACCTGTAGGATGACGGAGACGCAGAGAGAAAGAAAGAGAGAGAGAGAGAGAGAGAGAGAGAGAAGAGAGAGAGAGAGAGAGAGAGAGAGAGAGAGAGAGAGAGAGAGAGAGAGAGAGAGAGAGAGAGAGAGAGAGAGAGGCCGATGACCTGCATCAGGACTGGAACGGAGGACTTGTATCTCACTGTGTCCAGATGAGCTGGAGTCTCATCATTCATATCATATCAGTTCTCTCATCCCCTTCATGTTTCTTTCAAAGTCAGTCACACACACACACACACACACACACACACACACACCTCATCCAATGGCGTCTCTTTTGCGCCCACCCACACACTGTTTTTTTTATTCTGATCTTCCAAACCACCCGCCAGGCCTGGCGCTGGCTCTTGGCTTCTGAGTCCACAGATGACATAAAAGGTGGTGTGTGTGTGTGTGTGTGTGTGTGGGGGGGGGGGGGGTGCATCAAGTGGATGAGAGAACACATTGTGCTTTCTAGTACGGCTGGCAGGGAGGAATCAGGTTAACTGCCCTTCTCTAGGCTTTTCCAGAAGCACCTCCCCTTGTTGGGTAACGCGCCCCACAATAGACACTAAATATATGCGTCTACGTGTGTGTGTGTGTGTGTGTGTGTGTGTGTGTGTGTGTGTGTGTGTGTGTGTGTGTGTGTGTGTGTGTGTGTGTGTGTGTGTGTGTGTTGTGTGTGTGTGTGCGTGTGACTGAGTGTGTTCTGTTCTGTGCTCTTTTCTGGGTTATCGCAAAAACAACTTATGTCACTGGGCTCCTCACGCTGGCAGGGGACAGGGCACTCTCTCTCTCTCTCTCTCTCTCTCTCTCTCTCTCTCT
>NC_084997.1:17255478-17267978 GCF_963854185.1 Sardina pilchardus
TGGGGGTCTTGGCGTGACCAAACGCCTCCAGGACACAGTTGACCTGCGCCAGCACACAAGCAGCAATAAAACCCAAGTGAGAACAGGGCAGGGACATAGGGCAAGGTCATAGGGCAAGGTCAAATGAAGGGCTACATTTGTAATAGGGGGCGAAATGATCCCCAAATAGATTTGAACATCATGTTTACATTGTAGTGTATGTTGTGTGTGTGTGTGTGTGTGTCTTAAGCTACTAGGATCTTCAATTTCCCCTCAAGGATCAATAAAGTATCTATCTACTGTATCTATCCATCTAATGGTCTCAATGCAAAGTCTTGCTTTTTTGAAAATATACCATAATTGTGACTTCACTTCATATTACAGTGCCGAGCATATATGATTATTAACATGGATATCAAACTGTTAGATATTATGAATGGTATCTGTGAGATTGCACACATGAACAACTGAGATCATCATTGGAGCAGGGAGGCAGATGCACTGGCATATGTTTCTCCACCAGGTGGCGATGTGAGATAAGACACCAGTGGCGCCTCCTCGCTCACCCCTCCCTGTCGGCACACTGAGCTGGTGACCCAGATAAGCAGGCAGCCGTGCAGCACAGGGCTTCTGATACAGCCTGGCACCGCTGGACTGGCAGGACTGGCATGGCTGGGGCATCGCTGGCGCTGCCATGCTACAGCCAGTGCCATACCCACTCGGCAGTGCATTTAGATTTTCACCCGTTAGAACACTCAATTACCTCCCCATTGCCCATAGCCTCTGTCACCCACGGGTCCACCCACAGTCCCTTGGTATATCAGAAACCACACATTTGTCATAAGAGTCTGTCATAGATTAGGTGTGTGTGTGTGTGTGTGTGTGTGTGTGTGTGTGTGTGAGTGAGTGAGTGGAGGAAAGAATATGTTTAAGTGTATGCAAAATACACTTGTGGGTGTCAGTGCATAAGGGTGTGAAGATGCAAGTGTGGCTTTTCACTCTACTGTCTACTGATCATTCATAGATCACACCTCACAACCCACTGCGACCGGTCATTCCACCGTGACCAGTCATTCCACCGTGACCATATCCACCGTGATCAGTCATTCCACCGTGACCATATCCACCGTGACCAGTCATTCCACCGTGACCATTCCACCGTGATCAGTCATTCCTGCACTTTTCCCACTAAGTCCAGAACGACAGCGCACTTCATAAGACTTTGACTTCTGGCACGTCTTTAAGAAATATGCTGATGTGGACGCACAGTGAATATGAAAGCGGCTCAGTGACCCTGCCGGTCACTGTGGGTCAGGTGCACAGCCTCCGGCAGAGGTGCTGACGACAGCATCCTCTTGGACTGACACATCACCAGGGCAGATTATCTATACAGTTCCGTTTAGGCTTAGAAAGACCGTGTGTGTGTGTGTGTGTGTGTGTGTGTGTGTGTGTGTGTGTGTGTGTGTGTGTGGTGTGTGTGTGTGTGGGTGTGCGTGCATGCGTGCATGTGCACGTGTGTGTGTGTGTGTGCATATCTCACATGCTTCATCCTTGGCTCCAGGGCAAAGCCTTTGGGACTGGAACGAGCGGCCAGGTGTTTCAGAAGGTGCTTACAGGCCTCCGTCTTCCCAGAACCACTCTCTCCACTGAGACAAAAAGAAAGACAGACAGAGAGAGAGAGAGATAGAGAGAGAGAGAGAAAGAGAAAGAAAAAGAGAGAGAGAGAGAGAGAGAGAGAGAGAGAGAGAGAGAGAGAGAGAGAGAGAGAGAAGGGGCAAATAATAAGAGTTATATGAGAGTTTGTCAGAGTTGGCAGAGTTTTCATCTGGTTGATGAATAATAGATAAACGTAGAGAGAGAATGAGCAGAATGAACGGATGAGAAGAGGAGAGGAGGAGAGGAGAGGAGAAGAGGAAGAGAGGAGGAAAGGAGGAGAGGAGAGCGATGGGGCTCAGTGGCACAGCGAGGCGATAAGGGCCTGATGACTCATCAGACTTCCTACAGGCTACCAACACTCTGCCCAAGAACATTCCACTCATCTCTCTCTCTCTCTCCTTTTCTCTCTCCATCCTTCTCTCTCTTTCTCTCCATCTCCTCTCTCTTTCTCCCTCTCTCTTCTTTCTCTCCATCCCCCTCTCTCTCTCTCTCTCTCTCTCTCTCTCTCTCTCTGTGAGTGGGTCTTTCTTTCGTGCCGAGTTCATCCTCCAGTGGCCCCGGGCCAGAAAAGTTGTCTTGTTCATATCGGTGACTGACAGCTGACAAACACCTTGTTCTGCTTCTCCGCTCACATGCGATAGCTGCTCACATGGCCTCCATAATGCATGAGGCTTTGGGTTTGCATAATTCTGCCTGTCGGGGTCATTCCACGCTTGACAACACTACCAGCAGACGCAGGGTGGAGAAGCCCAAATGACTGGCACCTTATATGGGCAGAATGAAGAAGAGTGAGGAAGAGAGGGATAGAGAGAGACTGAGAGAGAGAGAGAGAGAGAGAAAATAGATGTCATTTTCACCTTTTTAATCAACCAATTGAATCAATCAAACTAATCTATTCTGTTGTCAGAAATACTTTGTCAGTTTCGTCACGCTATTAAATCTAATTGAATGAAACAGAATTGATGTGAGGAAAGGAGCAAGAGAGAGAGAGAGAACATGAGAGGAGAGAGAGAAAGAGAGAGAATGATGGGGGAGAGAGAGAGAGCTGCTGCTGTTGCTCTGAGCTGAAGTCATCTGGGCATGGTCCACATCTGTCAAGCCGTCAGAGTCCACACTCTGCTCTGCCCTCCCCTCTCCTCTCCTCTCCTCTCCTCTACCCTCTCTCTCCTCTCCTCTCTCCTACCCTCTCCTCTCCTCTCCTCTCTCTCTCCTCCCTCCTACCCTCCCTCCTACCCTCTCTCCTCCTCTCTCCCCATCCCTCTCCTCCCCCTTCTCTCCTCCCCACCCCACCCCAGCTCTCTCTCACACACTTCCCTGTCCATTGGGGCTCAGCTTGTCATCCACACCCATCTGGCCCGTGCTCTGCAACAACCCAGCCCTGGGCCTGTGCTGGAGGGCAGAGCTCCTGGCCAGGCCTGGTCCCGCTGGTGTACACAGACCCACACCCAGCCTGATCACATTCAACTTCAAGGGGCTCTGAGCGTATGGGACTCTCCAGCCCTGTAGTACAAACCCTGCTCTGGGAGTTAGGGAGCATTACACATTCCCTTAAACAGCTGGACCTAACCTGAATTCAGCTGATGCATGTGGATAGGGCATGTGCGTGCGTGTGTGTGTGTGTGTGTGTGTGTGTGTGTGTGTGTGTGTGTGTGTGTGTGTGTGTGTGTGTGTGTGTGTGTGTGTGTGTGTGTGTGTGTGTGTGTGTGTGTGTGTGTGTGTGTGTGTGTGTGTGTGTGTGTGTGCGTGCGTGCGTGCGTGCGTGCGTGCGTGCGTGTGTGTGTGTGTGTGTGTGTGTGTGTGTCTGTGTGTGTGTGTGTGTGTGTGTGTGTCTGTGTGTCTGTGTGTGTGTGTGTGTGTGCGTATTCTGACCTTGGACATCTTGTAACAGATACAGTATGTTACCACCTCACTTCAGCTGCACGCTTGCCTTGACAAGGATATTGACTCAGTGACCCACTGACTTAAATGGGCGTTTAGAGCTGCCGTTAGCAGTGCAGAGCTGTATGTGGTTGGCTATGTGTGTTTCATTTCTGTGTCTCTGTGCATGTGTGTGCTGCACTACAGTGGATTCTCTTTGCTTGATTTTGTGTGCATTTGAGGTTGTGTGTGGGTGGGCACATGTGTGTATGTGTGAGTGTGTGTGTGTGTGTGTGTGTGTGTGTGTGTGTGTTTATTTTTCTCTTATGAGTATGTGTTTACATGTACTGTTAGTATGTGTACAGTATGTGCATGTGTGTCTGAGTGTGTCAGTGCAAATAAATGCGTGTGTGGGTCTGTAATGTGTGTGTGTGTGTGTGTGTGTGTGTGTGTGTGCGCAAGTGCAAGTGCAAGTGTTGTGTGTGTATATGCACGTGCATGTTCCAGTGTGTGTGTGTGTGTGTGTGCATGTTCCCAGTGTATATGTGTATATATGTGTGTACGTGTGTGTGTGTGTGTGTGTGTGTGTGTGTGTGTGTGTGTGTGTGTGTGTGTGTCCTCCCTTCACCTGAAGGTGCTGCGGTGATGAATGGCCAAGGCAGAGAGGCGCATTAAACCGCCTGCCAGTTCCGCTCCTGCTCAGCACAACTGCACCGGAACACCGTCCGGAACGCCGCTGTTCCCACTTAATTGCAATCAGTTGGAAAATGGCCTTGGTCCAGCGGAGGACAAAGGGATCAGGCACCTTCAGCGCCTCCCCAGACCCATTAATCTCTCGGCGAGCGTTAAACAGGTCTGGATTCACACCCTGCACCCTCATCAATCTCTCTGGATGCGTTCAAGATGACCTGGCCAGAGCTGGTTTTATCTGGGCAGTGGGCTTCACCAAAACACTCCCGTCCCCACTTGAGTTATAAATTGAGCTTGTGTGAGTAATTAAAACTCACAAATTAAATCCCTCGGAAATAAAGAACTAGATTAAAGTAGCTGGGGGTCTTCTATAGGGTAGATTGGTCAAGAGTATTCACAATGTAGGTCAATCATTTATGTAGGCCAATGGACTTAGGATGGAGTATGATAAGCATTCATGAATACTTTAATACTAATATTTATACTAATATGAGCCAGTTTGACTAATCTATGTGCAAAATCATGAAGTGTGCCTTTCAGCTGTGCATGTGTGTTAAATGTATGTGTGTAGAAAGGTGACGATGTGTTTACGCATGTGTGTGACTATGCGCTATATTGTGTCATACAATGTACAGTATGAGTGTATGAGTGCATGTGTGCCAATGTACAGATGCATGGTTTTTGGATGTGCACTAAATGTCTGAGGGTGGGAGGGGCGCTAGATTGATTGACAGGCAGCCGGCATCACCTGATGATGAAGCACTGTGGGCGTCGCTCCTGAAGCATCATGTGATAGGCTCTCTCGGCCGAGGAGAAGATGTGGGGCGGGAGGGAGGAGCACAGGCGGCCGGTGGAGCTCAGGTACAGCTGACTCACCTGAGAGATGGAGAGAGAGGAGAGGAAGAGAGAAGAGAAAGAGAGGGGTAAAGAGAGAGAATGAGAGAGAGAAAGAGAGAGAGAGAATACATTACATTGCATTACATTACATTTGGCTGACGCTTTATCACCAAAGCGACTTTTTTATAAAACATTTTAATCTTAATAAGAGCAGTTCTAACAGCAATTTTAGGAAAATGCAAGATAGAGATAGAGAGAGGGAGATACTGTAAGTAGAGGTGAGAGAGAAGATAACAAGGTGTGTTACAAGGATCGCTAACAGCACAACCAGACGCCCCTACACATCTCGGCAGCTGCACACACACCTTACATAACACCGAGTGACGTGCGACTTGATACCCCCAAAGCAAACTGTGACAAATCATCTCACACTCATGAAGATGTACCTGCCATTACTGTGGAAGGATTTCAACTGTGTTTCCCTTCCAATTACCTCCCGTCACAGTCTGTAGTGTTTCAGAGTGACAGAACCGTGTTGGTGTCGAAGAGTGAATTGAGGTCCGTTCAGCTGGATACAGCTTTTGGATGTGAGAGTGAGCTGAGACACCTCTCTCAATCACGGGTGTTGCTGTGGCCTCTCATAGCCAGTCTTTGTGGTTGTTGGACAAGTTTTTGTTACAAAAGCATTCATAGTCAGAGCTTTGTCGCTCGTTCCAACTTTTTCAAAAATTGGCCACTTCCATGTGAAATGCAGCACATCCCAAGTCCCAGTGGATCGAGATTTGAGGGTAACCAAGGGCGGTGTGTGTGTGTGTGTGTGTATGCGTAGGATGGTGTGTGTGTGTGTGTGTGTGTGTGTGTGTGTGTGTGTGTGTGTGTGTGTGTGTGTGTGCGTGAGAACATGCAGCGTAAGCTGAATAAATGCCCAGTTCAGAGGCAGAAACGGAGGCTAATGCTGAGATCTCATTACCCCTTGCACTGAGCCACTGCTGAACACAGGCTCACTCACATCTAGAGGACACCTCAAGGACACGCCAGAGAGACAGAGACAGAGACAGAGAGAGAGAGAGACACAGAGAGAGAGAGAGAGAGAGAGAGAGAGAGAAAGAAAGACATATACAGACAAAACACAGACAGCGAGAGGAAAGCAAGGGATAAAGAAAGAAGACAGAAGGCGGAGAGCGAGGGAGGGAGAAAACGACAGGCATTGACAGATAAAGAGAGCGAGAGAGAGAGAGAGAGAGATCTCCACAGGACAGAGGAGGAAAATGCTACAGAAGGAGTGACCGCCATCCCTTCTCTCCGCCATTCGTCAGCCTCCGAGCGTAGAGCTTCTCACAGAGCCAAGCTCAAATAACAGCATTCAGCAGCAGCATCACGCCACAGGCTGGGACAAAACATCAGCAGCACTGTAGTCAAACAGGCAGGCGATGAAGACACCAATCCCGCGGTAGAAGATAAGACTGCGACCCAATTAGAACTGCCTCTCCCTGTGCAGATTAGAGTCCACTCGCTGCAGCCCCGTAAGATGACTACTTGGTCAGATCAGCGGAATGGATTACGGATGGAAGGGAAGGGTTCGCTTGATTACTTGATCTCGCAGAGAATCGTTTGGGGTTACTGTGAGCCAAAAGATAGAGATGGAGGAAGTCCAATAGGCTTTTAGAGGGTGGTGCTCTGGCAAGGGGAGTTTTGGACGCGTTTGACAGGGGCGAAACAGACGTCTCAAGGTTCCCCAGACGAGGCGACATATGTCCTTCTCCCTGTTGCTACGCCACAGCCCAAACAGACCTCCGGTGCAGGAGGGGTTGCGGAGAGGGAAATGATGCCTGAAATGAGGCCTCAAATGTAGGGTGATTCGCCAAGGGGGCCCTGCCTGCTCTCCAAAACTCAGCTGGACTTCAAAGAGCTACCACACACACACACACACACACACACACACACACACACACACACACACACACACACACACACAGACACACACACACACTCACTCTCTCTCTATCTCTCTCTCTCTCTCTCTCTCTCTCTCACACACACACACACACACACACACACACACACACACACACACACACACACACACACACACACACACACACACACACACACACACACACACACACACACACACACACACACACACACACATTCTCCCTTGCTCCCCCTCTCTCTCTCTGTCTATCTATATTTCTTTTAATACTTAGTGCTAAATGTTTTCCTCCATGTCTTGCTTTCATCTCTTGCGAGCCCTCCCATCTCCGGTCCGACCGCAGAAATGGACAGATGGTCATCTTGTCATACTTTATTATGTTGCTCTTATCAATGGGCAACACATGGCGTTCATGTGTCCATGCCCTGGCTGCCATATTTCAGGCATCTGAAGTGTGACAGATGTGTGTTTTTGGACAGGCACTGTGCATGTGGCAGCAGGGATATGTGTGGTCAGTGTGTGTGTGTGTGTGTGTGTGTGTGTGTGTGTGTGTGTAGGGGGTGGTGGTTGTTGCCTGTAATGCCAAATTTGATCGGTCACTCCACAGGCAGAGAAAGGAAGGCGAGTCAGAGTATCAGTGACAGGAAACCAATGAATTATTAATAGAGAAGTCTAATCCCATTTCCAACCATATGCACCGGCTATTTATACACACACACATACACACACACACACACACACACACACAGAAAAAAATATTCCATGGGTGGTCATGTAGACTAATAACTACTTCATTCGTTTTACTTACAAGGGTAGAGTAGATGGGCAGGTCCTTGTTTGGGTTGACGAGCAGAAGGATGTGTCCGATGTAAGTCTGTAAAACACAAGCATGAGAGCAATGAGAGGAGAGCCTGTTTGCATTGCTTTAGTAACACTATTACATTTGCACGCAGTCTTTTAACTGAGGCTTTCATCCAAAGCGACTTACAAAAAGGGAAACTATCAATTAGGGTACAGCACAATATGGACATGTTAGCGCAGCAGCAATTAAGTGCATGAGCAGTGAGAGAGGAGTCTGTTTGCAGTGCTTTAGTAACACTACTACATGTAGTATGTTCTTGTAGCTGACTTTTTCTTTTATCCAAAGTGACTAACAAAAAGGGAAACAATCAGGGTACAGTATGATGAGGACATGTTAGAGCAGCAATAAATGCTAACTCGCATTGTTACACAATCGTGGCAACACTGAAAGAATCAGTTTTGAGCAACAGACAAAGCAAACATAACCTCTCCTTGAGCTTCCTTCTCTCCATCGACCCATGTCGGCCCTTCTGGCCTCCAGACATGGCAGGGCTCCTAAGTGGCCTGAAGGGTGAGGTGCCGGCGCTAACCGCTAATTCTCCCCCCAGGGAGACTGGAGCTTGAAACCAGTGAGCTATCGCTAATCTCAGTCACCACCACTCCTCCCTGCAGAGAGCCCACGGGAGAGATAGCCTAATTGCTAACGGTGCTAAGACAAGGTCACAGACTGGTAAAAAGGGCTGTGATATGTTAGCGATTACGCTAGCAAAGTCCAGTCTCCTGTGAATTAGCAGGTAATAAATACACAAAGCTTTCGAGTCCATTCACCTGGCTGAAAGTTAAGGTAGGTGCTAAGTGTCTTCCATTACAGCTTAGCTACAGCACCGTTAGTCAGGGTGAGTTTGGTGGTTCATCTTTGCAAACAATAACAGAACAAAAATATAACCCAACCCATCTCAATCATATCCGGTGTTTGCTCCCCCCCAGCCCTCAATGAAGGACACCAACAAAGAGGATTTTACAACCCCCTAAGACCTCAATTCCCAAAAAATCCTGATGAGAAAATATCCCTATCATCGCTAAGTACTATCATCATCTTCCACCGAGAGCCCTGTCCTGGCCATTTCGCTGTGGAGCGAGCGCTCGCTCAGTATTGAACCGACGGAACAATGTCCAGCTCTTCAGCGTGGCGGGAGGCGGTCCGCCAACAAAGCCACTGCAGCCACCACCCTGCTGGGAAACATATGGGCTCCCCTCCTCGCTCCCTCTCTCGTTTCTCTCCTCTCCCCCTCTTCTCTCCATCCTCCCTGCCATTACCCCCAGTCCCCCCTGTAACCAGCCATCCTTTCTTTTTTTCTTTCTTTCTGCCAGCACACAGGTTCTCTTCTCTCTGGGTTCTACAGTTTCCTGTGAATTAGGAGGGCTTGTTTATTTTTCATTTCAATGTCATTCTTTTTTTTTCTCTTATTCCCTCTATCGCTCCATTCTGCTAACAGCCTTCTGTGAGAGCTGACTTCATTAGACTCCATTATGCATGTGTGTGTATGTGTGCGTGCGTGTGTATAGGTGTGTGCAGTGTAGATGTTTGCGTGTGTGTTTTTGTGTGCATCTGTGTGTGTATGTGTGGTCAAGGTGTGTGTGTGTGTGTGTGTGTGTGTGTGTGTGTGTGTGTGTGTGTGTGTGTGTGTGATGTAGACCTGTGTGTGTGTATGTCTGTGTGTGTATGTGTGTGTGTGTGTGTGTATAGAGGTGTGTGTGTGTGTGTATAGGTGTATGTGTATAGTGGTGATGTGTGTGTGTGTGTGTGTGTGTGTGTGTGTGTGTGTGTGTGTGTGTGTGTGTATAGAGGTGTGCGTGTGTGTGGTCATGGCATGTGTGTGTGTGTGTGTGTGTGTGTGAGTGTGTGGCGTAGACCTGTGTGCATGGGGGTAACAGAGGCCATTCCTCATTGATCTTGGCTCCCGCTGCTCTGGAGTGGGGACTACAGCTGCCTCCCACACTGAGCCGTGGGCCAGGCAGCACTAGCCGAGCCAGAGAGGGGGAGCCAGGGCTGGGGAAACGGTGGCAAGGGGCGATCAAACGATCCTGCAATCACAGGTATCAGGTCTGCACTGTCGCTGATGGATTTATTCCTATGATCTCGCTGCATATTGATTTGCACTCCAGCAGAGGGTCTGAAGGACTCGGTTAAGATGGAGAGGAGGTAGCTGTGAGAGGACGTGCGTGAGCCTGAATGCCATGTTTAAAAGAGTCTTTGTGAGTCTTTGTGTGTGTGCCTGTGTATGAAAGACAGAGAGAGTATGTGTGTGTGTGTGTGTGTGTGTGTGTGTGAGTGTGTGTGTGTGTGTGTGTGTGTAAAGGAGTGAGAGTGCGCTAGTATGTGAGTGTGTGTGTGTATGTATGTGAGTGAATGTGTGTGTGTGTGTGTGTGTGCATAAATGTGTGTGTGTGTGTGTGTGTGTGTGTGTGTGTGTGTGTGTAAAGGAGTGAGAGCGCGCTAGTATGTGAGTGTGTGTGTGTATGTATGTGAGTGAATGTGTGTGTGTGTGTGTGTGTGCATGAATGTGTGTGTGCATGAATGTGTGTGTGTGTGTGTGTGTGTGTGTGTGTGTGTCTAAGTGGTCCTGTGTGGACCCTTTCATCCGCCCAGTGTGCTGGCACCAGCTTTTGGCCCCAAACGAGTGCGACCTAAGAGCCGCTATCCCCACACCAGTCACTGGCCCACGTACAAACAAGACAGGCCACAATGAACACGCTTGTATATATATATATATGTGTGTGTGTGTGTGTGTGTGTGTGTGTGTGAGTGTGTGTGTGTGTGTGTGTGTTTGTAGATATATACGTGTGTGTGTGTGTGTGTGTGTGTGTGTGTGTGTGTGTGTGTGTGTCTGTGTGCGCGTGTGTTTGATGTGCGTGTTTTCCTTGTGTTTGTGCCTTTAAAGATAAAGGCGTTGCGCCAAGTGGCCAGCCCTTCAGGGACTATGCTTGGGAGGTCTGGGCAGCCACCAGCCCGCCCCCAGTGCCCCTCAAGATGCCAGGGAACAGGTCCAGCTACCCACCCCACCCCACCCCACCCCCCCTTGGACTGGGTACAGTGTGGAGGCAGGAGGAGATGGTGTGTGTGTGTGTGTGTGTGTGGGGGGGGGGGCACACCGGAGCAGCCGGAGCCCAGAAAGAGGCCTGGATGTGGGGGAGACTCCCTGCTAGGAGCAGGCGGTGTGGAGGACTGTGAGGAGATGCAGCGTGGGGGAGTCTAGATGAGTGGCCTGCAGGATCAATCATCCATCATCCTGCTGACTGAGGACGAGCCCACCCAGCTGGAGCACTACATCATACACATGTGTGTGTGTGGGTGGGTGTGTGTGTGTGTGTGTGTGTGTGTGTGTGTGTGTGTGTGTGTGTGTGTGTGTGTGTGTGTGTGTGTGTGTGTGTGTGTGTGTCTGTGTGTGTGTGTCTGTGTGTGTGTGTGTGTGTGTATGCATGTATGTGTGTGTGTGTGTGTGTGCGTGTGTGTGTGCGTTGAAACGCGGCATGATATGCATGAACAGACCCCATATGAATGAAAGCACTTTCAGCTTCCCTCAGCAAAGGATGCTTCAGTTACTCAAGCTGAGGCATTTCTGGGAAGGTCGAGAGAAATGTGGGAAGCTCACTCAAAGACAAGAGAGGAGAAGTGTCTAACGGCGATAGATTAGGTATTCTGGTTTACTTATCAAAAATACAGGTGACAGCTTGTTTTCTTTTTGTTTTTTTTGCGGTCAACATTTGTTAAAAGCAGGTGCAGCTAAATGCATGGATAGGATAGACTTTCAGAAACAATTAAATCAGCACTCAATATACAAAATACACATAGTCAAGCAAGCATTACTTTTGTTAATATTTTACATTTTGTCTTAGATTTAGTTTTTCACATAAATTACTATGTAGCCTAGATGCTTGCTTTTTGATTAGATTTTTGGCTATGTTTAGCACAGCTACACAAATGGCTCAAGTAGGCTATTTATTCAGTGGAGTAGAATCGCTGTCCTGCATTATCTCTGTTTGATGATATCTTATTAGCATGTACTGTGCTATTTCCTGATCGCTAAAATGCAGATGATTCATTTTGGATGATTCATTTCAGCTGTGTGCGTGTGTGTGTGTGTGTGTGTGTGTGTGTGTGTGTGTGTGTGTGTGATTAAATGACAGCATTCAGTGGTGGGCACCGCAGATTATGCTAAAGTGGCTGAGAAAAGAGCTGACTACGCCACAAGATTCAGGTTTGGAAAACAGAACGTAGGAAGAGGAGCAGTGTGTGGTTTCTGTGGACTGGTGATGGAGCTGGTTATGCTCTGTTGCAAACCGTAGTACATCTGCCTGTCAGGGTGTGTGTGTGTGTGTGTGTGTGTGCTGACGCCTAGAGAAGAGAGCAAACTCCAGCCTGTCAGGATGTGTGTGTGTGTGTGTGTGTGTGTGTGTGTGACAGGCCGTCTTACATAGATCTGGTCGTTTCCGAAGCGCTTCTGCATCTCGTAGAGGAGGCTGCTGTCCGTCAGCTCACTCAGGGAGGCCAGGTCATCATTGGGCGCCGGGGGCATCAGCTTCACCTGAAACAGCATCAGGACCACAGTCATCACTGGGGGACTACATTACCCACAATGCTCTCTACCCTTCAGAAATGGGAAATACAAAGCCATCCAATTTCCATGCTTTCCATACCCTGATTGTAAAGTAATTCTATAGCGTCCCTTCTGAGAAGTTTATAACC
>NC_084997.1:17297978-17300478 GCF_963854185.1 Sardina pilchardus
GTCTGTGTGTGTGTCTGTGTATATGTGTGTGTGTCTGGGTGAGTATGTGCGTATGTGTATGTCTGTATGTGTGTATACTGTATGTCTGTCTGTGTGTGTGTGTGTGTGTGTGTGTGTGTGTGTGTGTGTGTGTGTGTGTGTGTGTGTGTGTGTGTGTGTGTGTGTGTGTGTGTGTGTGTGTGTGTGTGTGTGTGTGTGTGTGTGCGTGTGTGTGTGCGTGTGCGTGTGTGTGTGCATGTGTGTACATGTGTGTGTGCTATCGCTCCAATGCCTGCTGTGCATTGGAGCAGCCATGGACCAAAGCGTGAGCACCTGCCAACTCAACTCCATCACACCAGCCCTGCAGGAGTAGCACACTCTCTCTGGGCTCTGCTACATGCTGTACTATAGCATCACTATTAATACAAACACACAAAACACATGCACACACACACACACACACACACACACACACACAGCCATACAGCCATACAGCCACACACACACACACGCACACGCACACGCACACGCACACGCACACGCACACGCACACGCACGCACGCACGCACGCACGCACGCACGCACGCACACGCACATGCACACGCACACGCACACACAAGAGGAAGAGAGAAACAGACAGAGAAGAATGGAAGGGATGTAAAGAGAGAAAGAAAGAATGAGTATGTGAGCGTATGTGTGTGTGTGTGTGTGTGTGTGTGTGTGTGATAGAGAGATAGAGAGAGAGAGCAAGAGAGAGAGAGAGAGAAGAGAGAGAGAGAGAGAGAGAGAGAGAGAGAGAGAGAGAGAGAGAGAGAGAGAAGAGAGAGAGAGAATTTGGGGTTTCTGATTCTGACTTCCTCTGAATAGTTTTGGTTGAGCTTTGAGAGCCTGCAGTCAGCCCATGGCAGAGAGATGAGCGTGAGAGATACGAGACCTCTGATTAGACAGACTGCGGCCTAATTTAATTATTACCCCACGTTTCTACAGACTAACTGATTACTGCATAATAACATCTGGATAGAATGACTCCATAGACCTCATCAAAAGCACTCGCACACACACACACATACAGACACACACACACACGCATACACACACACACAAACACACACACAAACATACACACACACACACGTATACACACACACACGTGCGCGCGGTGCGGTGCATCTGGTGTTATAGGCACGGTGGGCCCAATCATCAGTGGCAGCCTCAGTCTGTGCGTCTCCCCAACATTTGGAGGACAAATCCCCATAGGGAGACGCTGCCTTTGAAGTCACATCACTAAAAATAGAGCTCCCGACATTACTCCTCAAACACACACACACACACACACACACACACACACACACACACACACACGCATGCACACAGAAATACACACGCAGTGACACACTCAAACACAAACACAAACACACACACACACACACACACACACACACACACACACACACACACAGGCATAGACAAACACAGTGACACACTCATTCACTCACACACATACACACACACGCAGACACATACACAGTAGGGCTTTGACTTTTGGCCAAAAATCATATTCAAAGTTCGTTTGGTTATTAATATCAAACTTCGAATGTATTCGAATATTTGTTAATAATATTTTGACCATTATTTTTATGCTATTGGAAAAACACGCAGCATTCATTAAGCTGAATTTCCTTTTCCTGCTCTCCCTCCGTCTCTCTGTCACTCATGCGTCTGTGTCTCTCTCTCTCTCTCACAAACATACACACACACACACACACACACACACACGTTCACAGCCCCTCCACTCCGTGCAGACCGCGTCTGTCTCCATGAAAACAAGATCCCTGGAAGCTTGATTGCACCGACATAACGCTGTTCAGGTGGAGGCACTATGCATACAACTTTACCAAACAGTATAAGTAGCCTAAACTCATTCTCCATGGCCCGCTTTCTCTCGTCCTCCCTCGTGCGCGCTCAATGAACACCCGTCCCTCGACATGCATCCTAAATCTTCACAATCGTGAAAGCAATGACGCATAGAAGACAACAAGCTAAATTATCCGGTTAGCATGATTAGCATGCTGCACAGATTAAAACTCTTGCATTCAAGTTGATTGACCATCTCAATACCAATGTCTTCCAACTCCAAGACTTAAAAGGGCCTGTCCCAGTGAGGAAGTTACTAGCTTACCTTGAAACTTACACACACGTGGGGAAACTGAATAGGCTAGTCAAACCACTCGCTAACATCACCTACAGGAGCCCAGATGAGTAAGCCTAATAGCCTTGCTAATGAGCTCAAGACTCACGACTTTACCAGATGTGAGAAAGCCGCTGAATCTGAAAACAAAGTTTGCATGCAAACACATGTACCAAAAAATAATGCTCATAACAGGTTCGAATATTAAGAGCTGCCTAAAATTCGTTCGAATATCATATATTTTTCAAAAATTCGAATTATATTCGAATAACGAAGTTCGGAGTCAAAGCCCTAATACACAGACACACATACATACACACTCACACACATACA
>NC_084997.1:17307978-17332978 GCF_963854185.1 Sardina pilchardus
GGGGGGGAGGGGAGAGAGAGGCGTACTGAGCTACGTCACATCATCCTCATCATCACCATCATGTGTGTCACCATCATGCCTTATGGGGGTTCTACATTCTGTAAAAGAACCTCGGGTGGGGTGTGTGTGTGTGTGTGGGGGGGGGGGGGGGGGGGGGGGGGGGGGGTGGCCGCTTCTCCTGTGACGCAGGCACTTTTCCGAGAAGTTAACAAACAAAAACAGACAAAAAATGATGTTGCGTGACTGTCAGGACTGCGACAGTTGAGGGGTCTGTGCTGGGAGCAGAAAGCATAACGATGGGCTGTCACGACACATCGGCGAATCCGCCACGGTGAATCGGTGGCGGGGGTTGTGTGTGTGTGTGTGTGTGTGTGTGTGTGTGTGTGTGTGTGTAAGTGAGTGTGGGGGGGGGGGGGGCAGCAGCAGTCGCAGATGCCACACAGGGACCCGCCGAGAGTCTTAATGTCAGCAAATTGCCCCCGCACGGAAAAAAAGAGAGTCAGGCTGTGACTCGTGGCTCGGCTCGGAGACGAGAGCAGAGGAGGAGGAGGAGGAGGAGGAGGAGGAGAAGGAGGAGGAAGAGGTGGCCG
The DNA here is from genome assembly GCF_963854185.1 of Sardina pilchardus. Lineage (NCBI taxonomy): Eukaryota > Metazoa > Chordata > Actinopteri > Clupeiformes > Clupeidae > Sardina > Sardina pilchardus. The sequence goes on from NC_084997.1 coordinate 17,308,569, forward strand.
GCGGAGAGATTGTCAGCGTCCGACTTCGGCATGTCCTGCGGGCACTTTCATCTCCAAACCGACCGTGTGCAGCGGAGTGACAGCGAACCCTCGCTAGAGAGCAATTAAGTGAGGGATGAATGAGAGGAGGAAGGAAGAGAGAGGAGGAGGAAGAGAGGAGGAGGAGGAAGAGAGAAGGAGGAGAAAGAGGAGGAAATGAGGAGGACATAAAGATGGCAGGGGAGGTGCCAGTGGAAGAAGAAAGAAACTGCTGCTATCGCCAGAGATGTATTTCTATTTTTTCATCTTCCAAGACCTCCTCTGAGAACTATTAGTCAAACAAAGGCTAGGATGGAGGGAAGGAGAGAGCCTGATGCGGAGATGAAGAGAGAGAAAGGGGGATAGAGGAGATTCAGTAAAATGATGAAGCCTTTGGAGGTCTTTGCGGAGCGTCACTCTTGAGATTGAAGGGAGCGTATCAGCCCAGGAGCACCACACACCACCATGATCACTGACAGAGCCACAGCCAGGAAGGACAATGGAGTGACAGATTGAAACTAGAGAAAAGCAAAAAAAAGAGAGAAAAGCAAGAAAGAGGATGAGTGAGATGAGAGGAGAGGAGAGGAGATGGGGGGAGGGCTTTGAGACTGAGAGGAAGAGGAATGAAATTGGCTGTGACATCTCATATGGCTCAGCAGTGCAGGTTGTGTGAAGCAGATCCCTGTGGAAGTCCCGGAGGATTTGGGGGCGCGAGGCGCTCTGACGGTCGTTGGCACAGCCGGCTCCAAGGGGGGGGGGGGGGGGGGGGGCTGGCACACACACACAGATGGGCACAGAGAGAGAGCGGGCAGAGCGGGCAGAGCACCCGGCACTGCGACGCACACACGGAGAATGCACAATGGCACCGTGATTGATGAGCGCGGGATAGGCTGAGAAATTAGCTGGAGCGCGAGCAGAGAGATCAAGCGAGCGATTTCCCGAGCAGGAAATTGCAGATGATGGCGGCTTGTGCAAGCGCCCCCGAGATGCTGACAAAAAAAAAAAAAAAAAGAAAAAAAAGCCCGAATACTTTTTGAGTGAGGAGCTGACACTCGAAAAAAAGAGGCGTCTTAATGTTATCAGCCTACGGAGTGACGACTGATAAGCCGATACAAGCGTACCAGCCATTCAAGGATAAGGTTTTTCTATGGCTATATTCTACTGCGCTGTGGTACCAAAAAAAAAGGCCCGATTTAACATCCTTTCAAATTGGATTAGGCTGAGGACAGATGTGATGGGATAAAAACAAACAATGCATTTGCATAGCCATCCAACTGATGGCACAAACAGCCTCGTGTCCCACACACACACACGCACGCGCACGCGCACGCGCACGCACACACACACACACACACACACACACACACACACACACACACACACACACACACACACACACACACACACACACACACACACACACACACACACACACACACACACACACACACACACACGCATGCACACAAGCACACACACAGGCTAATCTGTACTGGCAGCAGTACACAACCCGGGCCAAGATTGGGGTTCACTGTAAAACCCTGAATCAGGACTTCAGCCCAAGGCTTCCGTGGCTGCAGGCGATCGAGTGCTACCTGGAACAAGGCTCAACAATTAACCTCGTCGACAGCTTGTGTTGACAGATTAATCAAATCTGATTGGCATGTGTGATGGCGGCACTCAACATTAAAGCCACAAAAGGTCGCAACACATACTGCTGCAAGACATCATGCCAATGGAAATAACCACAGCAGAGATATAGCTCTGACCTCAGATGCTCTGTGCTGTTGCCACATTAATGAACTCTGCCATGTATGTGTGTGCTTGTCATGTGTGTGTGTGTGTGTGTGTGTGTGTGTGTGTGTGTGTGTGTGTGTGTGTGTGTGTGTGTGTGTGTGTCTGTGTGTGTGTGTGTGTGTGTTTGTCGTGTGTGTGCTTGTCGTGTGTGTGTGTGTGTGTGTGTGTGTGTGTGTGTGTGTGTGCGCGCAGTAGGCGACACATGAAACGCCCCGGGGTGGCTTTTGTCGTCTTCGAGTGGTGGTATGCGGAGGTTAACCGTGGGTGTAATTGCAGGAAGACAGGGAGGAGTTATTCCAGCCATGATCCAAGTGATGACCCTCACCGGGGCGCTTGAACCGTGAGTGGTCATTAGCCCTGAGCCAGATGTGTGTGTCTGGCAGCAGCAGCAACCCCACATGTTGGGTCCACCGCCGCCGCTACAAGGGCACACACACACACACACACACGTGGTTAGAGGACACTGCCACACACACCCCGGCCGGTTTATTTACTTGCTCTTGCATTTGTTGCAATTAGATGCAAGCAAATGAGCAGGCTTTGAAAAAAAAAAAAGAAAAAAGAAAAAAAGCGCTTTATATGGGCACGGCTGCATTCCCAGTGGGCCGCACTTGTGAAAATGATTTGGTCTCGTAGCGTGTTGTATGGACGAGGAGTTGATGAGTGCGAACTGACTCAGCAGTCCTGCGCCGCGAGCTCATTAGTTAGGCCAGATGGGCGTCCTGGGGAGGCAGGGAGGTACGGTACTGTAAGGCTAACGGCTCGATGACCATGAAACCTGAATCACGCCTGCAGCGCAATACATAGAAAAGAGAGGTGATACTGAGGCATAGGACAAAAGGACAGTATCGAGTCCCGAGGCATGGATAGATTATGACCTTTAAATACCAAACTTCAGGGATTCATTTCCAACCCCCTGTACAAGAGAGCAGCTCGAAAGTTATTCGGAGTCAACAGAATCTTGGTGCAGGATACCATCGTCTTCTGTGCATCATTTATTCCCTCTCAGATGGGTGCAAACAGTGAGCGCAGCCACCAAAATGTGCAGTTCGTCATTTAGCAGCAGGGCCACTTAAGAGTCATTAGCATTAGCCTCACTCCTTATTAATCAAACTCTCAGACCCTCGTGGAGCTCACCTCACTAATGAGGGCCATCTCCTGCATCCACTTGACTCTGCCAGGTTCCCATGGGCTGGGATGGGCTGTGCAGTGGGGAGACATTTTGAGCCTCTAAAAATCTCCCTGATGAACTTTATGATTCTTTTGGACCAAGGTTGTTTCTGTGGTTCAGGGCTAAAAAAGAAAAAAAAAAAAAAACTCCTCTAAATGAAACAAATGTCAAATTAAACATTAAGCTAGGATCAAATCCTCAGTAAGCCCAAAATGCTAATAACGCTAATTAACGTTCTGGACCAATTAGGTGGAATAAGTACCTAATCCTTAATATTAAGGAATAACATCTCAGTTCACACTGGCAATTCTCTTGACTCCCTTTTGGAGAATGCTAGCAATTAGTTCATGTCAGTCAAAAAAAAATTGCACCGCTGCAATCGGCTGGCTGAATGGAGTGACTTCAAGGCTTGGTGCTAGCCAGACCAACGACATCTGGTTTGGCCAGAAAAGCACAAGACGAAGCATTTTCACTGCAAATGAGGCAAGAACCCACATGACATCGCTGGGTTGATGAGGAGAGGAACTCTTGGGCAAGCAGCACAGTCAGCAGACTCCTGTTTAAGTAGACGAATAAGACAAAAGAGGGACTAGCACGGCTCACGACCCCCGTGTCACCAAACCTGTTCAGGGCCATTTGTCTACGACTCCATGCTGCCCAGCTACAGGCTCGGACCATATGTCCAGGGTTTCCCTGGCGACGTCATCCACATCCACATCCACATCCACATCCCTGAATCATTCACCGAATCACTGTTGCTATGGTGGTGCAACATGCAGCAGGGATTCTGAGAAAGAACCACCAAACAGCCAGGACCTTGAGCTAGTGCGGCGCTCTGGACTAGCACGTAAAAAGCCATCAGCTCGAGCTCGTTTGCAGAGAGAGAGAGAGAGAGAGAGAGAGAGAGAGAGAGAGAGAGAGAGAGAGAGAGAGAGAGAGGCTTTTAAAAAGCTGGTCAAGGCCACACAGTCAGCTCCAGGAAACTGCAACAACATGCAGCAGGGTTCTAAGAAAGAACCACCAAACTTGGGGCCTTGGGGTAATGCTGTATCCTCCTAGGTAAAAAAAAAAAAAAGGGTTTGTTTTGCAGCCAACCATCCAAGGAAATCCTCTGTGTACAGTGCACACACATCGCTGCATTAGCTCTGGGCTAAAACACCAGCCACACCACCAATACCCCTGCTAGCCAAGCTTTGATCACGGACTGCACAGACTCACACAGCACCGTGCCATGCAGTAGGTGAGCGGGCATCCACCCCGTGGGGGTCACTCTTCCTCATGATGTGAGGAAGCCTTGCTGCTGCTGCTCTTTGTTGCCATTCCAGCAATAGCAAGTTGCAGCGATGTGGGCGACTCGAGCAGCTTCTTACCGCGTGGAGGGGAAAGGGGAGGGGGGGAGGGGAGGGGGGGGTGCAGCAGCAAAACCATATGTAGCGTTTCCATGGCAACTGAGCACTGTCAGTGAGGTACGTTCAGGTAAAGGGTCTGGAGGGGATGGGGAAAGATGGGGCAATGAGAGAGAGAGAGAAAGAAAGAAAGAGAGAAAGAGAGAGAGAAAGAAAGAGAGAGTGTGTGTATGTAGGGGGGGGGGATGAAAGGGCATATATCACGTCATGAAAGAGCTGGCCAGGCAGAACATACATTTACCTTCTCTTCTTTTCTTCTCCTCTCTTCTCTCTCTCTCTCTCTCTCTCTCTCTCTCTGATGGGAACCAGAAGAGGATGCGAGTGGAGGGAGGGGGAGAGGGGCATACTGTGTGTTGGACTGAGCGATGATCAAACGCTGGGAGGATTTGGACAAACATCCACATTCCAGCTGCCAAACAGAACAGCAGAGCACCACACACACACACCACATCCTCTCTTCCCAAATCTGGTGGTCCACAAGACTGGGGTTCAAACCCAACAAGAAATCAAAAAAGATCTGGTCACATGGCCATAACAGCAGCCACACTCAAAACACGCTCCACTCTCCTCCTCAAGCTAATCACAAACACACACGCAATGACCCATCATGGAAGGAGCCGGAGGTCGAGGAGTTTCTCTGTAGTCTCCTAAGGTGCAGTATCTAAGGCAGGGGTCGGCAACCCAAAATGTTCAAAGAGCCATTTTGGACCAAAAAAAACAAAAAACAAATCTGTCTGGAGCCGCAAAAAATGAAAAGCCTTATGTAAGCCTTATATGAAGGTAACACAGGCTGTAAGTGTATATTATCTATATTAGCCTACTATCAAAATGACTAAGTAGGCTACAACGAGGCTACATAATGAGCTTTCATGATTAAATGTTTTTCCCTACAGCGCATCTCGGAGAGAATGACACACCACGTGACTACTCCGCTGGTGCTTTAAGTTCAACTTCGTGTAATCACCGTCCGTGAACCGTTGCTTTCCACGTTTTAATATCTCAGGTTGCAACAAAATTTATCCAGAAGTAGGCTACTGCAATCACACTTTTTCTCTCAGTCCCAACTGGGTAGTCGGCTGCAAATGTAGCATGCCTTCCCTGAAAATGTCTTTCTAAATGTCTCTCTTTTTGTTGTTCGCCAACTTCTCATTACAAAGCAAGCAAACATGCAGGCAATCCTTCCGCAATGGCAATGAAAGCAAATGATTCGGTCATTTCTGCCTTAAATTCTCTGATCTCATCGGCTATCTTTCTCTTTTTCCCTTTGGGATCCATGCCATGGCCATGCTGACACCCGCCGGTTTGTTTACAACCACAGCCACCTGCATGGCACGGCGCCGCCCTGAAACGTGTGTCGCAGGCTATCAAATCTTCGTTGACAGAAATGTTGAACTTTAATATTTATTATTCACATTTTTACAACATTGGAAAACGTTAAGAATGTTTGTCCTGATACAGAAACCATATTAAAACAAACAAACAAAAATCCCCCCCATTCATTTTCATACATTTTTGAAGACGCTCAGGGAGCCACCAGGGTTGCGCTAAAGAGCCGCATGCGGCTCCAGAGCCGCAGGTTGCCGACCCCTGATCTAAGGAGACGAGGGAGTTTCTCTATAGTCTGGTAAGGTGCAGTATCTAAGGAGACAGACCAGCCTCCCAGCACTAAAAGGTCATCTGCATAATCCAAAAACCCTTTGAGAGATCATCCCTTTGAGAGATCATCAAAAGAAAAAGCACAATGTATATTTTTCGTTCCACCCTTATCTGGTAAGCAGAATACTAGATTCAGGGCTTCAAACCGAGCTGCAGCCGTCAAGCAGAGACTTCTGCATACTGCAGTGATCTGGGCTAGCAGGTACAAGCCATCAGCTCGAGCTCATTCGTAGACAGAGGCATTTAAAACACTGTCCGAGGCCACACAGGCAGCTCGGGGAGAGGGGCAGCTGTCCTCTTAGATAATGTTCCAGGACTTGAGTGCCGCAGTCCAACTGACAACAAGGCAAAGTGAGCTACATGCTGCCAAAGCACTGCTGGTCTACAGACTGAGCTAAGCCATATTCAGAATCAACCAGAAGGAGGGAGAAAGAAATAAAGAAAGAAAAGAAAGAAAGAAAGAAAGAAAGAAAGAAAAAGACAGACAGGCAGACAAACATAAAGACAGACAGAAAGACAGAAAGATAGCCGGCAGGGAAGTAGAGACTCCTCGTCTGGACTAGTCCTGAGGGATGGCGAGATCTCGTGGGAGATCCAGTGACCAAAAGCTTAAGGAGAGAAAGCTTAAGGATAGAAAGGCTCTCACTTGGTCTTTCACACTTGATTATATTATTCCTCTCTTTCTCGGCATCTCTCTCTCTCTCTCTCACCAGCTCTCCCATCAGTTTCCACATAAGTGATCAGATACCAACCACCCACTGTGCTTCGTTCCATGAAATTCAATCTCTCATCCCATGTTCTGATACGTCTTCTACTGTATTACTTTCTCCCCCTGTTCCATCACTCCGTGAGAAAACAAGCAGGTCCTCTTCTCTGGGAAATGTTATCTGCTCCACCTTCCTCACAGTGACACAAGTGCTTCTCCCTTCTTCATCATCGCCACCCGAGAACCGCAGTCAAGCGTAGATGTGCCATGTTTTCAGAATGAGATCTAAAGAGCATCTGATACTTCTTGTGATTTCGGAGAGTGGACTTTGACAGGCCAAGAGCCTTATAGGGGACCAGAGGAGGAGGCCAATGGAACTAGAACTCCGACAGTGTAATAATGTAAGTGCATGAAAGTTTGTGCATTCCAACTTGTTAGAGAGCTATGGTTGTTGTTTTGATCGAACCCATCTCATCCAAATTAAAGGGGAGAAAAAAGTTTTCATAACTCATTTACAGTGACAGCCCGCATTCGGGCTAGCCTATCGACCTGACAAATGAATGAAAGTTTCATTGAGGCTTAAATAAATTTGCAAAATGAGCTCTGTGGACATAATCATATTTGGATTGCCTCAAAGATTTATTCCTGAGTCCTTCTCAGAGAGAGAGAGGGAGGGAGAGAGACAGAGAGAGATGGAAACGCTAATTAAAATTTCTCCACTCCATGATACAGAGGGGGAAAAAAAAAAGAATTCAAATTAAATTTGTGATGTCTGTGCATGACGAATGGGGTTCTCAACCGTATGCCTCTTTCATTGAAGTGCTGAATCTTCTGAAAGTTGGTTACGTGCTCGTATCATTACAGTCGCAATACATTTCGGCTTAGCGAATGCCCCCGAAGGACCAACAGCAGCGCGACATCATATAGCGCTGTATTACAGATGTAACAAAGTCCCCGTTCGCCCCCACACCCTGAAAATGTGTCATTTTTCCATTACTTCACGCCCACTGCCCTGTTTCCTAACTCTCGTCGTTTAACAGCCAGCATTATTCCCCCGTTGTAAAACAGCAGCACGGTGACGTCTGACATCACTTAGCCGAGGCAGGCTTAAATAGGGCAGACTGTGTAAACACGCTCTGAGGGTGGACTTAAAATAGCCAACGCCAAAGCATTGCAGACACAAGCACCTGCATAGTCTCCGGGGGCGTTTTGGAAACTCTTTCACTTCAAATATTGGCTTTGATCAGCTGTCCTCTTCACTTTAAACATGAAAGTTATCTTTAAATCCCTTCCATAAATGCATGGGAGAATGATTCTTTTGTTTTCTTTAGTGCATTCAAACAATATGGGACTGACTTCTAGCCTGATCAATTCTACATAAAGAGTGGCAGATGTAGTGAAATGGTACTCGCATGCAGTGAGTGTACAAATGATCCTGATGTTTGCCCAACACACACCCCACCCAACCACCCACACCTTTTGGTTAATGGCGTTCCCAACCCACACCTTTTGGTGTTAGTGGCGTTCCCAAGTATCCTCCCTCACAGGCTTACTCAGAGCCATTTTCTCTCTTTTCTTTTCACCTATCCCAAGGGATTTGAGTGGGATTAACATTGTGCCAGAAAGGAGACCAAAAAAACCCCTTCTTTTCGTAGAGGAGCCTGAGGACAAATCCTGCTGGAAAATTTGGTAGGTGTGCATCGGACGGCGATGGTACTCTGAGCAGAAGAGGCACACCGAGGGATATGAACTCGCGGTCATATTCCAGTTAAGATGGAGGATAACAGTATAAATATTAGACAAGAGTAAGACAGGCCTGACAGGACAAGTCTTTATGAGAATACAAAATAGGTGAAAATGTCTCATCTTTACTTCTGTATAACCACTGTGAAAAGTACGGAATGTACAAGACAAGAATATATCCAGGCCTAACACTATTGCCTACATGTAGTATGGCTGGTATTACACATGGTCAGTTCATCAATACACAACTTTGACCTGTGTGAGCAGTGCTATTCATATGAAGTTGTACTTTGTGAAATTACTGTACCTGCAGTATAACTTCAAGGCAGGCAAAGTCAAGGCACTCCCCTCCCTATCCATGATAACATATGGCAACATCATCGCCTATGCTCAATTTGAACTATAATGGTACTGTAGCATCGCTGAACTTAGCCTTCAAGGCTACATACTGCATTATTGGCAATATAAACCCAATAATCAGAGAGACGGTAAGAGACAGTGAAGACACCCCACCTAACGCTGAGTGACACCTTGGAGAATCCAAGCAGGTGGAAATCTTATCATACCCATCATGTGTGTGCCAAGTGTGTCGAGCCAACTCAATAACGGCAGCAGACCTTTTGGCGTCAGCGCGCCAGGAATCATATATAAACATGGAGCTGAGATTGGTTCAGCAGCTCAGCATTCTGAACACACCAGATGGTCTCCATGCCACTCTCTCCTGCTCCCACCATTGAGTTTCGAAAAGGTGAAATTTCATTGAAACATAAATGAAATCATGAAGACACACACACACACACACACACACACACACACATATACATTCACAGTTACTGTACACACCTCTAACATCGTGAAGGTCACCCACCTGCAGTACTAATAACATGGATATGGAAACGACTTTCTAAAGAATTTCATATTCAAAGGTTTTCCAAAAAAGTCGTCCCCATGAAAATCCTAAAGCTACATGCCCCACCATCCCCCCACTCACCTCCACCCGCCACCTCTTTATCTGTTAATCTGTGCCCGGAGCAGTGACAGTGACAGAGTTTAATCAGTAGAGCCGGCCTAGCAAAGTAAGCCCCCCACACCCACACACACACACACACACACACCACACACACACACACACACACACACACACACACACACACACACACACACACACACACACACACACACACTATATTCCTGCCTGGCTACCTTTAAATTAAATGTGATGTCTGCTATTAGCGTGGTTAGTGCGGTGAACAGCTATCTGTTGCCCCTGCTGTGTAAACAACTAACAGGGCTACGCAGGTGTTAATGGCGAATAATGATTCCAATTATGTAAAGCGAATACGCTTTAAATGAAATCATGTGAAATTAAACAATAATAGGATTTTTTTCCGAGGATCGACTGTGAGATGTGGGATGAGATAAGATAACCGAGCTAATTCTCTTAGGATCACTTCTAAGTGTGCTAAAAACATTAGCCACGTTGCATCGCTACCATTCCATGCACAAGATTTTGCTCAGTGTGCGAACTGAGCATGAAATATACCCAGCAAAGATTCTAGAGTGCTAAGATCTTTGCTAGTTAGATTTGGTGTCATGTAGAAAATATGTTTAAAAAGCTAATAAAACAAAACAAACAAAAAAAATAAACAAATAAGTGTAATGGACCAGGAAGACTCAAACAGGAGAAGCATCACTGACTTTACTTCCTAGAGACTGACCATGTGTTGTTCATGTCTTTTGTGTAAACGACGATCTGAAACATCCGTGTATACCATTAAACGGCTCCTAACCAGCCTATACCCCCAGGATGCAGGGGGCTATTTACACATATCTCAGAAGTGATTACAGATGTTATTTTTTTGGAATATTCCAAAAATATTCCCCCATGCACTCCTGGGACATTTCTGTCCTGAGGCAAACATCTCCTCTCCATCTGAGTCCTGCTGGCCCTGTTGTGTGCCTATATACTGCATGTGTGTGCCTGCCTGTTTGCCAAAACATGAACAGCAAGGAGAAATAATTAAAACACAAAAGCACACACACACACACACACACACACACACACACACACACACACACACACACACACACACACACACACACACACACACACACACACACACACACACACACACACACGTGCTTCTTATTTGTCCTGTTCAAGCGTCCGTGGCGTCTTTGTCTTCATTCTTCACTCTCTCCTGATGAGGACTGTTGAGCTGCCAGCTGCTCGCCCGATCCAAACAGAACTAATCAGACCCGGTATTCAACCCCACACCCCCAACCCCCACACCTCCTCACACACACACACACACACACACACACAAACACGCCACCGCGTCAACCTCAGCCGATCAGCATCAGTCTCAGCCACAGGCTCAGCGCTCAGTGTAGCTCAGCCCGCAGCGCAGCGAGCAGTACAGCTAGGCCAGACCCCCAGAAAAGAAATCTGTTCACATTGTTCTCATTGTGAGGCGGCCATTTCCCCTCCACTGAGCTAGATAAAGGGGAGAAGATTGGCTCACTCGTGTGTGTGTGTGTGTGTGTGTGTGTGTGTGTGTGCACGTGTCTGTATGTCTACACTTTCCTTGCCCTTCTATATTTCATCTAAAACCTTTTTTTCACAAACAACCTGCTTCACTTTAGGGACACTTGCTTTCTGACTCTAGAGCTTGTTCTTGTGAAGATGCTTGTCAGTCCACAGTACCCAGAGGACAAAGCCTGACAAAACATCCCTGTGCCACAAGCCCCTGAGCCACTAAAGTAAGTGCTACAATAACTTTAGCAAAGCTAGCCGCTAACAGTAAGCAGGCACAGCCAAGTTGGCTAAAGCTAAGCCACTGAGGTAAGAGTTATAACATATACAGTAGCAACGCTAACCGCTAACGGCAAACGGACTCAGCCAAGCTGGCTAAACCTAAGCCACTGAGGTAAGAGTTATAACATATTTAGCAACGCTAGCCGCTAACGGCAAACGGACTCAGCCAAGCTGGCTAAAGCAGGCTAGAACCAACCCGCCTCCCACTCCCACCCCCATCCCAAGTCCATAACAAAGACAGTCTGGTGCCACTGGCTTAGTAATTAGTGTTTAGTAGGTGGGCAAAAGTCACCATTCACGGCTTGCCAGAGGCAGCGGACTTCCAACAGGCGTTTGCACTGGGCACACCAGCTGGCGGCGAGGGCCAGCTGAAGCAGCCTGGCAGACGTCGGAGGAGGAGGAAGGGATTTACATGCCGGACCTGCAACGGCTGCCGGGATAGCAGACGCAGACACACACACACACACACACACACACACACACACACACACACACACACACACAAACACTCGCAGAGAGACAGCTGGGGAAAAAGGAGTGAGAGAAGAGTCCACGGACGAAAGTGAATGACCAAGACGCAGAAAAAAAAGAGAGAGAGAGAGAGAGAGAGAGAGAGAGGGAGAGAGAGAAAGAGAGAGCTAGAGGAGCGCTGAGTTCATAAGTTTGAGCGTGAGCCGCTCTGCTCCGCCCAAGGACAAGAACTGAAACATGAGCAAATCTCCGCTATCCGGGGCTTACACCATGTGCCCGGAGAAATGGAAGAAAATCCCAATCATACTGTACACATTATCTACACAAGTACATTATCCTACTACAAGGACAAAAGTCAGGCCAGACATTTGAGACAGTTCGAGCTGACATATCCTCATGGCTTGTTCTCCTTCCCAAATAGTCTATTTAAAGAGAAGGCCTCATCTTCATCCTTAGATGGCATCTTAGGTATATATCAAAAGAGAGAGAGAGATAACCGTTCCATTTATTCACTGTCAGCAGAAGCCCCAACCACCACCACCACTGCTAACCCCATCTGCCAGGTATTCGCTGAAGTGGAAAAGTGCAAAAAAGAAAAGAGTGAGAGAGACTGTGCAAAGACAGATTTGATGCAAGATTTTTTTTTTCTATTCTCCGCAGCACATTAAAAAAGAGGGTGCACTCTCTCTCCCTGTCTCTCTTTCTTTCTCTTTCTCTTTCTCTCTCTCTCTCTCTCTCTCTCTCTCTCTCTCTGTCTCTCTCTGTCTCTCTCTCCCTCTCTCCCTCTCTCCCTCGGCTTTATCTCGCTCAGGAGGTGAACGAGAATAGCTGCCGCTCCTCTCTTCCCCTGGCAAAGTCACAGACTGAAATAGCAGACTTTGCGGGAATCAATTTGCCCCGCTCCATCGCTCATAATGGGAGCATATGGGCCCTCTGTGATCGGCGCGCTGTCCTGCCGCCCCACTCCTTCTCTGGGCTTCTTCATTAGATTACTCGTGCCTGTCTCCGAAGAGTCGCCGTGTGTCACACACACGCCTTTGATTATTAGCTCTCCTGGTCGGCGTGTAATCAGCTTGAGGAATGGGCTAATACCTTATGTGGCTAATGGCGTCTCTGCCATTCTGCTGCGGCCGGCCTGAAATTAATTTTGCCTCGTCCACCAGGGTCGGGTCAGCTGTGGCCACAATGGTACACACACACACACACACACACACACACACTCAGGGGCAAAACCACACACACATACATGGCACACAGACACACACACACACACACACACACACACACACACACACACACACACACACACACACACACACACACACACACACAAACACAAAAACATCCCCACACACACAGACAGACGCACACACACACACTTTTCCCTCACTGGGGAGACAATCTAATTTGTTGCTGCCTCCTCCTGCAGCCCATTGAGTGGGTGATGAATGGCAGTGCCGAGAGGCGCTCCGGCTGCTGCCCCGGCTAGACCCCGGGCACTGGCTGACTCTAATCACAGGGCACTGCCACCGCACCACGGCTACACGCACACTCTCACAGCGGAGACGGGCATTTGAACTCCATTACAGAACGTTCACCTACAGCACAGACGACACCATGCCTTCAGCATCGGAGAGCGAGTGTAGCAAACTTCAGATTTAATATCTCTGTCTAAGGGTATGGAGTGTGCAGGGAGACAGGAACAGAGATTATAGTGTGTCTGAGTGCACTTGCAACTCTTTCAATTTAGAGTTCAAACTCAAAGGTGGTCAAGGCAACTATAATACGATGGTCAAGTTTTTAAACTATCAGATGAAACGTTTTTTAGATCAGTATTGAGGCAACATTGGTGTTAACGGGCACCAAGTAAGATTCAATATGAGACTACCCTCAGCCACACCCACATCCACACCCTCAGCCACACCCACAACCACAACCACAACCACAACCACACACTCACGCTCACACACCCTCGCCCTCGCCCTCACATCCACACCCACACCTTCACCCACACCTTCACCCACACCTTCACGTTCTCACCCATACCCACACCCCACCCCACCCAGACTGTCCAGCAGCGTCTCACCTTCTTTGTCGTCGTGTCTCATGACGGCGTCCTGGATCACGCTGGCCAGTGGGAAGTTGACATGCTGCTTCTTGCGGTGGCCCGTGTGCCCGCGGGCTTTGGCACTGGCGCTTGGAACGGTGATGGCGGCGGCGTTGGCGCCGGTGTTGGCGCCCGCTGCGGTGGCGGTCGTGGCACCACCACCGGTGGCGGCGGCGATGGCGGCACTGCCCGCGGCGGCGCCGTGGAGCTGGCACTGTTGCTTCTGCAGGGCGCGCTCGCGCTCGTAGTAGGCGCGGACCTGGTCGCAGCGCATGCGTCGCACCAGCCGCTGCCGCTGACCCAGGGGCAAAGACTCCAGCAGACACTGGTCAATCTCCATGTTCTGAGAGCGAAAGACGTTACATAGCTGGAAGCAACCTGCGGAAGAGAGACAGAAGGAGCAGAAGAGGAAGAGGAAGAGAGAGAGGGGAGGAGGGAGAGAGAAAGAGAGAAGGAGAGAGAGAGAGAGAGAGAGAGACAATGTTACATAAATAATTCCATGCTTTCTTCTCATCTTCTGACACAGTTAAGAGGTTGAACAGGCAATCGGCAGGGGTGAGAGGCAGAGGTGCAGATGTCAGTTTTGCTTTAAGACACACACACACACACACACACACACACACACACACACACACACCATCCCATCTAGGATAAGGATATCATGACTGTGTAATCTCTTCATCTTGTCTGGAGCAGAGCCAAACCATCCAGCGCTCCAGACTCATCAGAACACTCACCAATGTACCGAGGCCAGAACTTTGCTATCAATCTAGTTTTACCACAATTACACATGCAGAGACAAGATGGCTGATAAATTCTGATATCTATCCGATATACTCGCTCAGAAACCAAGATGTCAGGAGCCCACAAGCACATACACTTCACACTAAAACGAAATATACAAATACCATAAACTTTGCCAAAAAACCTTGAAGACAGACTTGAACGCAATTTACACCTAATTTAGCCTTAGTGTGCTAACAAAGATAAGAACCTACTGTAAGCAAGAAGACAATTGGCAACCTCGTACAGGCAAACTCTTGCAGACTTCCTGACCCAGTTCTTCGTGTTCAGTCAGCACTTACAAAAACACAGTTTCCAGTGTTTGTTATGACAGGCCTCGTTAGTAGTCTGGCAGCGGCTCCATTTCCATTTAAAAGTGGGATTTTTATCTCCATAAATAATTGAGGACTCGCCCGCAAACGGAGTCAAACAGGCTCGGAGCTGGAGCCAGGGTTCATGAGGAGCACAGCCCCGGTTCACCATTCCCTGTGCAGTTAAGGAGCCTTTAGAGGAATAGGGGAGAGAGCAGTAGTAGACTCCAGTCTCATGCATTATGGAATAATCTGCCTTCATCAGGAGAGAAAAGGATGGAGGGAGAGAGAAAGAGAGAGAGGGAGAAGGGGAGAGAGAGAGGGGATGAGATAGATGAGAGTGTGAGAGAGATGGAGAAGAGGATGCGAGATATTAAGAGTATGTGTTAGAGAGAGAGAGGGAGGAAGGTTAAAGGAGATATAGAGTTATAGAGAAAGAGAGTGAAAGAAAAAGAGAGAAAGTGAGAGAGAGAGAGAGAGAGAGAGAATTTCATTCATGACCGAAGGAGAGTTAAGGGTGGGAGTCAGTGTGTGTGTGTGTGTGTGTGTGTGTGTGTGTGTGTGTGTGTGTGTGTGTGGTAACGCCTCATCAACGCTCCCAAAAATGACCCATCACTAAAACCTCGGTCCCCTCGCCCACAGCCCACCCCGCAGGCCCGCAGCACATCATGTCCCCATAATGACAGGAAGAGGTTCCTGGGCCGGACGATTAGTGCGCCAGTGTAAAAGACTGCAATTACACAGCTAATTCAGGTCACTGGAAGCCCCATGGCCAAGGAAATAGAAGTTTGAGAAGTCTGCCTTTGTAGATAAATTAAAGACACCCCCCCCCCCCCCACACACACACACACACACACACATACACACACAAACACACACACACACACACAGAGCTAATTTTGTGACTTGCCATGAGGTTTAAACCGCTGACAACACAATGCCTTTGATGTACCAGTGACTCCCCCCCCCCCCTTTCCTTCCCCCCTCCCCCTCTTCTCCAGTCTGTTAGAACTTGAATGACACTATGACAACATTTATTTTTTTATTATTACACCCTCTGGCTGCAGGCCCTGTTCACTGTGTGCATGAGGACTCCATGCATACTAGGCTAATGCTCTCCGTGACATTTACATTCCGTCACGGGACAAGGTGCTTTCAGCGCACAAGCGAACGGAGAGATCAACGATCTATACATAAAATCTATACGTGCCCTCCATGTAAATCGCTTGACCTTGGCCAGGCAATGCTGGTGTTCTATTCTTCCAGCACCAGGAGCAGTGGATGTCTTTTATACGGAAGGCAAACTCATCGCGCCCGTGCTCTGACAAAAGGCGCCGCTATCCTTTCAAGACCAGCAGCACCCGTAAATAGATGGATAGTTTCAGCGAAACAGACACGCTCACAAGTCACCTACACCGCACCTTTTCCGACGGAAGATAACAAACTGTTGCTGCCGTGCCGAGCTTTCGCTCCTCCCTGCGGGGGCACTTTACGTGCGAACGAGCGCGCATCCGCAACGAGCGACGATCGCTACCGGCGACAAGGGGGGCAAACCGAGCCGGAGCGGGTCTGTGAGCGCGGGCAGATGACTGATGATGCTGTCGGCGGCGGCGGCGGCGCTTTTTCATGAGATAAGATTCTGGTCTCTCGGGCGAGAGCACCTGTTGAGGGACTCCTGGCAGAGCTCCTAAACCCCCAGGGCAGCCTGCAAACAGGGCCCGTTCTTTGTTTTTGCTAACTTTGAATGTTTTGGGTGTCAACTCAACTCAACTCAACATGGATAAGGATTCATGGCAAAGGATTAGGGATTTGCTGTATTCTGTGTTTGGGGCTATAAATATAGATCAAACGATAAAAGTGCTGTCTTAGTGTCCCAGCTTCAACTGCTGCTTAAAAGCCAAAAAATATATATGCTCAGCATAAGCACAGATGTGGACATAACAACCATAACATGACAGGTGCCACAAGGACAAATATTATGTTTTATGTACTATGCATGTTTATCAGGGGACAATTGTGAAAACTTGCAAACACCACCATTAACCAACATTTCATCAGTCAGCACAGCTGCATCTGCAAACAGTAGGCCCGCTATTAAAAGCTACTTGGTTTGTCTGAAGTGCACACTGAGACACTGATGCTTTTCATTCCATGAAAGTCATTTCAATCCATTTCTTGAAAATGAGACGGTGAAATCCCATCTCTGGCTCTCAGAGGGAGAAACGGAGCCTCGGAGAGTCTCCAGGAGTCCATTTGGAGACGTAAGTGCCCCGCCCGTCCTACTGGGCTACTACTGGTAATGAGAATGGGATGCAGAGCCTGACCGAGTCGGGGAGAGAGGGAGCGGGAAAAACGGAGGAGGAGGAGAGAGAGAGAGAGAGAGAAAGAGAAAGAGAAAGGGGGGAGAGAGAGGGACAGAGAGAGGGGGTAGAGAGGGGGAGAGAGGTACAGAGAGAGAAAGAGAGAGAGAGAGAGGGTACACGATGCTGCCTCTTAGCATCTTGGATAAGATAAATTGCCGTTCGCCTTCAATTCCACTCTTCCTCCTCCTCCTCCTCTTCCTGTTCCATCTCTCCGAGTCACACCTCATGTATCCCTCACTTCTCATGTATCCCTCTCCCACCCCTCCATATCTCCCCTCTTTTCACAGAGCTCCAGTTCATCCCTCGTTCCCCATCTCACTTCAATTCAGTTCAATTCAAATGAGCTTTATTGGCATGACAATAATATCATGTTGCCAAAGTTTACTTGGCATAATAATGCAGATAAAAACAATAATGAAAGAAAATAAATGTGGTCTGTGTAGTCTTCGACTGCAGGGGTCAAGTGTGAGATGTGCAAGTGGCCTCACAGTTCTTCTTTTCTAATGTTTCATCCTGCAATCCACTCCTCTTTGCTTTTTCAGTGTCTCTCTCTTGGCTTATTTTTCTCTCTTTCCACATCTGAGCCTGACAGCATTCAGCTTCTGGACTCCTATACCCTCCGTCTCCCTTCCCACCTTCAGCCTGCTACCATGGGAAAGTGCTCTCTTCCTCTCTCTTCCTCTCTCTCCCTCTCTCTCCCTCTCTCCCTCTCTCTCCCTCTCTGCTCTCTGTCTTTCTTCCCCCCCTGTGCTGATTCAGTCTCCATAGACTGATAAGCCTTAACACAGATTAAAGACATTGCAGAGAGGGGAAAAAAGGCCATAGATGTGAAATAAGCTGCTCACAGTGAAAGAAACCAATTACCAGATCCCCCCCCCACACACACACACACACACACACACACACACACACACACACACACACACACACACCCATCCACCCCCCACCCATCCACAAAAAGACAAAAATCCGTATGAACCATCAGCTCTCAACAGGCTTAGTGTTCCATGTCAGAAAATTAAAAGCCAGACGTATTGTCAAAAAAAAAGAAAGAAACACACACAGACCTTGATATTGCAGAATTTTTCACCAGCATACCTGCATGGTGGACAAACCACTAGAATGTGAAATACAATACCTACAGGATAGTATATTTCTTCTTCTCACCCAGTGCAGTTAAATAGCTGAATATAATACGAATGATAACAACTCTGAGCTGTTGCAGACTTGTGGGATGACGAGAGGCCTTTCACTTGGAGCTCCACGAGTCTCCAACAAGCTTATACTGCAAGACTCCTCCTCTCTTCTCATGCGTCCCCCTACACTACAACATCTCAAAACTTCTAACAGTCTGGCAAAACACAGATCTGGGCTCAAGCTACAAGCTTCTCACACAAGCCCCTCTGTCTCTGTACTGACACACATGTGTCCTTCAAATACTCGTCTCAATGTCAAACCGGCACCACCGAGCAGCATGCATCAAACCCCATTCAAGAATAAAAAAAAGAGAGAGAAATGAGAGCACGGACTCCCCGCTAGCACAGCAACTCTCCACTCCACGCTCTAACCGGCTTTGGACCCAGCCGTCTGCCGTAGTAGCCGCCACAATTACCCAACACCCCCCTCCCCCACACACACACACACACACACACACCCCTCGACTGATCTATGAGGCCGGGGATGCCCCTGGGTTGGGTGAGAGACAGAGAGAGAGAGACAGAGAGAGACAGAGAAGGAGAGGGAGGAGAGAGAGAGAGAGGGGGTGGGGGGGGAGATAATCTGCCTGCGAAGCACCTCGGCCCGGGGAAAATGAGAGGGGAAGGGGCGCTGACAATAGCGAATTAGCTTCGCTGTCTCAACACCTCCCCTCTATCTCTCCACCACAGCTATGTAGGACAGTGGGATAGTAGCTCACTAGGATAGTGGCACACTGCCGCGTCACTCACAGAGACGCCGCCGACGCTTCTGCCGACGCTTCTGCTGCCGCTGTGCAGGGCATCGTAGCGGCGTGTGCCGCGCTCGGAGTGAACGAGGGCACGTACTTTGAGTTTTATAGGGGCCGTGCTAGGCGTTGCGGCCGTGGTGGGCAAACCGTTGGCTTTTATGGGGCCTTGTAAAAAGCCTGGCGAGTGTCAGGGCCAGACAGTGCGGGCGTAGACGCGCGGGCGAAGAGGCTCCGAGACAAAGAGGGTGGAGGAGTGGAGGAGGCCATTTTGGGCCGAGGGATGACTCCCTCTTTTGTGCACAGGGTACAACTATTTAAAGGAGGCTAATTTGACACCCAGCCATGATGGCTGCTGTGTCTGCTATATGTCAAAAAGTCTGAAGTACAAAGAATGAATGGTGATGATTGAGATCACCGACCATAAGATTGCTAATTACTGTAACGTGACTTTATGAAAAGTACGTACGGAAAGTGACACTGTTGAGAGAGCGGATTATGCGGCTCGTGGAGGGGTATTTGATGGCTGCCTGTGGGGAAGAGTCTTGTCATGGAGATAGTAGACGACTGAGGGAAGCTTCTGGAAGGGAGCGAGAGGAACTGCAGTGTCAGAGCCGTGGGGATATGCAAAAACCACAGCGTGCGACAACATGAACTCACCATGAACTCGCCGTGCTCCGCTCCCACAGCCAAAGCCTCCCCTCAGCTCAGCCTAGGCTCCAATCCCTCCTCCCCAATTCTCGTCCAACTCAGACACGCTCAGTCTGCCACCAGACTTACTCTTGTCCTACTCGCTGTTCCACTCCCCCCCCCCACCCCCCCGCCCCCCCGACTCTGGTTCCATCTAAGCGACACTTCACTATTTTTGGGACTTCTGTACTTCTCTCCAAGTTCTCGCTATCCACTGCTTTCTTTCCGCTGGTTCTTTCCAGGTTTCATTCACAGGTCTGTAAACAGAGTTGAAGAGGAGCACTGGTAATATGTTGTCCTCCCTTAATAGCCACTTTACAGACACACACACAGACACACACACAGACACACACACAGACACACACACAGACACACACAGACACAAACACACACACACACACACACCACACACACACACACACACGCACACACAACACAGACACACACAGACACACACACAGACACACACAGACACAAACACACACACAGACACACACACAGACACACACACACACACACACACACACACAGTCGTTTTTATGGAGTCCATTCCTGTTTGAAACAGCAGTTCTCTAGGATGTAGTGGGCCTAAGGCAGTGCGGAGGCTGTGTAATGGGCACAGCTGTGGCCATAAACGCACATGCTCTGTGGGACGTGACACATTACATCAGGCTGGGGGGGAGAGGGGGGGGGGGCACATGTTAAATCACAACCCTCAGCCTTAGTCACCGCTCACCAACACCATTGGCTCCATCCACCAGGAAGAGAGAGAGAGAGAGAGAGAGAGAGGGGAGAGAGAGAGGGAAGGAGAGAGAGAGAGAGAGAGAGAGAGAGGGAAGAAGAGAGAGGGGAGAGCAGAGAGAGAGAGAAAAGAGAAGAGATAGGGAGAGCAGAGACAGAGAGAGGAGAGAAGAGAGAGAGGGAAGAAGAGAGAGGGGAGAGAGGAAAAAGGGGAGAACAGAGAAAGAGAGAGAGAGAGAGAGGAGAAAAGAGAGTGGGCAGAACAAAATACCAAAACTAAAGAGGGATGAAAGTAAGAGAAATGAAAAAGAGGAAAGTGCTCAAGGAGGAGTGCAAAATTGTGTTTGGAAAGCTGCTCAACACACTTAAAGCTCAGTGGGTGTAGCGCATGTGGGGAGAAGACACACAAAGCAGTAGAGGGTGGATCGGGTTATGGGATGAATGTGCAGCTCTCTGATGTTCCTCCATGCCCTAGTTGTGTGCTATAGGAATACCCAGCGCATGTAGGAGAAACATAAATGGCAGCAGGAGGGGATCAGACCAAATCAATACTATGCACATGCACAGACACATGCATAGACACACACACACACACACACACACACTAAGATACACACACCCACACAAATGTGATAGGGAGCTAGTCTGCAGTATTCAAGGCATGTCTACATCTGTTCTTCACTGCAGCCCTGCAGACTTCATTGCAGCAGTGAAGTGCACACACACACACACAGAGAGAGAGAGAGAGAGAGAGAGAAACACACGCACGCACACACACACATACACACACACACACACACAACACACACACACACACACACACACACACACACACACACACACACACATACACACACAAACACACCTGTGCCCTTCAGCCAAGCTATGTGGATCTGGTGTCTATGCTAGCACAGGCTACCTGTGTGCGTGTATTCCCACTGAAGCCTACTGATGACCACCCACAGCGGTCAGCTGGAGACAGATATGAGAGACGACACTTGTGGATGTTCCAGTAGCCTCTGCACCCGCGCCTGTCTCGCGCCTGTCTCTCACTGTACATGTCAACAACACACACAAGGAGCATCACAGACACGCTTGCTCGCTCGCTCTCTCTCACACACACACACACACACAGAGACTACAGAGTCCTATCAAAGCCTGAAACAGCTTCTCTGTGATTCCTCTTGTCACGACCACACACCTACACAGTAAAACAAATGCCTACATAACATGAACACAAAACAAGACCAAACCACTCAAGCAGAGCACATCATTACACTGCTCAAATACACACACACACACACACACACACACACACACACACCATTTATAATGGATGGAATATCTCCATAGTGACAGAGGCTCAGAGAAAGTAAGAAGGGAAAGTAAGAAGTCAGGGTAAAAGAGAGGGAGAGAGAGAGAGAGAGAGAGAGAGAGAGAGAGAGAGAGCACTAAAATATGGACTGCTAATTTGGCAGCTTTAGTATGCAACCTCATGAGTTTCACCTTCAAGCAGTCATTAGCCCCACATAACAGACAGCGTGATACATGCTGCCCAGCTCTGGCCAACACCAGACCAATCTGGACACAGCGCTGTGTGAGAGGAAGAGAGAGAGAGAGAGAGAGAGAGCAAGGCAATGGGAGGAGAGAGAAAGAGCGAGGATGATATCATCCATGAAAGGGAGACAGAATAACCTGCAAAGGATGAGGGAATAAGAGGGAAGGAGGGGAGCAGAGAGAGATTTGGTTGACAAATCAAGCCATTGACAGACAGTGTAGGCTACTAAGCAATGGCTTACAGCCACTTCTAACACAAAGTCAGCTCTCTATCGCTCTATCTTTCCCCTTCCTTTATCTATCCACCCATCTATCCATCCTTTCCTTTCCTTTATCTCTCTATCCCTTCTAGTCAATCTAGCTTTCATTTTGCCCATGATGTCATCCATGCTCCACTTTAGACTTCTGTCATCTCTGTGATTGTTCATCTCACTTTCTTCTGTTCTTCTCCTCTTTTTATTCCAGCCTAGCCCCCTGATACCCCACCTCTCATTTCATTTTAAAGCCCCCCCCCCCCTCTCTCTCTCTCTCTCTCTCTCTCTCTCTCTCTCTCTCTCTCGCTCTCTCTCCTTTGCTCTGTCGTTCCCTGTCTTTGCTGTCAGGTATCCAGCAGGGGCTGTCAGACGAGCTGTCACACGAGCCGCCTTTTTCCCCGTGACATTAGCCGGCAGACTCCCGCGGGAGCTCACTCACACGCGCGCACACACTCGCAGCACACCTGCCTGCCGCAGTCACCGGTCAACTTTTCGCCACGCCACCGCCGCGCTCTCTGCAGAATGCTGCTGCTGCTGCTGCAGCATCTCTCTCTCTCTCACACACACACACACACACACACACACACACACACATACACACACACACACACACACACACACACACACACACACACACACAGACACACATACATCATATGCCGCACGGGTTAAGCTTCAAATTCATTCACGCTATCGAGTAAAAGCGACACACAGCAACTCCGAAGATCCATCAAGTCTCAAGCAAGGCATGACATCATCTCACACATGATAGGCGGCTTGGGTACACACCCAATAAAGCACCCTCACTCACTCTTATGCACACACACCGCTGTTACCTATTCATCTCTGTCAGGCATGCTGCAGAAAGCAAACACAAAAAATGCAAATAACAAGTTGTTTACTCACAGCATTTGATGAAATGATAATGTGACATTTTTCTTATTCTCCCTCCGGTTCTGTTCTTCCCCGGCTGATTTCTACTGCTGCAGCTACAGGTTACCGCTCAAGCTGGCTATGCCGGTACATGCATAATTCAGCGCGTTTTTGCCTGCGATATTTGGTTTAGCTTCGCGTACATTATTTAACGGCAGATCGGATTGCAGTGTAGTAGTAGTAGTATCAGAAGTAGTGACAGTGTGGAGAGAGAGAGAGAGCGAATGTAGCGGTTAGCGGGTAAGTCTTGAAGCTCTCGCCTTCTGCCGGTCCCTGCTCACTGCGACGGAGGCAGTGCTTCTGAAGCGCAGTCATTCACACTCTCTCTCACACGCACACACAGCCACACTCACACTACCAGCCGCTCGCCGACCATGACCGCCACACGTGTTATTGTAGCTGCGGTGACGGACAGTTCGACTAAGCCCGCCCCGGTACACACCCCTCTCCTCTCCCTCACTCGCGTCCTCTCTTTTTCAATCTCTCTCTCTCTCTGCCTCCTTATTCCCTCACAGCCAACGCAGACAGCCTCACACACTTCCTTCCTCCCTC
Organism: Sardina pilchardus; assembly: GCF_963854185.1. Taxonomy (NCBI): domain Eukaryota; kingdom Metazoa; phylum Chordata; class Actinopteri; order Clupeiformes; family Clupeidae; genus Sardina; species Sardina pilchardus. Next base: position 17,332,588 of record NC_084997.1, read on the forward strand.
CCTATCTCTTTCTCTCTCCTCCATCCCCTCAGATGCGTGCGAGAAGGGGGTGGGTTTAATCGGTATGATTCACTTCTTAATGCTGGCGTGAAAGGGAAGAAATTATCAAGACGAAATAGACGCGGGAGGCTGGGTAGGGTAGTGGGTGCTAAGGAAGTGATGAGATGGGGGAGAGAGGTGCAGAGTAGGAAAACGAGGAAGGGAGAGAGAGAGAGGTAAGCTACTGCAGTGCGGTTCTGCCTATCCTATCCTGGTGGTTTAAACACCGGTACCTAGTACCTAAACTGCCCACAAATTAGCTCTGATAAGACGGCCTCCATTAAACCCGGGGCATGCGGTTATGGCACTCCGTCTTCGTGCGTGTCACCACCTTGTACATGTGTGACTACCG
>NC_084997.1:17335478-17350478 GCF_963854185.1 Sardina pilchardus
CTTTTACCAAACATGCAGTGAAAGAAAAGACAATTTTCAAACAAAACAAAAGAAGATAAAGGAACACCTTTTTCCTTTCATGCCTATTGTTATAATTATTATTATTATGACAGTATTACTACTATTTCTGCCAGTAAAGCATGTTGAATTGAATAAATATAATTGAAAATAGTGGGCTAGAGAGATGATTTGGGAGGATGGGGGAGTTTGCTCCAGTTGTTCAGTGTGTGTGTGTGTGTGTGTGTGTGTACGGACAGAGTAAGAACATCTATCTATGGTATGGCTTCAGGAGTACAGTGACACCATATGAGGCAGAATAAGAGACATAGTCTGTGACTGTCAGTCTCTTGAGGCTGGGATCAGCCCTGGGGCCGGACACCAGGGTCAGATAAGAGGACTGTGTAAGCCTGTCACTGGTGATGGGGTTGGTGGATGTCAAGTGTGGCCCTGCCCCGGCCGGACCAGGACATGAGTGGCAGACCTCCGCGGTCTGGACCTTAGGAGTAAAGACACTGAAGACCTCGGAGCCCGTCATAGTAATAGAGGTCAGACAAGGGGCAGTTTAGACCCCAAGGGGTTTTTAATCCAAGTTATGAGTTGTGTTCTGATTTGTGAGGAACAGTCATCATACATTACACACACACACACACACACACACACACACACAAATAACAATGACGTGATGCTCTGAAGAAAGTTACAGGCCTGACATGTCAACAAAGTCTATTCTACTCTATTAGGTACGTTTTTTTCCCGGTGGTTGTGGGAAGTCAATAATGAGCATTTATCATGTGATCAGAGGAGCATGGAGAGTGAGGGAGGTGGAGCCGAGGGACTGATATTACGCCGCTTCATCTCCATCTCCCACAATGCAGGAGGAGGTGTTTGGACACCACGGCCGCCCATCGCAGAAGGTCACGGGCGAGATCGATCGCCGTCGCGATGCGTCACTTCACACCCTCGCCGAGCCTCGCTTGTGAATGTCACAACATGTTGCCACAGTGACACTCCTCCACCACCCCACCCTACCCCCAACCCCACCACCACTTTCACCCCCACCCCATTTGACACCCTAACACACACACTTAAAAAACACCCCTGCAATTTTTTAGTCAGGATCTCTCTGAAGATGCCAGTGCAGATCAATTCACACTGACTCTCACCACTGGCATGCTACAGACAAAGACCTCCATCTCGACTGCCCTAATCTCCGGCATCATGCCTTACATGTGGCTCACGTTTCTCAAAAGGTCACTCTCGCGTACAGTGAACAAGCATGACATTTAGTCGGGATGAATAAGTGAGTTACGTCCAGAGCAATTAGGTAAGCGCAGTCGAAAAAATTCAAGCCAGATGAGCCTTCCTTGAAGCACTTGAAGATTATTACAGAAGAAAAAAAAAATACTGTGGTGTTTTTCATTGACACTGGATGACCTTTTCTTCTAAGATGAGTAATTGAGATGCAAGTTAATGCCTTGGCTTTGCTCTGCGTTCTCGACTCATTTCCATAAGCCGGAGGGGCCACTGGATAAGAATGGGGCACTGTGCAGATGCTATCCACCAGGAATGCCATGGCTATTTTATTTCACCATTTCACCGAGCCTGGTAACTTCTGCTCATATCCAGGGCCCAAAATGTTCTCTCCTGATATGATCTGATCTTGGAGATATATAAAGCATGTTAAAGTCATCAATGAGAGATTTACACAGCCTTTTGAGACAGCACACTGTTTTAACCTATAGGGGCCCATCGAGACACAAGCGTCACAAACAAAAAAAAGGACTTTTCCCCTCTTTGTTTCCCGTAACTTTCACTTCAGAAAATATGGGCTCTTGCGGGTTAAGATGAACCTAATTTGAGAACAGAGGTTACCCCCATATTCCCCTCATTTAGCTGGTGGGAACCTACTGGGTCTGAGGGCTCCCAACAACATCAAGGAGAATTACGCTCATTAAGTTCATCTGTGTGCCCTGAGTCACGTAAAAAGTCAAGCTAAAATAACTAAAGAACACAAACGAGTCATTTCTATTTCTCAACCCAAAAAAAATTGAACGTGGCAGCGAGGAAGCGTTAACATCGACCTTCGCAGATCAAAGAAAGAGCGTTAAACGCGCGTCGGGACGAGACATTACACACAACAAGCGTCGAGGAAAAATAGAATAAGAGAGAGAAAAGCTCGGAGGTGAGAGGCCCTGGGGATGTCTGCTTTACTAATTAACACCGCGTCTGATAGGGATCAAACAGGCGTCAGCGGCAGACAGCTCGTTTAGCCGTGTCGAATCAGCACTCGCGATTCATAGCGCGCCCATGGCCGGAGGAGGGGAGGCCTATCACAGAGCACGGGAAGGGCCACAGTTTGGTCGGCGAGCATGAATTAAACATGCCATGTGATCTCGCCAAATCAATTATTCATTTTGTGTGTTTTATTTACATGAATAAATATCTTTACAACCAAATGCCCCCCTCCCCCCTTTTTTTTCCCAAAAAAAACTATTTCCATTTCATTTGCATATTATGTTGTTTCTCTTTTAAAAACTTGGCACTTGCAAGTGGGATGGAGAATCTTACGTTGCCAAATTAGCTAGAGAGCAAATGCAAAATTGAACTCAGACGTCCTCTCTGAATCACATAGTAGTTACACCTTTATAAATACACAATATCCTACAAATGAATACACAATACAGTACAAATTTGGAGAGAGCGATAGAGCATTAACCATTGATACACCTTATGGAGAAGCTTCTCCATCCGACAAATGGAATATCCAGAACCACAGGCAGATACTCGCTGTGACTCACAAACTCCACACACAACAGACTCTCAGAGCAAGTAGAGATATCGCCGAAATCCATTTTCTATTTCAATCCAAATGCACAATGCAGCATGAACATACAACAAATGTCTAAACCATTTACCCAACCAGATGTAGTTGTGCTTTGCAGATAGAGTTATTGAATATGGTGAATGTGTGTGCACTGTAATTACAGTTTGGCTAAGCCCTTGACTCTGCATGGGGTTACCACCAGAGGACTTGATTGGGGCATCTATGGGTTAATTATGAATTCACCAGAATCAGCACACACACACACACACACACACACACACACACACACACACACACAGGAGATGTACTTTAATCCGCAATTCTATTTTCACTCGAAATTGCTCCTTATCTCTCTCTTTCTCTCTCTCTCTCTCTCTCTCTCTCTCTCTCTCTCTCTCTCTCTCTCTCTCTCCCTCTCTCTCTCTCTCTCCCACAACACACACACACACACACACACACACACACACACACACACACACACACACACACACACACATACACGCATGAAACATCTGCCTGGCTTTCAGACATATAAATAGATACACATAAAAAAATACACATATTCTCCTTTCCCTTTGTGTATGTGTGTGTGTGTGTGTGTGTGTGTGTGTGTGTGTGTGTGTGTGTGTGTGTGTGTGTGTGTGTGTGTGTGTGTGTGTGTGTGTATGTCTCCCCAATCCTCTGCATTTCACACACCATCTAAAATGGATTATTTCATTTTCCTCTCCCCCTCTTTTTCCATCTGTTTCTCCTCGCCTCTCTCTGAGTCTCTCTCCCCTCTCTCTGAAATGTCTCTCTCCATCTCAGAGCCAAAATGAAGACAGCTATGTTGGATCAGCCCCGCGCAACATAGACCTGCTGGAAACTGCACACCATACAAACATGCAAGACTGAATCAGAGCAGAGGAGGAGAGGAGAGGAGAGGAGAGGAAAGGAGAGGAGAAGAGAGGAGAAGAGAAGGAAGGACAGGAGAGGAGAGAAGAGAAGAGGAGAGGAGAAGGGAGGTGAAGAGAAGAGGAGAGGAGAAGGGATGTGAAGAGAAGAGAAGAGGAGAGGAGAAGGGAGGTGAAGAGAAGAGAAGTAGAGAAGAGAGGAGAAGAGAGCAGAGGAGAAGAGAAGCAGAGGAAAGGAGATGAGAAGAGAAGAGAGGAGGAGAGAAGAGAGGAGAAGAGAAGGAGAGAAGAGAAGGAGAGGAGAAGAGAAGAGAAGGAAGGGAAGGAGAGGAGAAGAGAAGGAAGGAAAGGAGAAGAGAGGAGAAGAGAAGAGAAGAGAGGGAGAGAAGAGGCAAAGCGAGCTGCCTGCACTGGTTATGTGGTGACACCACGAGTGAGAGACACAGTTGCCATGGGGGAACAGAAGCAGGTGCGGTGGTGCCACAGTTGCTATGGAGTGTAGAGCAAGAGTGTGGAGGGTAGTGTGCATTGCAGTGTGTGTGTGTGTGTGTGTGTGTGTGTGTGTGTGTGTGTGTGTGTGTGTGTGAGTGTGTGAGTGTGTGTGAGAGAGAGAGAGAAAGAGAGATAGTGTGAGAGAGAGTGAGAGAGAGAGAGCATTAACGTGGGTCTGTACTATATGACCACACAAACTACTTAGGCTGTAGTGTATCTGTATCCAGCGATGAGCCAGTCCAGTTAAACAGAGAGCACATGTTTTGGGCTTTTGTGCATGGAGCGTGTCATTGGAACAAGGTCAGATAGATTTGAAGCTTTAAATACACGCACACATACACACAGTACATGATGCATGCTGACACGAACAGTCACACAAACACACACCCACATACACACACACACACACACACACACACACACACACACACACACACACACACACACACACACACACACACACACACACACACACACACACACACACGTACACTCAGACACGTACACACACACACACACACACACACACACACACACACACACACACACACTCCCTTTCTCTGACAGCTAGTCTAATCACTAAATCTGTTAGATCTTGTCACAATGCCGCAGAACTAAGGTAATCCTGGTATCAAGCGCTGGGTTGGATTTAACGCAGCCATAATCCCAGCCATCCTCGCTAGCTACCTTCCAAAAGCGCAGCGCAATCCCCTTTAATAATCATCATTAATAATGGATCACACACATAAACGTCTTGATAGCATTTGCTAATGGCGCAGCAGCATTAAGCCAATTCAAATGCCAAGTGCACGCTCATGTCCAGAAATGAAGCCTAAGCAAAAAAGAAATAAGCATACACATAGCACATTTCTAAATAGCTGACATTTGTGTGTGCAAAGTAATTTGCACTCAAAGAAAGCATAATTAGGCTTATTTGGAGCACAGATTTTGGTGTTAATGAAAGATACGTTCTTCGACTGGGGTCTGTAATTGGTTTCGAGAGAAACAAATATTTTCGTTTTTGTTGTTTGTCGATGTTTCTCGGTGAGAGAGAAGGGAAATGCGTCTGTGTTTGTCTGGATCAATTGTAGATCCATCAGTCTATTCCCCTTTGGCTTTTGTTGATCGCTGTCTTTATGTTTTTCTTTTTTCCCCCCGGCTTTTCTCCCTCTCCACCACTTTGTCGTTCTTTCTTCTTCCAAATATCTTCTGTCTCATTGAGTCAGTGTGGCCATCTGTGGCTTTACAAACACATTTGTGCAGGCACACAGAGGCAGGCACGCACACACACACACACACACACACACACACACACACACACACACACACACACACACACACACACACACACACACACACACACACACACACACACACACACACACACACACACACACACACACACAGAAAGACACAATATATCTCTCTGTGTCTCTCTCTCTGTCTGTCTGTCTCTCTCATACACACACACACACAGACACACACACACACACACACACACACACACACACACACACACACACACACACCGCCACACACACACACACCGCCACACACACACACACACACACACACACACACACACACACACACACAGACACACACACAGACACACACACAGACACACACACACACACACACACACACACACACACACACACACACACACACACACACAGGGACTGCAGAATGACCACAGCCGAAACATTAGTGATTAATTTAGATCATTAAGCGCTACAGGCACCAAGGGAAGAAAGAGCATAAAGGGAAATTAGAAAAAGAGAGCAAGGGAACAAGAGAAAGAGAGGGAGAGAGAGAGAGAAGGAGAGAGAGTGAGAGAGAGTGCAAAAGGGAGAGACAGAGAGACTTTAAGAATAAAATCATCAAAGGGAAAGTACATTTCCACAGCAGCTCTGTCTCCTTCTCAGCGCAGTGTTAACATGAGGGAGATGATGGCATACAGACAGACAGATGGAGTGTAATTCACCCAGACAGTAGACTTCAGCTCCAGTGATCTCAGCTGACCTTCTATGACCTACAGTGTGTGCAGTGACCTAGTGCTCTCCTGTCTCACCCCGCCCCCCCCACACACACACACACACACACACACACACACACACACAAGGATGGTGACAAATACAGTATGTAATGAAGCTCTGGCCCTGTGTGCTGAAGCCACAACATGCCTCTAAATGTCCAGTCCATCATCACACCATAGTCAGCAGTTCAGGAGAGGGGAGGAGCAGGGAGGAGGGAGGAGGGGGGGGGGGGGTCTGGTGATCTGATGTTGGCTAAATTAATCTAAATGACTCACTGTTAGCACAAGGTTGGAAGCCAAGTGGTTGTGTGTGCCCCCAATAAAAAAAAGTGTGCTATCTCATCACACACACACACACACACACACACACACACACACACACACACACAGAAACACACAAACAAACAGCACATCCAAATACAGACATTCCACAGAAAGGAAGAGCAAAGACATTTGGGTGCCAGTAAGTTTTCACTAGAGACATAGAGAAAGACAGGGAGAGAAGGGTGATCTGACCACAGCCCAGAACACCAGATGATACAAACAGCAGGGAAGGACACACACACACACACACACACACACACACACACACACACACACACACACACACACACACACACGCACACACACACACGCTCACAATCCAAAGCATTTGGTCTGCCCTGCTTGCTCACTCTTCTGTGATGTAAACAAACTCATCTGGTTGCTAAGCAACCCCCCCCCGCCCCCCCAACCTCACCAGTGAAAAAGGGGGAAAGACTACAGGAGACAGATGAGGGGAAAGGGAGAAAGAAAGAGAGAAGGAGAGTCACTATGGGAGACAGAAAGAAAGAGTGAAAGAGGGTGCAAAATGTGTTTTTGACTTATTTCCTGATGGGGGCAGTATTTCCACATTACTGTAACATCATCATAGAGAACATCATGAAAAAAGATTACTGTGTGGCACTGTACAGGGAGCATTTTTGCTTTCTCCCTATAGAGATATACCTGTACAAATACAGCAAAATACACACATACTGTACTGCATATAGTATACATATAATGATATAATATTGATAAACAATTAAACAAATCCCGGAGAGACAGTCAGAAACAAAAGTCAATGCCTTGCAAAGATGCAGAATGTCAGTCAGTCAGTCAAGGACAAATCCTGACCATGAGCAGCTAAGCAGAATGACACGGTGAACAGCCAGGACATGTCAGTCAGACGGTGACCGTAACTACTCACTGGAGCTGAATGAGGCGCTCCCCATTTTAAATAGGAGAGCACGTGACATCACAGCCCCTACTACTCCTGTTCTACAGATCCAAATGGAGCCCGAACTATAATCCTAATGAAGCTCACTCAGTCAGCCGTGATCCCAAACCAAGTTAACCATCTTCCAGTCAATGAGATAAAGCAATTTTTCACTTCAGTTATATATATTTATTAGGTTAGTTTACATAATTTATTCCAGTTTATTTGTATTTATAGTCAAAGCCCAATTATTTATGTTTCTCTAAGTTTAGCTATTTATATATAGCGGCAGCTACAGTTAGTTTCATGTTTTTTCAGGTTATTTGGTTATATGGTTATTTTTCTCCGCAGCTTGCTGCACAGAGTATGCACCCCATGAAATGAATGTGATGAGTGTAAAAAAAAAACATTTCTCAAGTGCACCACGGCGAGGAGAGAGGAGCTCCAGATGAGATTGCTCCATCCAGCTCCATGCATAATAAGTAGCGTGAATAATTAATTTCATTTGAGTCGGGATACGCTGCCGTCTCCAAGGTTTTTTTTTTTTTCTTTTTTTCCCATTTATTTTCTGTGAATCCACTTCTCACTATGGACTGTCTGTCGGCAGCAAAAGAGACCAAACTCTTGACTACTACTCAAACACCACCAGCTGCTTGTCACATGGAATGGAATGGCCAGAACAACCAAACAACAATATGGACCAGGACGAACACTGGATTAGACGTTTTGATTGGCTTAACCGTGACCTTTCACCCCACGGGACTGGCGGATCCTCAAAGGTCGTCTGGGTCGACCTGTGTCATCAATCATACCATGAGAGCTATTGGAATGTCAGCACCTTCCAATGGCGGCTACACCACCCCCGCACATCACACTGTCAAGACCGTGTTGTTGTGGTTAAAAAAGAGCCAGGCTTCCATGTGCTGTGGGAAGCTAGATGAAATACAAACGACTGCATAAATCATATTAGCTCTCTCTCTCTCTCTCTCTCTCTCTCGCCTTCACACACACTCACTCACCCACACGGGTGACATTGACAGACCTTCCAATGATGTGCTTATTAAAAACACAATGCGTGAAGATGGGAGAGCTCACACGAGAGGCGACGCCAACACACATATGCATGTATACGCGCACATGCACACACATGCTCACACACACACACACACGCACACACGGATGCCCTTGTTTCTAGGTCTTGTCTCCTTTTGAAGATTTACGATGAGCCACGCAAAGAGAGAATGGCTGTTTTTCACACCGGATCGGCCAAAAAACCCCAGCCGTCCTCCTTAGCATGCACATTCCCCCACACGCATCCATCCATCGTATTTCAACAGTGTTTTCATCAACAAGCACCGTGGACAGACACCTGCTTCTGTCCAACTCCAGACCCTTAGCCAGCAGCAAAACACACAGGCACTTACAGTACAGTACAGACTCAACTACACTCTTTCTGCCTCTCTCTCTCTTACTATCTATTTCTTCCTAAACCTTCCATTCTGTCTGTTCTATCTATTCATCTCTCTCTCTCTATCTGTCTATTTATCCATCCCTCTCTTACTCTCGTTCTTTCTGTTTCTCTCTCTCATGCACTCTCCCTCAATGCCTGCTCTCTCTCTCACACACACACACACACACACACACACACACACACACACACACACACACACACACACACACACACACACACACATGCACACTCCTAGTCCCCATGTGCACCAGGAGCACAAGGCACACGCCGGCTTCTCTCAGGAGAAAATGGACAGAACGCAGAGAGATGGAGAGAGAGAGAGAGAAAGAGAGAGAAGGAAAGAGAGCAGAATATAGCCACCGAGCCATTTTCAGACCGCGGGAAACGAGGGTTAAAAAAGGTACACAGGGCTATTAGCACATAAAGAAGCACAACAGTGTTTAAGAGAGGATAAATAAAACATGCCTGTTACCAGTGATCCGATCCTTAGAGAGAGGGACAGAGAGAGAGAGAGAGAGGTGTAGAGAGAGGAAGTGAAAGAGGGAAAGAGAGAGTGGCGGGAAGAGAGAGAAACGCGTGCGCTCCTCGCGTACACCTCCGCTCTGCTCCGCCGAATCAATTTCACACTTGCTCACCTCCCCATCGCCATGATGTCACTCATTCATGCGCTTGCTGTTGCCGCGGCAACCCAGCACGGCGTGAGGAAGGGGTTTGGCATTTCATGTGTGGTTGCTCTCTGGTACTCTCTCTCTTTCTCTCTACCTCTTTCTTTTTTACTCTCTCTCTCCTCCTCTCTACCTCTCTCTTTTTTACTCTCTCGCTCCTCCTCTCTACCTCTTTCTTTTTTACTCTCTCTCCTCCTCTCTACCTCTTTCTCTTTTGCTCTCTCTCTCCCTCTCTACTCTTTCTTTTTTCCTCTCTCTCTCTTCCTCTCTACCTCTTTCTCTTTTACTCTCTCTCTCCCTCTCTACTCTTTCTTTTTTCCTCTCTCTCTCTCTTCCTCTCTACCTCTTTCTCTTTTACTCTCTCTCTCCATCTCTACTCTTTCTTTTTAACTCTCTCTCTCTACCTCTCTACCTCTCTATCTGTCTCCCTGTCTCTCTGTGTGTCTCTGGGTGGGAGTCCTGGCCCCCCAGTGCTGGTGTGCTGTAGGGTGTGATGGGGGAGGGCACCTTCACTGGCTCAGAGTCCTGCCTGCGCTCCCCTCCGCTCTGTTCTGCTCTGTTCCGCTCTGCCCTCCATCAGTTAGCGCCGAGTGCCTTTCACCTCCACCAGCGAGAGGTGGTGGTCCCCCTCAGGCATCTCCCGTGTGTGTGTGTGTGTGTCCTTATCTCCCACACATCCATGCTGAGGTGTACCCCTGAAGCCATGTCTGATTATCCTCCACCCCCACATATGCGTTGTTTCTCTTTCTTTCTTTCTTTCTCTCTCTTTCTCTCTCTCTCTCCTTTCTTTCTGTCTCACACATTCATTCATTTTCTCTGATTCACCTGCTCTACCAACTCTCACCTACAAAAATATTTACATCCGAATAAACACGCCCACAAATGCAAATGCAAACACACACACACACACACACACACACACACACACACACACGCTATCATCTTCACTGAGACTGAATTATGAATTCCCCCGAGGCGCCACATTTCCTCCTAACCCACTAGCAGCCATCCCACCATCCAGCTCATTAAAACACCAACACACACGCATCTCCTCCTTACCAGCTCTCTCTCTCTTTCTCTCACAGACACACACACACTCTCACGCACGCACACGGACACGCATATTCGCACACACACACTCACACCCGTCTCCACCACAACCATTATAGTATATATCCTCAGTAGTAACAATCATCTAAATGTGTTACGCAGTCACCAAGGAAGGCTCTTGAAGCAGTGAATAGAAATGAGAGAACAATCCCCCAAAACTATTGAATTTGTATCTTTTTAAGCGACCCAAAAATAGCAGCTCCTCCCACAGGCTCCATGCCCCGCCCCTCCCCTCCCCTCCCCTGCTCTGTGCCCTCCTCTGTCCATGTTACAAGTAATGAATAGTTAATGCGGCCCTCTCATTAGGATGCCGTCGCTGATAATTCAGCTCGACCTTGAAGGAGGTAAGGAGTTGGGGGTGAAGGTGTGTGTGTGTGTGTGTGTGTGTGTGGGTCGGGCGGGCAGGGGTGTTATGCCTTTAAAGATTATGGTAGACTCTCATCATCATTAAAACAGCAGCAAGCCAAAGCCCAGTCGTCTTCAGTGTCTGCTTCGTCAGACAGGGACAGACAAACAAACAGACAGACAGACAGACAGACAGACAGACAGACAGACAGACCCCAGACAGGGCGGTCTGATTGGCCTTTGCCAGTGGCTCTCGTGGCAGAGACATGAGCAGTGCCAGGGAGGGAAAAGGGGTAAAGTCGGGTGCTGCTGTAAGATGCTGGGCAGTGGGCATCTAGCCCCTCATCACCGTGCACTCAAGCCTTCTCTCAAGGTCACTCAAGCCTTCTCTCAAGGTCACTCAAGCCTTCTCTCAAGGTCAGTCAGTGTGTGCGGCCATAGGGTGACCAGACGTCTCCGGTTTGAGGGGACAGTCCCCGTTTTTCGTTGCCTGTCCCTGGTAAAATACAGAAAAAACGACCTATGTCCTTTTTAAAGATAAAACTTGCATGTGTTTCAATCAGATTGATAGTGAAACTGAAAATGTGCCCATTTTCCCCCCCACATCTTTGGGATTATGTCCCCAGCTTTGGTCTCGGACATCTGATCACCTTTACCATACAATGCTCTCGTGACCTTATGTAAAGTCAAATATCAATATCTGAAGTGCTCTGCATGTCAACGCTGCAACGCATATACAGAGTATAGCCAGAGCAGAGGAGGATTCACAGCAAATAAAAGGGCCACTACGTAGTTACGCAAAGACAATTCACTTGAAAGCGAAACATTCCCCAATCTCTCAGATCACCCAGGCTGAAGAATCCCCAGCAGGGGCTTTTCGCATAGAGCGATTCCGAGGCTTTGCCTTTGGTGAACTCGCTCCTCAAAGTGTCTCTTTCCTCGCGGGGTGTTTTATTTTATTATTACTACTACTATTCATCCGAGAATCTTCTGTGTAATCTCTCTTATCTCTCTCTCTCTCTTTTCCCGGGTTCTTTAAATGCTCTCGTTTTTTTGCTCTCCCTCCAGGGACCCCCACTGCTCCACAGTACCTGCGGGCTCTCGTCTCATCTCATCTCATCTCCTCATCAGTCGACGCTTTCACGCCACCGACACTTTACGGGAGATCAATTCCCACCTGAGTCGCCTCTCAGACCTTTTGCTTTGTGGCAAAGATTGTCAAAAGTCCATCATTTTATGTTTTGTTTTTTGTCTTTTTATTTTAAAGCCAGGTGTATTTCATATGACTGTCAATTTTTTCTGCCTCCTCAAGTATTGAAGCCCTCCATTCGCCGGCCTGTACTTGTCTGTGTGCTACTGTGTTTTGGTAACAGTGAGTGTCCTTGAATGGGAGCCCTTCTGGTAAGCAGAAGACTGGTTCCAGGTCAGTGAGTCTCTTCTGTGGACAGCCTGGAGGCAGCAGGGGCTTAGACAGCAGGTCCAGCCAGACTAGTGATGGTCCAGTGGGGCAGAACCTCTGGGCCCAGCACGGAAACATCAAGGACACAGTGAGCTAGTATAGGGGGGTGAGAGGCAGTGAAATATCTCTATTGGTTTACGCACTACCGTTTGCAAGGTAGGACAGAGCGGCCAAAGGACAGCCTTAAAAACGACTCTTGATATGGGTAATGGTCTTTAAATTATGTAGATGTAGATTGTGTTCCAACTTTGTTGCAAAAGCAAGGCATTCTGTCAGAGCAGTCACAAATTGAATTTGTGGATATAAGTATTGACTGATATATGTTTCTTGTAACTTTGCTTGAATTGAGCATCGTCATTTACACAGTCAAAATCATCAATGTCTCTGGTGGTGGGAAGTGGTATTTTCTCCTTTTATGTGAGTATGTGTGTGTACAGTATGTGTGTGTGTGTGTGAGAGAGATATTCCTGTTGGAGTTGTAGGAGCTGAGCTGGTCATGAATTTTACATATCATTTTGCCCTCTTTTTGAACTACTGCAACAACAAAAAAACTGTGTTCAGAAGGTCATTAAAGCAGAGAACACAAACCCATTTTAAAATCTCTGTAAAATGTACCTTGCATTAGAAACATGGGAGATGCCCTTTGATACTTGAGCTTCAGTTGCATGACTGATCTGACATTTACTGGCTGTCTACAAGTGAAAAGAGACTTCTCACTGAAATGACAGCATCATTTTGTATACCAGCAACATCAGATAATAAAACATTCAGCTACTGTTGCAACAACATGAAAGCGCAAGCACGCGATTGATGTCACTCACACACACACGAGGAGAACACACGATTGATGTGTAACGCCGATATACAAGCCTCATTAATACCAATGTTTGAACCATTTTAGAATGATCAAAAAATAAGCATGACATCTCAAGCCCAGGGTCTTTACAAGGTTCTGCTCAACCCTATTTCCACACTTCTTCCTTTTAATTCCAGGCCATATAATATTTTTTTGAAATATTTTCTAGGTTAAAAATGGCCCGTTGGCTGAATCTTTACCCACCAGTTCAACATGAAACAGAACTAATACATCCACGTAACAGCCCACATCATGTTTTATCATGCAGCACCGTCAAATAATGACGGTAAGAAAACCCACATGCTCAATAAACCATATACTTCACAGACAGTGATTTCAAAGGAACCCAGACAGAGTGAGAGAGAGAGAGAGGGGAGAGAGAGAGAAAGAGAGAGAGGGAGAGAGAGAATGATAGATGGGCCCATACACAACCAAGTAGTATGGCAACCACAGATACAGCCGTCTGAGGCAAAGCAAAGTGAGTCATGCATCAGAGCACACGTGAAAGTAGAAGAAAGAGAGAGAAGAGAGGGGGAGAGAGGGGGAGAGAGAAAGAGAGAGAGGGACCATCTACCACACTAAAGAAAAGACTCTCTGGTGCATGGGGCATCAATCCTTCACAAGGCATCCAACTCCAACTCCCTTCCATTGAAGTCCAACTCTAACTATTTCAATCAATAAAACATTTGTAGGGTTTTCTCTCTCTCTCTCTCTCTCTCGGCCGGTTTATTACTTGCATATGGAGCAGGCCGCCATTAGCATGTTGAATCAGAGGGTCGGGTGCATGTAGGGAGACACTTAAAATCACGCTGATCCAATAAGTAGTTCGGACCCACCGATTAACCACTGCCAGACGAGGCTTTCATATTCACCACAGGACAGCTTTAGGGGAATTATGTGCAACCCACAGCTGGGATATAATCAACCCAGCCACGTAATTGTCACCCCCCCCCCCCCCCCCCATCCTCCACCCCCCTTAAAACACACACACCCAACACACACACACACACACACACACACACACACACACACACACACCCAACACACACACCCACATACACACACACACACACACACAGACACACACAAGAAGCGGCAGCGAAGTTTCGGTAACCTGGTAGCCAAACAAACATGGGCGGCGACACCAAGCTGGGGCGGAATTAAAAAACGGGACTGTGGGGATGAAGCACAGAATGCGGCCCATCCTTGGCCCATCCTCTTCCTCATCTTCCTCCTCCTCGTGTCCTCGCTGGAGGCCAGGGCTGCGGAGGGTTGCTTCATTAGCGATGTCTGCCGCAGCGCCGGCTTGGCCAGGCCCGTGGTCTGGGAGGGCATTCTGACCCGGAGCTTTGGCTCACGGAGCCGGCCTGAAATAACAGGGGGGGATAAATCCCGTAAAGAGGGCGGCTAGGATTCTGGCTGGTTAGCGGCACGCTAATAGCATGTAAACACACACTGCCCGCCGGCCGAGCCAGGCCGAGCCAAGCCGAGCCACGCCAAGCCTGCTCCGGCGCTCGGCGAACCCGCTGAACTCGCCGGAGACTCCCAAATTGAGACATTCTAGGGGGTGTAGGGGGAATTAATAACGACGCGTTTTTGAATTTGTTAAT
>NC_084997.1:17355478-17357978 GCF_963854185.1 Sardina pilchardus
CCATGTACAGTACAGATAGACAGACCGACAGATACACACACACACACACACACACACACACACACACACACACACACACACACACACACACACACACACACACACACACACTGCACCCATGCACTCATTACTGCTCCTGGCCATCTCTCCTTTCTCACAGTGTGTGCGTACATCATCCTCCAGCTACAGGAGCCAGCTAGGCTTTCCTCCCGCTCTCCTGTCCTGTCCTGTCCTCTGATCCGTCATTTCCACCCCTCCCCCTGACCCCTCCGTCCCCTCTACAAGTCCTAACAGGCCTTTGGACCCCCCCCCGCCCCCACACACACACACACACACACTCGCCCTCGCTACCACCCCCCCCCCCCAAAAAAAAAGCCCCTACCCTCCGCACACGTTTGAAGCCAATAATAGCGCATGAGTTCAGAAAAAAATTAAATAATAAAGATGAAGTCTAGCCGGCCACCTGGCGAGGCTAACGGGTGAGGCGAGAGGTGACGGAACGCTGGTGGGCCTTGACCTTTGACCCCTCCTCTAATCATCGATCTGCTCATCCTCTAGAAATAGCGTCTGGCGCGGCGACGGGGATGGCGTCGTGGACTAGCGCCATATACCAGCGTCGGCTGTGGGAGAGGAATGTGCGTCTGGGCACGCCGAACTATCAAGCTGGAAATAATCGTTTGGAGAGGATATTTACGGAGATGTTTTCTTTTTTTGTGTGTGTGGTTTCTCACTCGTGAAAAAAAAAAAAATTAAATCACATCTTGAAAAGGTCTCGGGGAGTCAGAGGGACTTTGGAGTCAGTTACGCACTCGCAGCAGCTGATCGACCAATCATCTGCCTGTCTGGGCTCGGCGGAGGAAGTCAGTGGGCTGAAATGGATCCGTCTGGCCGGAGATTTCCCCAGAGTCCAACAGGAAATATAGTAAGCAGCGCAGCACAGCACAGCACAGCACAGCACAGCACAGCACAGCACAGCACAGCACAGCACAGCACAGCACAGCACAGCACAGCACAGCACAGCACAGCACAGCACAGCACAGCACAGCACCCCTGGACCAAAATAGTCCAGGGCCAACAACCTGCTCCAAACACCGTCAGGGTCCTGTGTGTGTGTGTGTGTGTGTGTGTGTGTGTGTGTGTGTGTGTGTGTGTGTGTGTGTATGTGTGTGCATTACATTTAATGAGATGGAAAAGTTCGATAATGTTATCACTTCACAGGTTAGAAGTTTTAACTCCACTTTAGACCTGATGCTCAAGTGTGCGTGGAGGCGGCCTATTGGTGAAACGATATTATGTGTGTGTGTGTGTGTGTGTGTGTGTGTGTACAGTGTGTGTGTGTGTGTGTACAGTGTGTGTACTGTATAGTTTTAGGTAGTCAATTTCAGACAATCCAGAGATATACTGTAAGTGCATTTACTATAGCATCCCATCTATACATTCTTTAGTGCTTTTGAACGATGCAATTACCTACAGCAGGAGCTCACAGTATGTGCTTTAAGGTGCTACAGTGTGATTGCAATATGGGCAACAGTAGTCAGATGGCTTGGGGGTTGGACTTGGGGGGATGGCATTCAAACAAAAACTCCCTCATTGTCTCCGTGACATCCCCCCTCCGTAAACCCCGGCTGTGCATCCCTCCCCAAACCCCCCGCACACACACACACACACACACACACACACACACACACACACACACTCACACACTCTGTGGTCACCCCTATCTGGTCTCCATGGTGCCGGGGGGAGCCATTCATCATAAACTGATTACTGTGTGTGTGTGTGTGTGTGTGTGTGTGTGTATGTGTGAGAGAGAGAGAGAGAGAGAGAGAGTATGTGTGTGTGTGTGTGTGTGTGTGTGTGTGTGTGTGGCACGTCGCCCGTATGCCTGTGCCCATGTGTCGTGGCAGCTGAGGGACCGGCGGAGCACGGCTTCTGTGCACTAAAGATGAGTTATGCCCCCCCGTGCCCATCACTCTGCCTCTGCCACCGACCGCACCAAACGCCTGTGGCTCCGCGATCGGAGCGGAGCGAGCGGGAGAAACAGATGTCTGTAGGTGCTAAAGTCACACCGGCACCCTAGTCACATGTCCTCTTGTTTCACAGCTCGTTTGATCCAAAAGGGAACGACTGTTGTCTCGTTTCTGCCTTTTTTTGATTTTTGAATTGGATGGATGGGGAAGGCTGTATCATGTTTTACGAAGAGAAAATTGTCTGGAGACTGAAGGTATAATGAGCGATAACATTTGGGTCACGCGAAAAGACAATGAGCCATTGATGTAGTCGAGGTGCCCATTCGTGGAGTGGAACGTTAAGCGCAGAAAAATTGCGGGAGGGAAATTTGTGGAATAATTCATAGATGTACGTATGAGAGATGAGAGAGAGACAGATAGGCTGAGTGAGAGAGATAAGGAGAGAAGGGGAGATGAAAGAGGGAGGAATAAGTGTAGCTCTCTACCTCCCTCTCTCTCTCTCTACCTCCCTCTCTCTCTCCTTCCCCGTG
>NC_084997.1:17362978-17392978 GCF_963854185.1 Sardina pilchardus
CCACAGCAACGCTTTGAGCCATAAATATCGGAGTAAATACAGTACGCGTGAGCGAGTGTTTCCCTCTGTGTGTGGCTGATGATATCTGGTCTGCGATCTGTCTAGACTTGGTCCTCCTGAGACCACCAGGACCCTTAATGATTTTGCATAAGAAAGTAGATTTCCATTGATGTGCCGTGCATCTATTATAGACTGATCATGCTGAACACACAAGGTTATTCACGTGCACATGGCCAAGATGTTATAGGGAAAAGTGCTCTCTCTCTCTCTCTCTCTCTCTCTCTCTCTCTCTCTTTCTCTCTTCTTTCTCTTCCATTCTCTCCCTCATTCTCTGTCTTGTTGCCACATCATCGGTTCCCTCATGATGAACAGACAGATGGCTTTCACCAAATTAGCCACGCAGCATGACTATGCAACTTTGGATGAACACTGTGGGATGTTGCTGCTAACAAATATTTTGCTGACAGGTGTTGATTGCAAAGCACTGGACTCTTCCAAGCCACCAATCCAAGTGACAGGGACAACAGTGCAATTACATTATACGCCAGTGAGTCACAAGGCATAACTCACTACTAGAGGCATAACGTAATCACTTAAGCAGGCATGCTAATAAAGCACGTTGGAATCTGAATTGACATCAATATCTGTTTCCATTCACTCTGGATCCTCTCCAGAATCTGGTTTATGTGGTTGTTTTCAGACTCCAATTCAGAGTGTGTCGGACCGTTGCTGTACTGTACTGATCTTCTTTAAGGACTGGGCCCATTACCAGACTGGTATCCATCTTCCGGCGAGCGCTAGAGGACGCGGAGTGTCGACCGACCGCTGGCCCGTCTCCGAGCGAGACGAGGCTGTCAGCCGAGCGGGCCCGAGCCTCCATTTTCCTGTCGCCCGTGCAGACATGCGAGGAACGCCACGCTGGGAAAAGATGGAATTCTTAAGCAGACGTGCGAAAGCCAGCTTGTGGCGTGTGGCCCGTGGCAGACACTTCTTCATTTTGAATTATTTTGATTTGATCCACTTTTTTTCTCCTTTTTCTTTCTTTTTTCCCCCTTTTTTTTTCGCTGAGGCTCAAGGCCTTGAGGAGAAGTGTGGCGGTGCAAGAGTATTATTTATTAGGCTGTCTTGGCGTGGAAGCTTTGACAAATGTGCCTCTACTTTCTTTCTTTTTCTCTCTCTCACTCTCTCTTGCTCTCTCTCTTACTCTCTCTCTCTCTCCATCCCTCTCTCTCGGTTTCTCTTTCTCCCTCTTTTCTTTCTCCACTCCTAAAAAAGCATGAACACATCGACGCAGTGCAACACAACGCAGCGTAGAGCAGAGCAGAGCAGGGCGCATGAATTATTGAAACCAATCGGAGTCGCTCTGGACTGGGAATTGCAATGAAAATAGAATGTTACAAGCAGCAAATGAAGGCAAAAAAAAACAAACAGTCTGTGCATGCATGTTACAATACGAGTAAACCACACTGCCCCCAGCAAACAACCACCTCTTACCACTTAAAAACACTAACGCAATAACAACAAAGTTATTGCACTAATAAAGATGACACAGAGCCGAGCGCCACCTCTTGTGTTGTCTGACTCCATAACGAAAGCTTGATGCACTTAAAAAGATTTACTGTAAGTGGCCAGGCCATGATAATAAAGGCTTTCTAACTGTTCAAATGTGAAGAATGCCTTTGAGTTTCCCATCCAATGAGAACCTCAAACAAACTCTATTTAAGTCCAACCTGTTTTGACCAACACCTCTTGCAGTATTGGTTTCAGCCAGAACCTCTTTTATACTGTAAAAAAGAAGAAGCAGAAGAAGAAGAAGAAGAAGAAGAAGAAGAAAAAAACGGAACAGCGTCTGAGTTAATGTTTGACCCACTGCCCAGAGATGACCACATGCCCTGCTCCGACTCAATCCACCACCCACTGCCCAGCACAGCAGCGTGCCAACATGCCCACATATTAACTATTAATGCCGCCCGGCAGACCGCCAAAACCGAATGCTCTGAAATGATCGAAAGTGTGTAATCCAGGTAATCCGCCCCCTAAACTCTTGCTCAGCGTAAGCCCCTGCCCTTAACTCCACTACGTGGAGAGGAGCAGCCGAGCAGGCAAGGTAGAACAGGACGAGTGCAATTGGGCACGAGAGAGCAGGTGGATATACGGAGGGTGTAAGCAAGGGATAATCAAAAGAGGTAGTATAGGGGATTTGCAGATGTGGATGAAAGGGGGTCTCTCCGGTAAGCCTGCTAAGATTTGGGTGGATGTAGAATGAGCGACATAATACTGCAGAAATACCAGATTGCTATAGGGCAAGGTTTGAACAGGATGGCGGTGGTCCTCTGGTAAAGGAACTGTGTGTGTCTGTGTGTGTGTGTGTATGTGGAGATGAAGCTTGAACAAGGATGCATTTGCACTTTGGCGATGGCGTATGTTGTGTGTGTGTGTGTATGTGTGTGTGTGTGTGTGTGTGTTTGTGGACATGAAGCTTGAACAAGGATGCATTTGCACTTTGGCGATGGCGTATGCTGTGTGTGTATATAGTGGGTGTGCTGTTGCACGCGTTGAGGGTGGGGCGCATAAAGGTAGATGATGGAGACAAAGACTAAAGGTGGAGTGGGTGGAGTGGACGGATGTGGATGGAGGCTTTGTGAGGGCGTGCATGCATAAAGGTGGGCGTGGGTGTGGGCGGTTAGGAACAGCCCGCATAAGAAAGTAGGGTAAGCAGCCCTGGGCCAAGAGGATGATCATCTCGATTCAGGAATCACCTTTAGCCCCCGCCATTAATCAGACACACCCATGGGGAGGAATACAGAAAGAGGGGGATGAAGAGAGTGGGTTGGAAAATGAGAGGAAAACTAGAGGGAATGAGGTGAGGAGGGAGGGGGACAGGGGGTGATGGGATCTAGAGGGGGAGGATTATAAAGGGGACTGTGTGTGTGTGTGTGTGTGTGTGTGTGTGTGTGTGTGTGTGTGTGTGTGTGTGCGTGTGTGTTGGCTGTTTAGCCACTGTTTGTATACACAGCTTGTTTCATTTCCTCATGGGGATGGCAATCTCAGCGCCCGCTCTCTCATTCTCGCCCAGGCACATTCAAAATGACATCAGCTTCCGCCAACATGCAAGCCGTTGCCATGGAAGCACACAGACATTTTTTTTGCGGTGGGGAGGAGGGGTGGAGAGAGAGAGACAGAGAAAGAGGAACAGAGAGAGAGAGAGAGGGAGAGAAATCTTGGATGACAAATTTGGCCATTAGGACTGCACCCCCGCCCCCCCAGTCTCAACACACACATACACACACACACACACACACACACACACACACACACACACACACACACACACACACACACACACACACACACACACACACACACACACATTTGCCAGTTCCCTTCCTCTCCCTGTTCAATGGCCATTTGCACAGGCAGCTGGTCTGTTAGTAAAGCTTTCACCCACTGCTTCTGTGCTGCTTGTTTGCTCTGGCTCTGGCTACGCTAACTGCAACTTGCTCCTGCCCCAGTCTAAAATCCCAGCATTCCTCATTCCCATTGGGAACATCTTACATCCATTGATCCCTAGCAGTGAGTTCATTTCTCTGCTTTAGCATTATTTATCTAATTAATTTAAACAGCACTCTTGCCTTCCTTTTGTGAATCCCTTCAGCTTTTTCTTTGCTTTCTCTAGTGGAACCATGTACCATCGTTGGGCACTCCTCAACACCATTTCGCTGAAGCAGATGAGAAGTCTGTCGCCTCAGCGCTGCAGAGCCTAGACTGGCATGGCCACCAACAAGCACTTTATTTGTGGTGGTTTCCACTCAACGTATGGGTTGAAACCCAGTGAACACGGGGACATGGATGAACAGAGGTGAACGTGGAAAATAGAGAATGCATTTACTGTATATATATATATTATGAGAGAGAGAGAGACAGAGAGACAGAGAGAGAGAGAGAGGTCCCTCATACTTTGTATGACTGCTTTGGCAATATGAATGTCCTATTTGTCATGCCAATAAAGAATTTTGGGGATTTAAATTTGAGCGAGAGCGAGAGAGAGAGAGAGAGAGAGAGAGAGAGAGAGAGAGAGAGAGAGAGAGAGAGAGAGAGAGAGAGAGAGAGAGAGAGAGAGAGAGAGAGAGAGAGAGAGAGAATAAAGCGATACAAGAGGATAATTGGAGGCTCATTCTGGTCACACTCCAGAGGGCCGGAGCCGGAGTTCCAGGAGTATTCTCGGGTAAGTGCAATATTAACCGCTCCACTCCACTCACCCGTCCAGGGGCTTCAGGCTTCCACATACCCCTCCCCTGCTTTAATAAAGCCAGAGAGGACTCCTCACCTACTGTACTGTATGCAGAACTCCAAAGCACTGGAGAAGAAGGGAGGGAGGGAGGGAGGGAAAACAAAGAACTGGATTTTTATGAGAAACTTTCCCAAGAGCCCCAGGAACAAAGGGTAATATTCCGTATCCTAAATGAGAAAAGGGACAGGAGGAGTTTTCTTTATATCGCCAACCAAAGTCATTATTTCCTGAACAGCATGTGGTTCGGAGCATTTAAGATAATTCCTGGTAAATATATATATATATATATATATATATATATAATAGTTTTTTTGTCCCTTGGCACTGAGAATGGCATAATTGACTCAATGGTCTGAAAATGATGCAGACAAAGCTTCCTATTAAAAGAGTTTCTCTAGGTTGGTGATGAGAGCAAAGGATCAATACGATGTGAACAAGGGGCCTGAAAATCATCCCTGAGATTAAAAACAAAAAAGGTACAACGGGCACAGCGAACCAATGAAGCCCATCGATCTTCACCCACACTCGTGCTCAAAGGTGCACTGCAACACTAACGGACTTTCACAGTGATAATCACGTCTGCAGCAGTCACTATACCTCGCTGGTCGAATGAATTCTGCTTGAGAAAACACATTGTTAATTTATGTGGTCTCTATCAAAACTCTATACACTCATCAATTACCATTAAAGGAAAGTGATTAGACTATTATTACTTTCCACCTCCTTCCTTTTCTTTTTTTTTACAAACAAACATTTTCCTCCCCTGACTGACTTGATTTATGTGTGACTGAGGAGTACAGAGCTGAAATACTCTAGGCACTGTTGAAGGGGGGAGGGAGATCTGAGGTGGACCATCTTAATTAAAGCCAGGACCGCACAAAACACTTTGACACCCACGCCACCAAAAGACAAACGACCTGATGCCACACACACAAAATAAGTCCCTCACATAGAAGACTGTTTTGTCTACAGCCTAAAGGAAATCTAGAGGTTAAGTATGAGAAACAACCACCGAAACAACCGTCTTCAGAATTAGAGTAGAGCAACGATGCTAAAGAATGCTTAGTTCCGTTATGGAAAGGAAATTCCAATTGCATTTGTGAATTTAGGGAGGCTTACACAATCATAAGATCCGAATTTTAAAAATCTGACCCCCAGTGGGCAAATAAGTGTATAACTAATTTCATGAACAAGCTTCATCTATGTAGTCTAATTCAATGTAACATAGGTACAATGTTCTGTCCTGCATAATATGTAACAAACATATATTATGGATATCAATGCACTACCTCTGTGGAGGGTTAGTAGTCTAGGTCGTTGCAGGAATATACTGTACCTTCACATAGGCCTAATGTCTGGAGTCTTCTACATATCCTGTGTAAACTATATTAATCTATGAGCTCGTTCTGAAATATCACTGGATGCCACCTACAGTTTGGATACTGGTGTATATGTAGTTTTATACGGCATCACGATCAACAAAAGACCAAGCATGAGCAGTATTAAGTGTATGGGTTGCTGACGGCAGAAGGATATTAGTGTCAGCAAAGCTGTGTGAATATGCTGCCATCTACTGGAGTAACTTACGCTTACAATAAGTAACGGACCATATCAACCAATCAAAGTAAACAAATAAACAAAGACTTCATTATATAACAATAAATTACTTCAGTCATACAGACATTACTAGTCAGACTGACATGCAATTGAAGGACAATTACAAGGACAATAGTGGACAAGTGAGTGTATGTATGACTAGACATTGTTCAAATATGGAAGAGGTGCGCAGAGTGACATACTAACATAGAAAAACAGAACCATCAGTCCGAAATACAACCTTCTTTCGTACATTCTCAAAATAACACACTTCAGAATGCTGATCAAGTGTCAAGACTTCCTGTTTGCATTAGTGTGAGCTGCTAAAAGCAAGTCAAGTGACGCAGACAGCGCTGCTGCTGCAAGCCAGTTTGGACGGGTAGTACTGTACACCGCAGTTGATGCCTGTCTACTTAATTGTGGCAACAACATTGCAATGATAAGCATAGTGAAGACCTACAAAGGTGTGCTTATGATATCTAAAAGGGATTCAACATGGAAAGGCAAAAGTGATATGCAAATGCCTTTATTACACTACAAAATGTACCTCCAGGCAGGATCACACCACATAAATCAGAGTTCGGGTTCCAATATTAACTTTTGCACACATTCCCAGTGGTTCCGGTGTGCTGTTTACTTGTGTGTGTGTGTGTGTGTGTGTGTGTGTGTGTGTGTATGTGTGTGTGTGTATAATCTTTTTCCTGTTGCTCCAGCTAAAGTGAAATGTACGATCCTCCATGGGCATCAGTTATCAGTTGCAGGAGAGAAGCAAGGGTCTAAATGACAGGGGACGTTTCCCCTGTCTGACATGAATCTTATGATGCTCTCACTTCATATTCATTACTATCCTTCTCTGGTTTGGAAAAATGGACACTTTCTTCAATCTTCTGTTATGGTACAGGACAGGTAGGAGTTGTGTTGTCTACGTACAGGTATGGTTTGGTCTACCCTGTGAAGGTCTGTCAAGGGCAGAGACCTTTCCCACTTTTCCCAGTCACTGTGGAAACAAGCACTAGTGTCCTCTAGTTCCAGTCTCAATGCTCAGGCCAACTTGATGGCTCCAAGGAAGGTGACGTCTCCCCCCAAAGACACATTGGCAGGATTTCGTGGGATGAGCAATTCCACCTTGTCCCCCACCTCTAGTTTGACTATACCTGGAGAGAGAAATAAGATTTGGTATTATGGACCAGTCATTCACCTTTAGCTGAGAATAACGCAGACCTGACGAGTTTATGTAGAGTCCATGTGGCCTACAGTCACACTGTGACTTTCCCTTCTGCCTGATCCTCCGCAGACTACCAACTGTCATATGCCTGTGGAAACCCGTGGAAAAAAACTGCAGATGCCAAACCCCAGCATCTCAGAAAAGGAAAAGGGCCGCACTTTGCATATAAACGTGTTTTATTGCACATGCAATAAAACACGTTTATATGCAAACTGTGCGGCCTTTTTTCCTTTTCTGAGTAAGCATACAGTACGTTTGGCCAAGAACTCTAAGAAGAAACATAAAAGAGACTGAGTGGAGCCTGCTCCTACTGTACCATACAAAGCCCAGCATCTCCCACGTGAGGTCTCTGGCTGGGCGTCATTGTGAATAGAAGAATAGAATAGAATATATACTTTTTTGATCCTGTGAGGGAAATTAGTTTCTCTGCATTTAACCCAATTTAACCGAATTAGTGAACACACACAGTGAGGTGAATCACACACTAACCCAGAGCAGTGAGCTGCCTGCCCAACCAGCGGCACTCGGGGAGCAGTGAGGGGTAAGGAGCCTTGCTCAAGGGCACTTCAGCCGTGGTGGACTGGTCGGGGATCCAACCGGCAACCCTTCGGTTACAAGCTCGAGGCCCTAACCAGTACACCACGGCTGCCCACAGTGTGGCTCTCTTACCTCCCGTGTAGCAGGTGTTGAAGTGGTAGGTCGGGTTCATGTTTTGGATACATTTGAAGAGGATGACATGCTGGCGCTCGTCCCCCACCACCGTCTTTTTCATGCGTATGACGATGTGTCCCATCGCATACATTTTATCAACGTAGTATACCTAGAATAGATTAGCAAACACCATCTCAAATTAAGATTAAGATTAAGACGACTTTATTGTGTCCCAAGGGAACTTTGTCTTGGACAAACAGGCTGCTACATCACATATAACATAACACCAGAAAGTGCTGACAGTGCAATCATAAAGTGCCTACATGTCAAATGACTCTGTTGTGCTGCAAAACACAAGTCCGAATAACCCATTTTTACTATACCACTGTCATTAATGGACTCAATGACACAATTCCTCTAGTCGTTAATGAAATATACACAAAGAAACAGAAATGGATGTGAGCGCTGAAGTGTCTAGCGCCCCCTGGGAGAACGAGCACTTCAGCTAACCTGACTGTAGACGAAGAAGAAGCCCTCCTCGTTGACCTGGATGATGTCATCACGGAGCTCCAAGGCGGTACCCCGTCTCAGGCCTGTCTGCCAGGGGATGGCTGTGTGCTTCTCCAGGTTAAAGTCTACACAGCACAGTACAGAGATAGTAGCATTAGCAATTTGTGTGTTGTTGTAGCATTTAAAGCGATAACCCACTACAATACATGCTAATCGTGCTAGCTCTGACATACAGGAGGACTTGATTTGGCACCTTCCTTTATCTACTCTGCCCTGATAATAACAGACTGCCATTTTGGACCAACATCCTGAGGGTCCAATCTGTGACTCTGACCTTGAACTTTTACTGGTGCAAATGTCATTCGGAAATTTCTGAGGGGAATTTTTTTTCTGGATCTGTAAGGCAAGGCTGACTCAGTGGGGCTTTTTAAAGAGAGTAAGCATGCTATGCTAACATGCAATGCAACAATTTAGGTAATATTTCCCACATTACTCCAGGACATGACCTCTCAGAGTATGACTGAGTCTTCCCTCCGAAAAAAGCTGATAATCCCTTTCCTCTGAGGCAGACTCAGTGCTGTGATTACATTACAGCTGACCCCGAAAACATAAGGCCCTGAACAGCAGCCCTGAACAGCGGGGACGGAGAAGAGGGGGAAGGCCCAGTGTGTGTTCCTCACCCTTCTCAAAGGTTGTTCTCTTGCTGTCTGACAAGATCTGCAAACAGGGCTGTAATACTGTAGAGGAAAAACAAAGAGTGCATTCACAATTACGGTTATGGGACGGACGGACAGACAAAGTTGTCTAGCTCCGTTTCATTTTGGCTTTATTAATAGAAGTGATCTGACCTGCTCATTATTATTTATTTTTTTTAAATGTCTGTGAAGGTGTTGAAACCACAAACTGCTACTAAGAATAAATACTGAGAAGCAGATAACTGTTCACAGTAATACCACAGCATTATGACTCAGCTCTTTTGCTGGAAACGAACCTCCATCTTAAGAGGCCGGTAAAATATGGTAATGTCGTATTTCATATTTTCTGGCACCTATATCGAGTTCTTGTCTTACTTTTAGAATTGGGTTGTGCAAGCGGGGTGTCAAAAATGTTAAGTTGAGTTTTATTAGCCATGAAACATTTATAGAAATCTACACTGCCAGTCAAAAGTTTGGACACACAAAATTCATGTTTTTTTTCCTTTACTTTGACCTTTTCACAGAATAGAACAATACAGAAAGTTATAGCACAGATAGCACATATGAAAGGATGAAGTAAAAATCTCTAAACCAACACCTGAAATGAGTTTCCAACAGTCTTGAAGCAATTTCCATACATTTTGAGTCCTACTATTTGGCTGTTTATTCGTCCACTGAATTCAATTGAAAATAATTAAGTTGTCTTTAATGATGCAAAGGTATGCAAAGTCATACGATGAAGAATATAGAATATGAAACAGGCAGGCTACACATTTCTAAAGAACTTTGTAGAGCAATACTGAAGGTGTGTGTGTGTGTGTGTGTGTGTGTGTGTGTGTGTGTCCAAACTTTTGACTGATAGTATCTATCTAAAATAATATTACATCTCTGTATGCAAATGTATACAACTGTTTTACCTGCCTGGCCATCCCCGATACTTCTCTTGGCATGTTCAGACTTGTCAGTAACAGTTTCACTTGTCGCATCAAGCTGCCTCTCCTGCCCATTCTGTGGGTATAAGGACATGTTTAAATTGTTACATTAATAACAAACAAATGTTTGCATTAATTACTTACAATTGCATGCATTTTATTGTGTGAAAAACAGTTGTTATCAACAAGGAAACAGGCTGCATTTAAGCACTCAAGCTGATCTCCAAATGCTAATTCCTCTTGCACACATTTGACAGCAAGTAAATTCATTCAGCAATTAAATTCATATTTCATGAATACTAAACAGAGCTCATCATAAGTTGTAACAAAAAAAAATCAGCCATCTGCATTAAACACACATATACAGATACATTTCCCTGACAACAGAATCTATACTGCATGTAGAACTCAGTGACTGACTGACCTGGGTCCAGTCCTGGCCTGTGGGTCTCTGCTGCTGCTGCTGGGTCTGTTCCTCGCGCCGCCGGTTCACCTCCGAGCGCAGGCCCTCCACCTCCGCCTGCAGCGCCAGCACGTGGTACAGCGACAGCGCCGACAACGAGGACGAGGTGACGGCCGCCAGCGCCAGCAGAGCCACCACCCAGGACACCCTCCCCCCCCGTCCCCGTCCCCTCCCGCCTGGATCCCCTCCAACCCTCGCCGCCTCGCCTCGGCTCGAACCTTCCGCCAGCATGCCAAAAAGTGATCTGCTCGCTCACACACACGGCATGGCTCTTGTTGGGGAAGATTGTTCTTCAGATGGTGTTTTTTTAAGGCTTCAGGGCTCTTCTCTGTATGGGTATTTTCCCCTCCGCTGCTGGATGTTTCTCTGCTTACTGTAGTTGCCTGTTGTCCGAAGATTGAGCTGCTGCAGATAAAATGCAGCTGCTACTGGTGGGAATCAGGGCAAATATGCTCAAATAGCTGCTCTCACTCCCTTGTCCCACTTGGCTGGAAAAACCAAGCTGAAGTACAGTATCGAAATAAAAAAAAAATGGCAATTGGCCGAACAACTAATACCATTCCTTCTTGCCTGCAATCATACTTTTGCACTGGTGTTTCAACACACAAAAAAAAGCACCTTTGCCTCAGTCCTGACCTCGGCTCTCGGTCTGCGGTAAGCTATGGAAGTGGGGGCCCAGTGGCACTCGCATCTTGTCCCGTCTGCTCTCACGATGAGATGAAAGTCGGGTCTGAGGTCCCGAGCCCTGAGCCTATAGACACTCTGCAGATGCTCTACCGAAGCATTTCCGGCCACCTGCTCACAGGCCTAAACACAACCTCAAAACCGAGGATCCAATAGATAAGAATAAGAATTCCTGCCTGAAAGACTTGTTTGTCAGTGATGTTACACACCAGAGGAGCGCACGGCAATGAAAGCAAAAGTGCATGAACACTAAAGCCCGGGGACGAAGGGGAAAAAAAAACACTCCCACTTACAAATGAGGAAGTTGAGTCGTCCTGAAGACAGACAAAAAACGAAACTGTTATTTGCTGTTCTCCATTATTTCCTGGCAAATGAATTTAGTAAATAAGGAAGTGATCTCATTATGAAAACACATACACACGCACGCAAACGGACGCTTTGACAGAGAGCACAGCGGATAGCAGCACCTTTGATTTACATGTCTTTATTGCATGTACTGTAACTGTACAAGTAATAGAAAGTGTGACTGAGTGCATAGAAAAGAATAACATGAAATGAGAAAATATACACATCCTGCTAATACATGTGCTGTTGATCATTACTAGGATGAGAGAAGGACAAAACACAACCAAGCGTTTCAAATCCACATTGAACAAAACTTGCCAAAGGCAAAATTGCTGTCGACAAATCCTTGCCATGATGAAGCGATAGCAATGGTGACTAAATATGCTGTTGCCATACATAAAACTTCCAGTCATCAGAACACATGAACAGAAACACAAAACAAAATAAACAAAACAAACAAACAAACAATTGCACCATGTCAGAAGTAATGAAATAATCAAGGAACTAAAACAAAGACATGCTGCTAACAAGACCAAGGTAATGAATGGTGTATGTGCGAGTGTACAGTATGTGTGTGTGTGTGTGTGTGTGTGTGTGTGTGTGTGTGTGTGTTCAGTGGGTGAAGGTCCATGGGAACTGAACCAAAGTCCAGTTGATCAGTCTAAGGATGCGCAGCAGAGGGAGCTCCTCTCACAGATTCGGACAGTAAAACACATTCACGGCAAAGCTCCTGGAACCACCAGCAACGGCAGCACAAGTCAAGACACGGTCAAGTACTTCCACGCCCTCCACTGCACTCATAATTTCACTGTGCGTCAAAAGCACTTAAAAAGATGATGACAAGGCCTGGGGGAAGGGGGGGGGGGGGGTATTACAAGGACACGGATTAGTGACATGCCTAACCCAGTTCGCTCACAGAAAGAGGCAACCACTGGCGTTCTGAGAATGGCCCGTTACGTAATCTCTCGCTAGTCGTTTCGAGTTACACTGCACACACATTAGTCAGTGGCAGCGAACTAATTCCCCTAGTGGTGGTCTCTGAGTGACCTCTCGCACATGAGCCTCGGGGAGACACTGGTCCACTTCTCTGCTGTAGGATAGACACTTTAGCGTGCACCATGTAAGGACAATGGAATAGGACTATGCTAATCACCTTTTCTCTAATTGATCTGATGCTGAGTTTCAATGGAAAAGATTCAAGGTTAACCAGTGTGGTTCTAAATTACATCAAGGTCAAGGGGGAAAAAATTATAAAGAACATTTAACTTAAAATAAAGTGTATATATGTAATGGAATTTAAGAGTCATACTTAAATGACATTCATCCAATCAAATGATAATGTATCTACACTGCATTTGCGATCAAAATCAATACATAAGAAAATATCAGTGTGTTTTACAAATTCCAGGCTCCAGTCAGGACTTATCACAAACACCTTCACATACAAACACATATGCGTACACACACACTGCCCACCACCCACACAGACACGCATACACACACACACACACACACACACACACACACAGACAGTCACACAGTTACACAGGACACCCAGAGAAAGTGCTCAGTATGCCAGATGAAACAGTTACTAATGTAAGGCAAGAAAGAAAAAAAAAAAAAACATGTTAATCCATGCTTTACAAATCCCTACTTTGCATCACTTTACAACTTGACACCATATGAAAGATGAAAAAACTTTTTGAAAATAATTTTTATGAAACTTATCATAGCTTACTTTTGTACATCAGAAACAAGCCAACACAGAGCCAAGTCTGTTGAGAGCACAGTCATGTTAAGAAAGGGAAACGAAAAGTAAAATCACAAGAAATCTGCTTGGGACAGTGCAGATCAGGAACTGTAATGGCTTGGTGCCTCCTGGGCAAAGGCCGTAACCTTCCTCATGCCCCAAGTGCCCCTTAGGCAGAGGTGGTGCCCACCCCATGCCCCAGGGCAGTGGTGGTACATCACTCATGCCCCTGGGCAGTGGTGGTACAACCCTCATGCCCAAAAGTTCTGCTAGTATGGCTGCCATGCCCTCTGGAAGACAAGCTTAGGACCACTTTGCTGTTCTTGCACGCCACGAACAGACCACGATTGATTGATTTGCTTTGATTTTTTTTTTTTTTAAAGCCTGTATCTTCTCTGAGTACAGGGGCACACAGCTCCCAGTGTCTGCATCGACCTACCCAAAAACCTATAAATACGACTCAAACAGGCAAACGCTCAAACATTTAGACATATTTTTTGTACATGCCCAACGCCATAATCTCCAAAATCATGGAAAGATCAGGAAAAAAAAAGAGAGAGTACAATGATAAGCAGCACAGTTGATGATGTAATTTGCTTATTTACATCCGGACAAACTGGTAAACAGGTTGGACTTCTGTGGTTATGCAGCATACATTTTGAATAGGTCGTCAAGGAGACTGGGGCATTCATTCTGTGAGGGTTTTACAAGGGGGCTGCATCCAGTAAAACAACATAAAATACTCACTGGACCAAAACATGTGTGCAAAGATATGTCATTTTTGGTCTTTTCACAAACATACTGTATTTCCAAAATAATGACAGGTTATAGCCGAGGTCCACCTGCACCTCACCTCCTTCTACCCAACTGCATTGTTTGATACATTGATACTGCAACTACAGAATAACACTGTGTGCTGAAAATGTGTTTCTCATTGCAACATTTGGTTTAATTTCAACAAGTAGTCTGTGTGTTGTCTATTAATCCATTTGCAAGAGGGATGCTAAGTGCTTTGACCCGAAGGCTTGGACATTATGCACTTACGTACTTTATGAATCAGAATTTCAAATTTCAAATAATCATTATTGTTTTAATTTCTTTAGTTAAGAGTTTGACAGTGCACACGCGCACACAGAAATTCACACCACAAATCAAACTTCACGAGTTTTGTAATTAGGTAGCCTTCCTCTCCTCTACAGTACGGCAAAATAGTGATTCAATGGATTAATATATTTCAGATAAATTCACTGATCAGTGACTTCAGTCAGATGTATATATTAGGCAAACGTAAATATACAGTCAGATCATGGGTATGGTCATAA
The DNA here is from genome assembly GCF_963854185.1 of Sardina pilchardus. NCBI lineage: Eukaryota > Metazoa > Chordata > Actinopteri > Clupeiformes > Clupeidae > Sardina > Sardina pilchardus. The sequence continues at coordinate 17,377,443 of NC_084997.1, forward strand.
TTGATATTTCTTTCTCATGCATTCACTGTAACTTTAAGGGGAGGGAAAAAAATGTCTCACTCAGAAAACATTTTTACATTTCTACTCCCATGTCACCACACACACGTCCTGGTCCTACCATCGTTGTGTCTGGTTACATTAGCGTAAGTCAGTGAGGTTTGTCCGATGGAAAAACAAGAAAAAAGAAAAAGAAAAGTTGAAAAGGATAGAAAAAAAGTGTACATTCTGATTTAGACCCAAATAATGGATGTTGTTTGAGCGAAGATGGCGGCAAACCCCACGGCACGGAGGAGGAGGCCTACGAGGTGTCTCTCCGGCGACCCTCCCTGCCCTCCCTCAGATGATGGTGACGCTGGCAGAGCCCTGTGCCGTCTCCTCCTGGGCATGGCTCTTGAGCAGCTCTTTCATGAATTGCTCGAGGGCGGCAAAGTAGCCCTGGCACTGCCACGTGTCGTTGTGCGTGCCCTCGGGGAAGATGCCCAGCCGCTTAGTCCGTGCGGGCGAGAGCTCGTACAGCTGCTTCATCATGACGGGCGGGATGAGCTGGTCCGACAGGCCCGAGACGAACAGCGAGGGCATGCGGCACTGCGCCACCTGCCGGTACGACAGGAACTGGTTGCGGTAGCACCAGAGCGGCAGGTGGCGCACGGGCAGGAAGGAGAAGAGCGTGGCGGCCATGTGCGGGATGCTCAGGAAGGTGTTCTCCACGATCAGCGCCGCCACGCGGTGCGGGTTGGCCGCCGCCAGCCGGATGGCCACGGCGCCGCCGAGCGAGCGGCCGAACAGCACCACCTTGGTCTTGTCCACCTCGGGCCGCGTCATGACAAAGTCCAGCGCCGCCTCGGCGTCCCGCCACAGGCCCTCCTCGCTGGGCTCGCCCTCGCTCTTGCCGTAGCCGCGGTAGTCCAGCAGCACCACGTGCGCCTTCAGGTTGACCAGCATGAGCAGCGCGTTGGGCACGCGGTGGCCGATGTTGCCCGCGTTGCCGTGGAAATAGAGGATGGTGGGGGCGGGCGTGGTGGGGTCGGTGACGCCCGGGTCGCCGGTGTAGCGGAGCAGGATGAGGCTGAGGCGCACGCCGTCCTTGGCGCGCACGAACACGCTCTCGTGCGGGATGCCCGTCGGCACGGGCACGTAGAGGCGCGACGACGACGGCTGGTCGGGGAAGTAGAGCAGCACGTCCTGGAACTTGTAGAGGATGCCGGCCACCGAGCACAGGATGAGCCCCAGCAGCAGGTAACCGCCGTACAGGTGGAAGGTCAGAATGAGCGCCAGCAACGAGATGCGGCAGGCGCCCCAGAGCCAAGAGCCCGTGGTCAGCATGCAGCGGCCCAGCGGCCCCCACAACCTCCACGGCTTCTCCATCGCGGCCGCCGGGAAGGGACGGAGCTGTCCAGGGGCGGCGGGGTGGAGGGTGTCACAGGGTGGAGAGAGAGAGAGGGGGGCTTATGTGTCTCCTCTCACTCAGTCACCAATTCTATGAAGCAAAACATGATTGGTTACACCAAGTGTCAGGCAGGCCTATCTGATTCTCTACCAGGAAATGTCACACTGTGTGCACTCAGTAATGAGATACTGGAAACTGTAATGCTATACCTGCAGTGTCGAAATAAAAAAAAAACGTTTAAAACATACGCCGTAGTGCTATTTAGTTAGCTTGCATCACCTCAATTACATGGGTATCGTTTAGCAGAATACACATAACTGATCAAGAAATTCCGTGTCTTTAGCCCACTTAACCGCGAAACGTCAGAACACATATCCGTCATGCTTAACTGATCCCTGGTGTGGACAGCAAATCTGCTTTTGGCTATTTTGTACGAGCAATCATTCAGCATGCATCATTATAACATTCGGCCTTAATCTTCTCCATGGCAGGCAACGGAATGACACGTCTCATTCTTTGTACACAAAAGGCGTTGCAAACACACGTCTCGCTACATGTAAAATACAACACACAAGCGAGTAGTCTACACGGTAAGCTTTTTAACTGGATAATCTACAGTCATATTTTCTGCGGGTAAATTGACAGAAAACCAGTTAAAGTAAATAGGGTGTGTGCTGTCAACCACAGTTACCTGGTTTAGCTAGCTACAGTAGGTAGCCATCAGTAGCGTAGCTGGCTAGGAACGTTTACTGTTGCTAGTCACATTTTCAATCAATGTAGCAAAACACAACGGATTTAACGTTACGTTGACACAGTTTAAACAGGCAAAACGGTCTCAGAAGTTGCTATCCCATGTAGCAGCTACATGAATGACATTTCGCCATGCTATCAATGCGAGTTTGATGGCACTGTTGGGGAGCAAAAGAGTCTGTCATACATAAGCACCAGCAGTGTTTGCTGTAACTTCAAGGTAAATCTACACATCCACGTAACCGGCTAAGCGAAGCTGGCTGGCCGCCCCACCAAGTTAGCGGTGGCTAACTTAGCTTATCAACACACCCGAAATTGAAATTGAAATAGTCAGGATTGGATATGTGAAGACAGGTTACCTTTCGTCCATTTTTGAGCTGTGCACCTTCAGCGAGCAACATGACCATGCTAAATAATGTTAAGCGTAGACGCTGATCAGGCCAGTCCGCCTAAAATAATATGGGTGATAAAGCCAGTCAACACTTCCTCCGACTTCTTTTATCGGTGTCACGATTTCGAAATTCCGGACAGATTCCCTAGATGCATTCTATCCCGAGCAATCTTGACAGCCTCTGTAAAAAAAACCCATTACGTTTGATAAACAATTTAAATTAGACCAATGCTGATAACTATTCTGTTATTTTGTGTTTGCCATCATTAAGCAGAAAATATATGGAGAAAGGCAACGTCAACCCGTTCCGGAAGTGTTGTCAGTTGTACAAGATTGGTTCCTAGATTCCAAGGTTCCTAGTGCTAGCTAGTGCCCTAGGGCACTAGTGCTAGCTGGAGTACCGGTAACCCTATTTTTTACTGTCTCTGAGTGTAACATGGGCTGGGCCTACTGCTTTTAGCTCTGGAAACAGGTGTCACCACTAAATGACCTTTCTTTCACCATTGTGTACTATTAAGCCTTTAATTTGCATGCATCCAGCCCTGTTTCTGTCCCAAATACAGAGACAGCGGTGTTTCCATAGACAGTAAAATGGACAGAGGCAAGACTTCGATGGAGACAACTGGGCTGAATCTCAATGGCTGAATCTCAAGTTATTATGGAGCCGTAAAGTGAGATACAAGGTTATGACGCCAGTCACACAATGTTGTGTTTAGTAAGTAAGTAAGTAAGTAAGTAAGTATTTTATTTGTATAGAGCTTTTCACAAATAAAATTACTAAGTGTTTTACAGTAGGCTACTAAAATACACATAGGCCTAATAAGAATAAAAAGGCCGTAAATGAAAAGGAACTAAAACAAAAAAGGAAAGTCACAGGTTTAAAAATGCCATCCTCAGGGTTCCCTTTAAAAGGTCATTATTGCCCACAGACCTAACCTCCAGTGCATTCCAAAGTGTGGGGGCTGCAACAGCAAATGCCCTATCGCCTTAAGTCTTAAAGCGTGTGCGGGTTAGGCTACGGCGAGCAGGTTAAGGTTGTTGGATCGGAGGGAGAGGGGAGCAGAGTGAGAGTGAATGAATGTTTAGGCTTCAACTGCTTCAGATGTAAAGTTATTCACAGTTAGTCAAAGTGACGACAAAATGAATGGCGGTCGATGGAGTGCGAACTCCAGGTGAAACCTTACTAGCCTCAGAGCCTCCCATAGGGGAACAGAACCTTCCGAATGTTGGCTTACCCCCTTGGGTGTTTCAAGAGACTCTGTTGTAGGCTTGACAGGTAGACTATGGCTTTAAAGCGCATTGCCCAACAAGGCTTCAGAGGTCTGTGGCATTGGAGTTCTCAGTGGGGTAATTTCCCAAACAAATGAATGGATTTTTAAAGGTAGTACTCATAGAGATTTGCTGTAGATTAGAACAACTATGCAATCAGCTGTCATTGAGGGCCCCAATCAAACTTGGCACTTTGCAATTCCCTGAATTGCCTACCCAGTTGTTTTGGCCTTTCGAGGCCTACCTCTTCCTCTGCTGAATTGCTAATGAAAGTGATTTGCCATTTGAATGGAAATGTAGAACTTTGTATTAATTTCAGTTTGATGATAGATACAGTGTCTTTTCATAGACTGCTCAAGGCTGCTCTGGTGTAAACTATGCTTGTGTTGGTCTTTGGGTAAATGCAGCACTGCAGTGTTATGGGCAAATGGCAGAGGAACCTCAGCTGTGCAGGAAAATTGCCTATGTGTAATGTAACTACCGTGACTAGGCTACAGTGTAGTGAGACACTGGAAAACCAGCAGAAAGTCAAAGAGCAGAGACTTGTCCACTAGAGGGGGATGTCAACTTGTTTTTTTGCAGAGCCTGTTTTTTTTTTTTTTTTAACAGCAACACTAACGAGATTCTTCAACCTTAAAATAATGTTTCCAAAATAATTTCCATGGTTCGTCAACTCATAACAAGGTGAACAGCACTTCAGCATGCGCCTCTATCAGCTTTAATGTTGACCAGATCAGTCTATCTGCGATGTCTATCTTCGATGGGATGAGGCATAAGAAAATAAAAATGTTGACTTGCTTAGATGTCGCAATACATCATCCTTTCATAAAATCATGCAACATACTCTACCTTGTCTGTGGGCATCGTTATATGCAAAGCCGGTGCTGGATAAACAAATAGCGTGATTGTGACAGAGGAAAAGTGCTTTAGTATTGCTTTAATAGTGCAATACTTTGAATTCAGACACTGACTACAGCCACTGCTCTAACTGTTGTTTTTTTAAAAAATGTTTTTTATAATGATTACCATTTATTGCATATAGGTTACTATGTTCACATGGCATGACACATGTGAGGCCTAAAAAAAGTTTATGCTTAGTTCCTTCAGTACATTTTACAGCCATGAAGCCTGCCATTTCAGCTTTGATGTTGAAATCAATATAATTAGGGGTCCAAGCAGCGAAGCCGCTGCTTCCCTATTGTTTTTGAAAGGACTATTTTTAGGGGTCGACACAGAAAAGATGCTGGAGCCCTATTGTTTTTACAAATGATTGTTGTTCAGTCTTCTGTCATGAAAGTGGTTGGGCTTTGTGTGGTGCTAATGTTTAATGGGGTAAATAATCTGTTCCATGTGTTTAATGTAAAAAACTGACAAAAGTAGTAAATATGCATAATTTTTTATTTCATGTTCAATTCAATCTAGACTTTTGTTTTTGACTCTCCAATCAACATTATGTATTAAATAGTAAAACAAATGAAAATGGCATTGACACAATGATGGTGCCCTTCACCTAGTGTGTTGCACATGAGACTAAACTTTCTGACAATATGTCAGAAGTCTTAAGATTTCATTGTGCCCTTGCATGGATTTAAGGCACCCTAGGCCAGATGCAGCAAAGCAGCGCAAAACCATAACTGAAACTCCCTTTTTCAAAATAGATACGGGGTTCTTTCCTATGATATGTTATTTTTTCCGTCTGTTAACGTAGAGCTGTTGTGACTCCAGTTTCATCTTATCAGTCCAAATGACATTTTTTCCAGAAGAATTGTGATTTGACCCTATGCATTTTACCCAATTCTAGTTTGGCTTCTTAACGTTTTTCTTTCAACAGTGAAGTTTACTGTTGGGGCGATGGTAGTGTATTGGTTAAGGAGCTGGGCTAGCGGGCAGTAGCATATATGCATAATAGTTACAGTACATGTCTGCTAAATGAATAAATTATGTAAATGTAAATGTAAATCCTACGAGGAGTCCACTGTTGTCCTGAGTGGCAGCCATTGCTGTTTAAGTAGGTGAACTTTGTTTTGTTGACAGACTGTGCACTTTGCCCATCATTTAAATCAGGGCCTCTATGTTTTTGTATGCAGTGATAGCCGTTGTTGTTTATAGGGCCCTGATGCTGTGTGTGGGAGGATCACTGGTCGAAGCCGCACAACAGAGACTATGGCTTTGTCTCAAGCCACATATACTTCCGTATACACTACTACTGAGTGCTTCTGTCCATAGTGCCCACACGATAGTTAGTGTTGTCCCAATATTTACACTATACTGTATACTTAAACAAAGTATTCAAAGTAGGCAAGTAGGCAGTTTGAGACACAGATCTTCTCTGACGGACCATGGAAAAGAAAAGGCCACTCAGACACAAGGTAACAGATTACGTCTCTCTGTTTATTTTCATCAGAACACAATTTTAGTAATTGTAGCAGTAGTTTTCATACTTTTTTGAAAAGATCATGACTTGTGAGATTGTTTTATAAATAATTTCATCAAAGTTCATTTGTAAAAAAATTAAAGAAGTTACTGAACTAAAGCATCTATAATATTACAATATACCGGTAGTTCAATAATAATCATAATGATATTTCTATATGCCTTTTCACCTTTTTGTCTATATATATATATATATATATATATATATATATATATATAAATATATATATACTGTATATATCTTTTTTTTAATCATTGCTTTTTCTTATACACCATCACAGCCATTTTTTTCTCAGTGAGGTTGTGATCCAGAGGATAGTCCTAATGCTCGACTACATCACATCACTCTCAGAATAGACCTCAACAGGAACTCCAGTTGATGATATCAGACGTTAACAGTACAAAATAATAATAATATTATTCATAATAATAATTATAATAATAATAATATCAATAATAATTATAATAATAATAATGATAATAATGACTTGTAACACAAGATAACTCCAAAACGGGAGGTGACCTCATTCTCATGACATATTTACAAAAGAAAGAACAAACAATCAGACAAACAGAGAACAGAAGTTCTGGGCTGCATAGGTCTACAGGTTTGGAGAGAAAAGAATAGTATGCGTGTGAATATAGTTATTTCTCCTGGCGTGGTGAAAGATCATGTGAGGTGATCTAATTTACACCGCTGTTTTCAGAGTCTACAGGCAAAAGAAATATACTCTCTCTCACACACAGACAAACAAACACTCACACAGCTCAAAGACCTTAGTGGTTTGGAGGAGAAATGGGGGACTTTGTTGTTGAGTTACTGGTTGGTACTCTCTGTGCAGTTGGCATGTGACTGGTTCGATCTGACTTATAATGCAAACATTCATGAGGCAATGCTAAAACCAAAATACAACAGTCAGCCAGTAGGGGGCATCATAAGTTTGGCATGGATGTGTGTTTATGCTATGGTGGTAAGCCATTTTGATAGTCCTTGACAAAGAACTTACATCCTGTTAATCATGTTCATGTTTAAAATTTGTTTTAAAAGGTTAATTCTAACAGCCAGTTGAAATACAGATGGCCCAAAGCAAGTTTTGAGTGACATGCTTCATCATTTTTCAGTAGATTTGATCTTTTACCCAGTTTATCTTCTACCCAGGGAGTTTATGGATAGTGTTTGTAGAATCTAACTCCAGGGATTTTCATAATTATGTTACGCACCAAACTGTTTGTGCAGAAAAGATTTTGTGTTTCAGTTTATGAGCAGCAACCAGAAGTGTCTACCGTTGTGTCTCACAATGCCCTTCTCTTCAGTCTCTGACAGGAACTAATGAGTGGATGTCTCTTGCACAGGTGTGTGTGTGTATGTGTGGAGTTTGGTTCTGAGTGAGTGAAGAGGTGGTGTTATAACAGCGCACTTGTTAGCAAGGTAGGTCCTCACCTAAACCTGCTTCACTGAGGAGGAGCTCTCCTAAATTATAATAAAGACTTACACTTGCCTACTCCTCTTTGCTGCATATCTGTAGTACAATCCCTCCGGCCTACAATCTGCCTGTGTGAATACAATCTTGGTTATTTATGTCTGATGTGTGTGTGTGTGTGTGTGTGTGTGTGTGTGTGTGTGTGTGTGTGTGTGTGTTCATGGTTTCAGGTCTGTTTCCCTGTCTGCTCACATGAAGCGTGTCAGGCTTGTCTGTGAAGAAGCTCCTCGTCTTCTCGGTAGGTGTGATTTTTGATGCTGGCTTACACTCAGTACAACTATAAAACAATAAGAGGTAGGATCATCAGTGTAGGTGTGCTTCTTGTGATATCTTGATTGAGATGAGATTTTGACAAAAGATTACCCAATTCAAGTTGGATAGATGATTCTTTGAAACTTAGAAAAAACACCCTCTGTCTCCTGTTTCCGTATTAAGCTTCCTTGGCTACATGATTTTGATTTGGTTGTACTTGTGGTAGAGCTCAGTGCAGTGGGACCTTTTTTTTAATGAATGAATGAACCCCAACACCCCTCTATGGTCTGCTCATCTACTCATTTCCAGCTATTTTACAAGTGCCCTCTTGTCAAAGTGGAATTGAATGTGCTTCGCTTTAAGCTAGTCAAAACCCTTTCTTGCCCTCTCTGACCATATGGATAAAAACAAGACTATTCAGAGGCTCCTAACGGACACAATATATGAATAAGCAGGGTGACCACTCCAATGGTGTGTGTGTGTGTGTGTGTGTGTGTGTGTGTGTGTGTGTGTGTGTGTGTGTGTGTGTGTGTGTGTGTGTGTGTGTGTGTGTGTGTGTGTGTGTGTGTGTGTGTGTGTGTGTGTGTGTGTGTGTGTGTGTGTGTGTGTGTGTGTGTGTGTGTGTGTGTGTGTTTGTGTGTGTGTGTGGTCCACTTGGCTTGTGGGCAGTGGCTTCAGAGACCAGTGTAGACCTGCAATGGCAACGGGCAGATGGCATCATGGAGGTAGATGACGGACTTAAGACACACTGGAATAGTGAGAAGGTGAACAGAAGCCACTGCAACAAGGAAAGAAGGTAAAGAATACATGAACACAGTCAGCCATAAATGTGGTCTTTACAAATCAAAGTAAAATCATAATGATGCCCATGATAATCCCATGGGAAGTGATACATACATGTAACATAATGTATTCTGAACCCATCCATAGCAAAAGGATGGGTGCGTTAATCTAGTTGTACTGCAGTCTAAAACAAGAGAGACCTTCATTTTACCTCATATAGGCTATAAAACGTTTTTTGAGTTTTGATGCGTCGTCTGACAAGAGAAGCCCGTTGAAAACATAGCTTGTGTCGGTTTCCAGTATGGTAGTACGCTCACCAAAGGAATGTCTCCGTTTTGTCTGAGCGTTGTGTCAGCGTATAAACCCCTTCCGCAGTCAGAGATAGAGGTACACTCTTTCTCTTTCTTTCTTTCTCTCTCTCTCTCCTCTGCCTGCTGCTGGTTTGAAACACTAGTTTGGCATGGAGCTGCCCTGCTTTAAGAAATCTGCACAGCCACGAAGGACACCCCTGGAATGCAATAGCTCTTGACGAGACCATGCTTTTATTTTATTTTTTTTTCTTTCCTCTCTCATCAGCAAGTAAAACCGATCTCCGTCCACCTACATGTTCATGCCCATATTCGTCGTCCCTTGGCGTAGCTCACCCGTAGAGGAAAAGGAAAACAGAACAAGGAAAAGCAAAGGTATAGGATCAAATGAAAGTTAAAAGATCAGCCCTTAAGCGTCTCTTTCCAACTAATCTTTCGAGTTAGCACTATGGCTAATGTGCTAATGGCTAACACGTCTCGCGACCGTCGGTCCCTCCTCACACGGCGGGTAAATGATTTGGGCCTGGTGACTCGCCTGTTCTCCATGACACCCTAAAGCACAAAGTGTCATCTGAGATATTTATATATTTACATACATATGAACAACCCAACCAAACAACAATATGCATCTACAACTAAGTGTGGGATGTGTGTGTGTGTGTGTGCGTGTGTATGTTTGTGAGCGTGTGACGGTGTGTAAATGATCAATAAGCCCTTTACGCGATGCCATGTAAGGGATGGAGGGGGAAAAGAGCGTGGTGCTGTTCTGTCATGTCTCAGGGGGTGTTAAGCGTTGACCTCAGACTTCACACAGAGAATTGACAAGCTTTTTACTGCTTCTGGAAAGTTCCGTTGTTTTCAGTTCCAGTGGACGGTCTCGACACAACCGCCGTCTGAATATCATAGGGATTATCAAAAGAATCAAGGCCATGGTTTTTCTAAACATTGACATAATAACATGCAACTATAGAAGAGAGAATACATATATATATATTTTATCTTTAAGAATGTTTCTAAAGGGCTAAAACATAAGTATGAAGATTCTGACCGCCTTGCTTATTTCAGCTTCCTGATGCTTGATGCTGCAGAGCAGGAAGTGACATCACAATGACACATATTTGCTTACACATGCATCCATTGCGAGGCTCCAAAGGTTGATAAGCTTGTCGTTGGTTCGGATTAGAAAGAGATTCTGAATGTTTTTTTCTTCCTTAAGTGGCTTTGAGATTTGGGAATATATTTATAAAAAAAACGACATCATATTCGGTATTGACAGACCAGCCATGTTTGACTATTCTGATTCATGAAAAGGAATGCAAACAAAATGGAACCTTGTGGGCACCCAAACTAACACATGCACACAGACACACACACTCACACAAATATGCACACATTCAGTTCCAGTTCCTGCCACACACACATACACACACGTGTAACTTGTTAGGTGTCCCAAGTTTCCCTTTTTGTGCACGTACAAAAAAGAAAAGAAACCAAATAAATACTTTTTTTCCTATCTAGTGCAACAAAATCAAAGTTGTACTGACACACTGTTCATAGAAAAGACAAAAAACAACAAAAAGAAAGGTGTGTGAGAGAAACTCAGCTCTAGAGGGGCCTTTTCTTCCAGGCTGTGGTGTTGTCCCTTGTTCTTATCATTTTTTTTAAGTGTTTGTCCGTTTTCGAGTTTTTTGTCTTATTTAAGGGTCTGTTTGTTTTGTTTGATTGTTTGCATGTCATCTTCTGTCCCCCCTGCACTACATGTCCCAGAAAGCATTGCGGGTGCATGACACGCTCGCCCCCGACAACTGCTGACCAGGGTGCCCGACGGTGCCGACTGCGAGTTCTTTTTTGTAGCCGGCGAGGCACACACTCGGCGTCACTCTTCGTTGGCGTTGGAGTTCTCGTCCAGAGGCGAGATTGTCGGGAGGCTCAGGCCGGTGGCATTATGGGATGCGGTGAGAGTGGCGACCGTATGGAGGAGGACCAGGACCAACAGGCAAAGTTTGAGCCTGCTGTTGCACAGTCTGGAGGCTGCCGAGGAGCTCAGAGAGTTCCTGTGCTGACACGACGGGTGGCTTCTTTTCAGCATCCCCACGGAGCTGTTGTCTGAGTGGATGATCCATCGCACGTCGCAGCACTCTGTCTCAGACTGGGTCTGCTGATTCTTCGACAGCCCTTTGAGGTATCGGAGAGAAAAAGGAGATGAGCAGAAGGGAAGAGACAAATACAAACAAATTAGCAAAACATACTGTTAACATGCAGCATGAGCATACGGATACGATGTTTGCAAGTACAACAAAAAAGCATGGAAACTAGTGTCAGTCCAAAACCATGCACTCAGTAAGACCCTTGTTAGGCACGCTACTTTCTTCTGCTGGGTTGCTGGGTTCTACTAATCATTTCTTCGGCAGACACGCCCCTTTTTCATCACGATACACACACACAGTTGTCTAACTGTGCATTCAGACCGAAACCGTCAAAAGTGTCAAAGTCGCTGGTGAAGCTCATAGCGGGACGCTTAACCCAGTTCGGCGCCAAAAGCGTCAAAGCCATGACGTGAAACATTCGAACAAACCACAAGCAGCAATCCTGCGAGTTTGACATTCTGATTGGTTGATGCTGAACCGTGTCACAGCTCATTACCATAAAGTTCATTGAGGCTCAACTTTTTTTTGACGCCCGTGACGCTCATGAAGCCACACTCAAGCCCAGAACGCTTTTGACGCCGGTAACTAACGTCGACTCTCCATAGAAAATGAATGATTTCCGGCGCTCTTGACGCTTTTGACAGTCTTGGTCTGAACGCACAGTAAGACGTCACAGCATAACATTATTTATATTTACATTTATTCATTTAGCAGACGCTGTTGTCCGAGGTGACTTACTACTCACAAAAAGTTAGGGATATCTGGCTTTCGGGTGAAATTTATGGAAAACATAAAAAGCTGGTTATGGTTTCAGACACTTTTATCCAAAGTGACTTTACTTTAGAATGACAGTAGTTTAAAAGTATAGCAGTACAAGTAGCAATACAAGTTAGAGTAAAACAACCAGTTAATAATAATCATAATAATAAAAGAATGAAGTAAAAATGTAAACAAGGAAATGAGTCACCCCTTCCCCCGGCCTTCACCCTTGTTCACTGAACTGTCAGAGCCCAGGGACTCGCGCAGGTCTCCTGCTCTTACCGTGCCTTGCTTGTGAAAGTCATACCACTTCAGCCAGCACTTTGCATTGACCATGGTCATCACAGGCTTATATTTGGCTCTTCAGCCAGGGAAAGGGATTTTTTTACGAGGCTCTTGGGTAAAAATTGCTTTAGCTAACATTGACTCTAGAGGCAGTTTGGAAATTGGTAATGCATTTTGGCTGCGCTAAGAGAACTATTTTTCTTCATATACAGACATCGGTAGTCCCTTGACCTGAGCTTGGCACTACAGTATATGCTATAATATACTGGCTACTTGCATTTGCATGGCTAGGTGCAAGAAAGTGTGCCCTTGGGACATTATGAGCAGTGTGGCTGACACCATAAACCTTGTGGCTGAAAAAGCCAAAAGCATTCACTCTAAAGCCCAACTCAAAGATTCCTGATGTGACGAGACCGAGTTGCAGAGGTGTGAATTAGAAGTTGCCCGTAGTTGCAAGCCGTCGCAAGCCGTTGCAGAGCATTCAACATGTTGAGTCGCAGTTGCAAAGTTTTAAAACGTCGCGGCTCGGCTCGTCTCGTCTCGTCGGGAATCTTTGGTCTGAACCCTACTTAAGAGGTTTCTGTATGTCAAACAATGCATAATAGCAATTCCGTGGCTTGATAAAGCATCAAGGATGCAGTGCAGCATAATTCAAGTTTTTAGAATATCATTTTAGTTCCTGACTTCCCAGCCACACTAGCGCCGTGCGTGTAAGAACTCAGCTGGTAGAAAAATATCTACTGTGTGACTCAACTGCTACTTTTTAGTCCCGCTGTGCTGCTACCCACGAGGGTTTCACACCTCATATTAAACCTGATACCCCGAAAGAGGTCTACCGCTGCACGTACTCTCTCTAAGGTCATAAATGGTTTGGCTGAAGGCACCAAAATTTGTGATTTGTGCAGTGGTTTTTCGGCAACAGAGTACTTCCAAGTGCACTGACACAAAAAAAAGCTTCTGTTGACAGCTCATTGGACGCTAAGGCGATTAGAGCCTTCTGGGTAATTGCGTTGCGGGCTGACCGTGCAGTCAGCCTCTAAGCGGGTCAGCACCAGCGCGATTCCTCTGTCCGGCATGGACTCTCTGTCGCCACCAGCCACCAGACTTGTTCGAGGAGGGGCAGGCCTTCCAAAGAGGCACGGCGAGGGTAGCTCAATCTACTCTGCACGGCTCATCATAACACCAGGAGGATTATGGGAGGTCGTGGCCTGCTCACTTGCCCCCCAAACACATCAAAGCAACCCCGGCTGAACTACACATCCCAAGACTCCCATCACCACCAGGGGAAGACAAGTGCTTGGGCAGAGATGCAGGGACAGGAGGCTGGGGAAATGTCAGTAGCACCACCCATGGCCACAAGGTGGCAGCAGTGATTGTGTTACAACAGCTACAGCAATACTACCCAATACCTCAGCCTAAGTCTCAGCACAGCACTGACTTTGCAGAGGTACCAGAACTAGTCAGGGGGACAATGAAAGACAGAACGAGAGCGAGAGAGAGAGAGAGCACAGAGGCTTTACAAGCCCAAGGGCATTCGGTTCTGTTCACCTGGGCATCTGAAACTAGGGCTCCCTCCGTGAATGAGATCATCGTTGTCTGGCAATATGAACGGACACCTCTGCTGCACCTCCAGGCAGTATTGCCTGCAGGGGATCTTGTTGCTGCAGTGCATCTGTGTCGTCTGGAAGTACTGGGAGCACAGCCAGGGTTTGTAGACAGTCTGCAGAGACAGAGGGAGAGAGAGAAAGAGAGAGGGAGACAGAGGGAGGGAGAGACAGGAGGGATTGAGAGGGAGAGAGAAAGTGAGAGGGTTAATGCCTGAAAAGCTGGATTTCCATTCCCACTGATTACATCACTGGCGCCGTGGAAACGCTCATCAGCTAATCCCCCCCAACACCCACGCATCCTGGCAACCCAGCATCCACCCTCTTCCTCTCATGCGTAAATACACAGTCTCTCTATCTCTCTCCCTCTCTCTCTCTCTCTCTCTCTCTCTCTCTCTCTCTGTCTCATGCACACACACACACACACACACACACACACACACACACGGACGTCATTCCTATCCCTGCACCGGAATATGGCTTCCATTTTGTAAAGCACACCAGATGGCAGTCTGTTCTCTCTTTCTCACGCCGCATACAATCAAATAATCACATGTGCGAATGGCTCAGAAGTCAAACACTACCAACACCAACTTTTCTGCCACTTCAGGGGGGGCACACAAACTCTGCCACTTGCGGACAGACAGACAGCATATGAGTCATGCATTCTTTGATGTGGATTTCCCAATGACAGGAAAAAACATGAGCAGCATTGTGTTACGAAGGAAATTGAGCGAAAAAAAAAAAACAATAAGAGTCTGCACTTTGCAAACAGGGCATTCATAGCAAACAGAAAGTCAGTTAGGTTCACCATATTTGGCTAAACCAATTTTAAGTTTGGTGCGGTGGTTGCACTTTTGACTCTGTATGATGATATCAAGTGGATACTGCAGCTGTTCAGTGAGAATATCTCCCTCCAGATATAAATTATCAGGCATGGTAGACAGTTGACAGATGCTAGCATCCATGGGTTTTAGCGTCATTACTAGCATACCCATCTCCTATCAGAGGTGCTTCAAGTTCACCAGATGCCGAACCACACGGTCAACACAATTCAGGTTATATTGGGCCGAGACTTGACTGGAAGTGAAGATTAGGGGGTAACTTTAACTGCACTAGCCAGCAGGTACAGTAGCTGTGGAGGAAGTAAACCTGCCACCTGACCTGTGGTACTCGGTACCACAGTAGCCACAGATGCTAGCAGCCTTGTGTTTCAGCCTCTTTGGTTAGCATAGCCACATTCCAATACCAGGCTTGACCGCACAGTCACCACAAATCAGGTGACTTCAACCATTTTTTTCACTTGAGCAGATCTCAACAAGTTCAGGTTCCCTGTTTTTTTTTTCTTTGAGCTGCATTCTGTGTATGAAAGGTACAATACAAATAAAACATGTCATTATTATTATTATTATTATTATTCTTTTTATTATCTGCCTATTGCTCTCCCTTTGACCTCACCTGTTGTTCCAAGCACTGCGTGACCCTGATCTGCGTTTAAGGCTTTAACGCTGGTAAAAGAGCGAGACAAATCAAGCTCAGTAATGCGGCCGCCCTCTCCCAGGGCCAGGCCCGGGGCAACGGTAATTGTAACTGCATCCTCTCATTCACACGGATGTTTGAGGAGAGAGACATGAAGGGAGAGTGTCTCTCCTGCGTTGCTGCTGCGGCGTCCCCCTTTCATCCACAG
>NC_084997.1:17397978-17400478 GCF_963854185.1 Sardina pilchardus
AGAGGGAATTAAATGAACAGAGGAAGACAGTGAGACAACGAGTGGGAAGGAAGGAAGGAAGGGAGGGAAAAAAAAAGAAGAGGAGCGAGCGAGCGAATAAGAGAAGGAGCGTGGAGGAGACGAGGGCCGTCTAGAGACTAGCGAGAAGGAAGGCCACGATTATTTGCAGCGATGGTGGCAGCGTTACTCACACCGAAAGGCAAAGCCATCTGGGGCATCTGCAAGCTCATTAGTTATGGCCAGGAACGGAGCAGGAGAGAAAGAGAGAGACAGAGAGAGAGAGAGAGAGAGAGAGATGGCATAAAGGAGAGAGGTAGAGAGAGAGAAAGATGGCATAAGGGAGAGAGAGAGAGAGATGGCATAAGGGAGTGAGGGAGAGAGAGAGAGAAAGAGAGAGAGCTGCCATAAGGGAGAGAGGGAGAGAGAGAGAGGGAGAGATGGCATAAGGGAGAGAGGGAGAGAGAGATGGCATAAGGGAGAGAGGGCCAGATAGAGCATGCATCTATGGTATCTCTCCGACTGGCCTACTTCTCTCGTGTAAAAGGTGCACGGAGGACTTGGTCCAAACCCCACGTGCGCCCACCGACTCCCAGCCGCCCTCACGGTGACAAATGGCCGCTACTTGAGCCAAAGCAGACAGATCCGTTATAAATACATATCAGAGAGACAGAAGAGAAGAATAAGAAGAAGTAGAAGAAGAAAAAGAAGAAGGAGAAGAAGAAGAAAGGAAAAAGATTGGTCTATACTTGGTCTTTACCCTCCCGCAGGGTCTATCCTCATATTTCTCCAAACCCTTTTCTTCCACTCTTTTCTCCTTTAATCTTTCCCCCCTTCCTCCTCCTCCTCCTCCTCCACCCCCCTTGTCTTTTTCTCCCTCCGTCAGACTGAGTGGGATTTCACTGGCTTTCTCTGGGCATTAGCCGAGCCAGCGGGCCACGCTGCTTTATGCCGTTCTGATGGAAGCTAATGACACTGTAATTGACAAAGGGCCTCACCGCGACCTCCGCCATTGTTTTGTTTTTTTTTTCTTTTGGAGGAAGAGGCCTCCCTCCGCTCCGCCACGCCACGAGCTGGCTGCTCTTTGATGTTTTATCTGTCGTGAGCTCTCTCTCTTTCTCTCTCTCTTTCTCTCTTTCTCTCTCTCTCTCACACACACAGGCACGCACACACGGCAAAGTGCTGACTGTACCTCGATGTGAAGACGCCGCCGCAAGAAGCTCGGAGTTTAACCTCCGCTAGCTCTCGTCTGCAACCTGACAAGCCCCCCTTTTTTTCCCGTCGCTCCTTCCTTGCCTTTCTTTGCTTTCTCATATTCATCCCTTTTTTTTGGCTTAGTCATCCTCCTTTTATCCCCCTCCCCACCACCACCCCCCCCCCCCCCCCAACCCTGCACAGGCCTGTCCTCATCTGACTCTGACTCAGCCTATTGGGGGGGAGGAGGAAATGAGAAAGACCCAAGGTTACAGGAAAGAAAAGAGAAAAGAGGAGAAGAGTATAGAGGAGAGGGATGAAGACACTTCCTATCAGGGGGGGAAGCGGGCAGCCTTGGACGTGGGCAGTGAGAGGAGAGGGCATCATCATCACTCCTCCTCTCGCCAGCCCTGCCCAGCCTGCCCATGTGTGGCTAGCGCTGGCGCTGCCCGCTGAAGTACCACCCCCCTTTCCGTCTCAAGGCTCTTGCATGGTCCTGCGTCTGCGTCACGCGCACGCGGCACTTGATGTTTGACGTGCGTCATTTTAGACGCGTATACGAGGCATACACGCACAGCACACCACACGTAGGCTAGCATTCAAATAGAAACGAATGCGTTAGCTTATGTCTATGAGAAATCCCATAGAGATGCTAACGGTTAGCATAATCGATAAAAGTATAAATTTAGAGCGAACTTCAGTCCATTTACACAACTTGGATTACATAGGAGGTGTTTGTTTACAACTGAGTATTAAAATACTCAAAGGCTAATGTTTTGTCTCCATATAAAACGTTACCATGTAGGGAAAACACAAGTAAGTGTTCTTCTGTCTCTGTTCCGTTGTTTCTGTTCGTGCTCCACCTACTGGAGTGGCGTGTTTACAGCAGTTCCGTTTCACACATGCGCAGTCTACGCGTGAAAGAGACGCGCGGTCTTAAATTTTGGTCGACTCAAAAACGCGACGCATGCCGTAAAAATGACGCAATTCTCGTCATGCGCTCACCAGTGCCGCGTGCGCGTGACGCAGACGCGCGAGCATACTCGGGCCTTCACGCACGATCTGAAGGAGGCACGTGAGAAGACTGCAGGGTGGTGTCGATGGTGGGTGGGTGGGTGGATGGGTGAATCAGTGGCCTCCAGCACTGGCCTCCCCCTCCCTCGAGCGTAATATGTGTGTGTGTGTGGGGGGGGGAGGGCAGCTTGGGGCAGTGGAGTCATCAGCCGGTCGTTCAAACTGCCCTCTGGAGGTCCTGCCCGATGGGTCAGGGGGAGCGGAGAGCTTGGTCATGGCTACACGTCGCCGCCCG
>NC_084997.1:17412978-17415478 GCF_963854185.1 Sardina pilchardus
CTGATGAATGAGTAGTTTTACACATTTCAGTTCTGATCTGAGAAATGCACCAAAGCAAAACTGTAACAGTTGCACTACCAGTATACAGTAATACCGTGATTTGTTAGAGTCATCATCAAAGATGAGAAATAATAGAATCTCTTTGCTTTGTTCCACCAAGTTAGTTTGATAAATTATTCATACTCTATAAGGCCTATCTTAGACGGCTTCTTCTTGGGTTTAACAGAAAGAATAATTATCTTACATCTGCACTTGTACTACCAAACAAGTGGCGTGTGTTTCATTAGCTGTCAAAAACTGAAGCTGTGCATCCCTAAACGAACCCTGGGGCTTCATCTGTCTTCATAAGAGAGTTCAGATGTTTGTGCCTTTGTAATGAAGCCACTTGTCAGTGACAGTTTGTTTAAATCCCTCAATCTGATTGGGGAGAGAGAAAGAAAGAGAGAGAGAGAGACAGAGAGAGTTGATCAGAGTTCAATGACATGCATGGCTGGGCGCAATCACCCCCAGCAATGAAGTAGCACCAGCAACAATGCGCCCTGTCATTGTCATTTGAAGGCAACGCAGTAAGACTGCATCAGCTCAGATCAGTGCATCTAACAGACAGTACCAGGCGGCTGCCACTTAGCACTTCGCAAAGCAAGATTCCGGCACTATAGAGTGTCATGTTCCGCAAAACGCAGAGACATTCAGGGGAGCCAATGAAGAACAGGCTTCACTTTGCAACGCAGTGCATCATAAATCATTCCACCCGGCCCCGTGCATTCAAATGCTAATTTATTATTGTTGATGTGTTCAGAACTCTGGACAGTAATCATTTATCAATGCAACTGCTGCAACCCGCAGAGAGAGACAAGGAGAGAGAGAAAGAAAGAAAGAGAGAGAGAGAGAGAGAGAGAGAAAAAAAGAGAGAGAGAAACACCCCACGTCAGTGCCAATGCAGTACATTCATACTCATAGGCGTCCACTGCGTTTCCAATCCCTCCGTAAGCCCCTGTTTCAGATTGGTGCGTACGGCTGTGTGTGTGAGCGACGACGACGAGGGCTTCGGGACGAGTGGAATGAATTGGTCTCATCTGCTTTTCAGGTCGGAGTAATCCATTTTGGGCACTTTTTGTCACACACCACCACAACACAGCCAACGCCAAGTACAAGTCAACAGCCTGCCAAGGTTTGATGCTTAAATAAAGCATTCTGCGGGAGGCTTGGATGCAACACTGTCGGCATTATTACCTGCCATGCCAGCAGGGAGAGGGAGAGAGATAGAGCTCGAGAGGGACAGACAGACAAAAATAGTCTTGCACAAAAGAAGAGATGGGAGATAGACGGATACAGTACATAGATAAATAGATAGATAGATAGACAGATAGATAGATAAATAGATAGATAGATAGATAGATAGAGATTAGTACATAAATAGATACATATTTACTGTACATTACAGAGTGAAAAGTGACAGATAGATAGATAAAGACATAGAGAGATAGGTAGATCGATAGATAGATAGATAGAGAGATAGATAGAGAGATTAGTACATAAATAGATATATATTTACTGTACATTACAGAGTGAAAAGTGACAGATAGGTAGATAAAGACAGAGAGATAGATAGATAGATAGATACTGTAGATAGATAGATAGATAGATAAATAGATAGATAGATAGAGAGATTAGTACATAAATAGATAGATATTTACTGTACATTACAGAGTGAAAAGTGACACAGTAGCACATCTCTCTCTCTATCTCTCGTTCTCTCTGTGCACTCTCTTTTTGGCTCATTTTGTCGTTTGCCTCTCTGTTCATCACTGCAGTGTGTGCTGCAGCAGGCAGATGACAAATGGCCTGGGAGACAAATACTGTAGCAGAGCTGCTGGTGCAAGGTTACAGCACACACACACACACACACACACACACACACACACACGCATACATACAGGAAAATCTCTCTTTCTCTCACTCTCTTTCTCACTGTCACACACACACACACACACACACACACACACAAACACACTCACACACACTCATGTGATTGAAATATTGAGAGACATGAAGCTACAGACATTCTTGGCTACATCCTATATACTGTACTGCATTTTATTCAGATGCACTAATACATTGAATGGCACTGATGCATGGCTGAGAATCCACCTGCACACAGCCACACACCCAGAGCTGCTCACTTGTGCTCGTTTACTGCACAGGCTCTAGAACATCCATTTACAGCCAAGAGGAGACGATGAAAACAAAGTCATTTATACTCAGAGAAAGGATCACACACACACACACACACACACACACACACACACACACACACACACACACACACACACAGACACACACACACACACACACAGACACAGACACAGACACAGACACAGACACACACACACACACACACACAGACACACACACACACACACACACACACACACAAATGAAACAGAGAGAGAGAGAGAGAGAGAGAGAGAGAGAGAGAGAGGGGGAAAGGAGTAGAAAC
>NC_084997.1:17420478-17422978 GCF_963854185.1 Sardina pilchardus
AACAGTGTGCCTTTAACAGAAACCCAGTGATTAGGAGTGTGATATAGCGGCTGAGCGCCCATGAATCTCGCCATTCCAATTACTAGACTAAAAATAAAGACCAGACTAATGCATTCAACCTCCACCGTTCTTACACGATGCCTCTGGGTTTAAGTCTATCTTTCATTCTCCCCACCTTTTCATCGAAATCTCGTTTTTATTCCTATTATCCATATTGCTTCTCGCTAATACATTCAACCTGAGCTGCTCTCCTATGCTGGCCCTGGACTTAAGCTGGTGTTTCATTCCTCTGTCCCTCCTCTCTCTCTCTCTCTCCCTCGCTTTTTGGTCTATCCATCCTCGGTTTTTTTTGTGTCCCGTCGGCGAAACTGCTCCTTTGCTTTCTGTCTTCCTCATTGTGCGTTTCTGATAGATTTCGCTCCGGCTCCCCGGATCTTAATGATTGGATTAGCATGCAGCCGGCTCTTCGGTTGCGTGGTGACGGGAGAGGCCAGGTTCACCGGGTGAGAGGGGGCATGGAGACACCATGGCACACGCACACACACACACACACACACACACACACACACACACACACACACACACACACACACACACACACACACAGAAAATGCTCCCTCTGGCACCAATGCATGACGTACGTGACAGCACATAGACATGCAGTCATTGATGCAGATGGCGAATACAGGTGTGTATAGACGCATCACACATGGACATTGGTATTAGGACAATATGTTGATGTATGATGCCCACACACACACAGATGTAATGTTTTCTTATTGTACAGGAGGCATCCCCCTATTCAGTTCAGATCATGACCTCGGCATTGCTCTAAGCGGGGAATACCATCAAGGACAAATCTCCATAAACAGCTCAAGGCCGCATTGGTACGCGTCATCCAAGTGTCTCTAAAAGTCATTTGCTCTAGGACAGCTGCAATCATTCAGAATGATCTATAAAGAGGTCAGTGTTCCCAAACACAGATAGATGACTACAGAATAATATTCACATTTGCTTTTGATAGAATCTTATTTGAGCTCTTCACACAGGAGTTGAGTTGTCACTATAGGGCACTAACAGCTGTTTCCCCGCACAAGGGTACTGTAACTCTGCAGACGGTTCACCTTCACCCAAAAACCTCACATTTTCCAATTGCTCAAAATTGGAGAGAAATTCCGGGCAGCTCAAAGGACATTAGAAGGTGAAGTCATACACAATACACACAAGTTACAGTAAGTAGGCCACTGTAGCATAATAATTAACGGCACACAACATCAAAATGTTGCCATCAATTAAGTTCACCTGCAGGTTCATTTTCATAACTAGCTAAATCCCAATTGTTAGAACACCTAACGCTGTTCTATTATTTGGTTGACTTTTTCAATTAGCCTTGGCAGTGAAGGTTTAAAAGAACAATTAATTTCACTCAGATGTGTGCTTTTCAGATGGGTCCTTAGCCAGAAGTTGTAAATCCCTGATTTCTCCAACCATTAGTGTGACTGGGTTTTCATTCATCTGTGGTATCAAAATGACCCTCACCAACCAACCTACCCTACCAGTGAATGCAGTCACGCCATTAGCAAAGCCTACGCAAAGAACACATACCTACAAACCATCTCCGCTAGCCTGGCTAGCGCCTACCACTTCTCAAATGAGACGTGGTCTGGCAACCACACGTTCATTTTCTCGTATTTGAAAAAATGCCCAGATCCGTTCATTGGGCGCCACGGATGTCTATCAAATGCGTCTGTGCATTGCTCATCATGGTCTTGCTTTCTCCCCTGTTCTGTGATTGGTCGCCAACATCAGGCGAAAATGTGGGCGTTAGTTTCCAGACTGCCTTAGCAGCGTGAAAGAAATCACCGCGCAAGGCAGTATGGGAAAACCCAGGCTACATCTCCGCAGTAGTTAGCTCCACATAGACCCAAGAGAGCGTCACACTCGTCACCTCCTTTTCCCTGCTCAGAATAAATACTCGAAGCCTATTCATCCACTGTGTGTGAATCACCTCGCATGAACTGATGATGAATCTCCCCGTAAAAAAGGCCCCAGTCACAGCCGATGATGAGGGGTCACTTGGCCCTGGGAGGGCCACGATTATGCAAATGAGTTGGATGACTACTGCCAGTGGCCTGGGTCCCTGGTCCACGTTTGAAGGTTTAAAGAGGGAAGGTTAGAACACCGGCTAGCGCTGTTTTTTTTCCTGTAATACTGGCACATCCTGTACGCACATGGCACTGCAAAGGTCACTGCAAGATCTACATTTGTAGTGACAGTGCACACAGCAATCAGTAGATCACACTTTAAGGCAGTGAGCTAGACAATAGTGCAGAGGAGAGAGAACAAGCAGAGGGAACAGAAGAGGAATAGCATAGAACAGAATGGAACAAAAGATACATAGAACAGAACCGAATAGAATAGAAGAGAGTAGAGTAGAGTAGAGTAGAGTAGAGTAGAATAGAATAGAATAGAATAGAATAGAACATACTGTAAGAATTCA
>NC_084997.1:17427978-17445478 GCF_963854185.1 Sardina pilchardus
CTGTGTATTTTGTTTTCCTCCATTTTCATCTCAAAATATTATGAGATTATTATTATTATCATTTTTATAAAAGATTGTGATTTACTCACAAACACGCACAGGCTATTATGGAGTCTTTTAACGGGGAACTGGTCACAGCTTTGGCAACACTGATTGTTGTTTCCATGGTTTACATAATAATTCAATGAAAGATCTCTTTGTCTCTTTGTCTCCAGTCCGTATCTTTGGGTTCACACAGCACAAAATAACCCCAAGTTTGATTCCAAACCCACCAACCCCGACAGGCATAGTGCAATTTTGTCAAGTAATATCACTAAACATGCCCACATATCCCGTCCTCATCAAGGAATAATTTAACTATTTTGTCATGACTCTTGACATTGACTCTTCTTCTACAACTTGTTTTTTCTCTCTCACGCATCACTTAAGATAGCTGTTCCTCGTACACTCAGTTAATTAAAACGCAATTTATTTTTTTGAATTTGGATGTTGACAACTTTTTGGTCTACTGCATACTGATGGACAACTTGTTGTTTTTTGTTGTTGTTGTTTTTTTTTTTGCAAGGACACAGCCCTCTAGTCCAGCAACTTCACTTATGTCCATCAGCATAACCCTTGATTTGGTTTTCAATCCCACTGACCTGCTTTAAACTACCCCCAGTTACTGTACAGTACGTGGTCTCCTTCTCATGTGAAAAAGTTCCATTTACTAACCAAGATGGAGTGCAATGGAACTGTGTCTGCTCTGACATGTCTTTACATCGAGCCCTCAGAAGAGTACCTTAAAATAATCCTAAAGTCATTTTGATGGGACATAAACTATTAATAGGACAAACTGCATTTCTGCTGCACTCTGAGCAGGTCTTATCGCTTGCAAAACAGCCATAGGAAGTTGCTGTTTCGGCAGGGACACTGCCCCCCCCCCCCCCCCCCACACACACACACACACATTCACAGAGCTGCTATACTACAGGAAATTGGAGATCTTTTTCTACAGACTGCTGTCGGTGCATTTCCTCTATATTATATCAGAGTTAAGTTTATACTTTGAGACAAAAGACACATGTTTAGTTAGTTTATTATTGTGCTTCTGAGCTGTAAGGGGACCCTAACAGTAACTCTTTAGTGCTGCTTTAAGATATAATTGTGCTCTTCACATAATGCTATGTTGTTGTAGGTTTTAATCTCTAATTGCATCTATGTCGTTATGGTTTTCTCCTAAGTGATACTCAGACAGGCTCTAGTTTCTTTATGTTTCCTTCCCATCTTTTTTCAACGTGCTCTCACTGAGGAAGTAACTGCTTGACAGTTACCAATGAGTCCCCATTGGACCTCACTCAGGAGTAGTTTAACAACGCTGAACTCTACACGGTGAAGCACGATGATGGAGTGGATATTTAAGCACGGCACAATAGAATACATCATGCTCATTGTCTCCTCGCAGTGAAAACACACTTGTGATTTCAATGAAAGGACAATGTTGCCTCTTTGATGGGCTTCCTAACAAGGTGCGAAGGGGTAGCTGTCTCCATTTTACAACAGCTGATTTCAGATCAGTCTGAAGTAATTAAAGAGACCCTATGCAACTTTCTGCAGGAGACGATCGCTCCTTGTTTACATCTGGAAGTCTGAGACGAAGAACCACGCTTGCAATTTATATATTTAAATATAGCCTATACATGTATAAATATACACGCTAAAGCTGTCGGGGAAGCTCTGCAGAGAAAATGCAAGCATAAAGCGAGCGAAAACGAAAAACGAAACCGAAACCAGAGATGAAATCGCCAATCCTGCATAGTTCCTCTTTAACAGAATCCTGACACTTACAGTCAGCAGCACCCTCTGTCAGGAAAAAAAAAAAAAAAACTTTAGACACTGTGATAGTTAACTAATTCCCCCTTCAAAACCCATTGGAAAAACCTGACCCATCTTTATGCGACTCTCAAGGAACCACTTGAGGAAGTGCTGTCGTGCCTTGAGTGGTACAGAAGACCGGAGCAGTTCTTTTGGCCAAGACTAAAGAGCTCTTCCGTATCACCTCCATTTTAGACACAGCCCTTGCCGGTAGTAAGTCTTAGAATTGACTTTAAGGTGTTATTGATCACGTACAAAACACCCTGTAGTCTTGCTCTTGATTTTATTTCAAAACTTTATTCCCCCTGTGATCCCTAAAGGCCACATAGATAGAAGCACTGGACTGAAAAATCCTGACCTTTTGAAAGTATTGTATATTATGTGTTATTTCGCTATTTGTTTTCTCTAGATGTTTTGCATTATTCTTTGTTTTAAATGTTGCTCTCTCTTCAGTGAAACTAAAGTGTTTCATCCTCAGGCTTGTCTCTAAATCTATTTTACGTTAGAGGTCTTTTCCCATTGGGTTTACCTTGATCTATTGTTTGGGATATGCCTTGGGATCCGGGAGGGGAGATGTTACGATGGTAATAGCCTATTTTCTATTGTTATAATGCTGCTCTACAAACTGTGTCTATGAAAAGAACATTAATTACACTTATTTGCAAGCCATTTCTTTCACAAGGTATGGTTAAAACACTGACTGTCTTTTAAAATTGAAACACATAGTTTTAATCACAAGTACATCAGGATAAACCAGGTCGTTCTGATATGGGCATAAACCACATGCTAATTAACGATTCTAAGACAACCAGGCTGTTTTAATCTTATTTTCTAATGTAGGCTATTGCCTTGTGTTTTGTGATTCTGTTACGTAAACTCCAACAGTAAGGAGTTTTGATAGGAATTAAACTGAGCTAACTAAAGGCATACAAAAACCTCAGCAACTCAGATTTCAGTGGTAAAAATCATGCTAACATGCTATGTTCCAATGTTGCTAGCAATATACTCTGAATGCCTTTTTTTACACGTTCACAGGGTGTTCAAGCCCACATCCTGGAGGCCTAATGAAGGACTAACACTCTAATTGAAGATGAAGAGCAAAACTAGTTTCTTATAAAAACATAACCAAAATGGCTAATTTCTGCAACACATTGCATAGTGTTGCTTTAGAAACTGAAATCCAGTGATCGTGTCCTGTGGCTGTGCAACAACATATCGCATTATTGAATGAGTGCTTGTAATTTCTTAATTGTCACCCAACCACTTAAGTAGCATTTTAAACATTTAGGAGGAGTAATCAGCATCTCCTGAGGCCATGCCATTTGTGCTCAAGTCACACAAAAAAAATTGTAATGCACACACACACACACACACACACATGCAGAGAACACATAAAGAGCAACAGCATCCATCTTTAGCAGGAAGAGATAAAAAATTAAATCATATTACGAGGAAAGACCATCAACTGTTCTTGCCAGCTGCTCGCCTGAACCACAACATAACCTGAGGACAGCTCTATTACTCCATGACAACCAGATTAGCATCATTACTACTTTTCTCTCTCTTCCCCTTGAACATGTCCAATTAAGCACCAGCGTAATTCATTTAGCTGCTTGCCAGTGCTTTACCTGATTTGTGGATATCACTGCTAATTTGTATGACTGCACAATGATGTATTATCATTTCGTATCTCTAATCATTGGGCCGCCCATTGTTTTATAGGTAATGAGCCATGGCAGCCATTACGCCAATCCTACAAGAAAACTGTTTTACCTCGGGTCACATGTTCAAACATTATCTTAACGTTTACTTGTACCACTGAAGAGATCACGTTCAGACACAGCGATATTTTCACAGCATCTCATGGGACAGTTGAACGCGTTGGCAAATGTAGCCCGTTTCCCTCCCGTGTGAGTGAGTAAGAGGAGCCAACCTCTCGTGGCACGCTGACGGCGGCCAGTAAACTCGACCGGGGGGCCCTCGATCGATCCCCTCTAATCAATCCCCGCAGTTCACGCCATTTGCAAGAATCATTACGACAAACCTAAACGGATTACCATTCATTAAAAGTGCCAGACGTAAAACCCAACGGAGGGAGAGGCGGGTTTGCCGGAGAGCTCAAACTAACGAGCCGCCGATGTATCTCCGGTCAGACACTTGAGGCTCTCTCTCTCTCTCTTTCTCTCTCGCTCTCTCCGAAATCGGACAAAAGCGTCATTCCTGGCACATCGCTCTTTAGCCTATCAAACCTCGACCTCCTTTTCTCTTTAATGCATGTGCATCTTAATATGCAGAACTATCGAGCCCTTTGCACTGGAGGGCCTCTCTTAATGATGCATTACTTATTAATGGCCGGCGCTCAGAGGCTGTCTCTCTGGGGCCAGGATCAATGGAGAATCGCTAAGCGCCTGAGAGACCTGCGCCAAGCAAAGGGGCACTCACACTCAGGTGAGTGAGTGTGTGTGTGTGTGTGTGGTAGAAGGGTGGAGGGGTGGAGAGAGAGAGAGAGGGGGGGGGGCTTTTGGGTTGAGGTCAATGATGTGTCAGAATTTCACTCTGTATCCTTAAGGCTATTTTATTCCCTCTTCTCTATTTACTGCCATCTCTCTCTCTCTCTCTCTCTCTCTCTCTCTCTCTCTCTCTCTCTGTGTTACTCTCTCTACATTTCACACACACACACACACACACACACACACACACACACACACACACACACACACACACACACACACACACACACAGACACACACACACACACACAAATAACCACTGTCACACACTCCCACGTCCTCTCACACTGCATGTTTCCTCTCTTCCCTCTCCCGTGCCTTAGTAATGGGGAGGGTTGCACTGTAGCCCAATCCATCACCCATGCCCAGCGTCTGGCCTGTGCCGCCCCCTCTCCTGTAAGTGACTCTCCTCAGCCCAACCACATTGCCCTCGGCAGGTCAACACACCCACCAGGACACCGCTGCAGCGCTTGGGCCGGCTCAGCCTCCCTTATCCCCACAGCTCCACACCTCTCTCTCTCTCTCTCTCTGCCTCTCTTTCTCTCTGTCTCTCCCTCCCTCTCTCTTTTTTCTCCCTCTCTCTCCCTCCTTCTCTCTTTTTCTCCATCTCTCTCTCTTTCTCTGTCTCTCCCTCCCTTTCTTTTTTCCCCTCTATCCCTCTTTCTCTATCTCTCCCTCCTTCTCTCTTTCCCCCCTCTCTCTGTTCTGTGTCTCTCTCTCTCTACCTCCCTCTCTCTTTTTTCTCCCTCTCTCTCCCTCCTTCTCTCTTTTTCTCCATCTCTCTCTCTTTCTCTGTCTCTCCCTCCCTTTCTTTTTTCCCCTCTATCCCTCTTTCTCTGTCTCTCCCTCCTTCTCTCTTTCCCCCCTCTCTCTGTTCTGTGTCTCTCTCTCTCTCTACCTCCCTCTCTCTCTCTCTCTCTCTCTCTCTCTCTCTCTCTCTCTCTCTCTCTCTCTCTCTCGGGGTCCTCTTGACCACGGAGGCCTCTGGCATTATGCTGGATCCATCTCTTGACTTTTAAATATTTTGTGTAGCACAGCACAGGACAAAACCGGCTGAGTCTGTGTCAGAATACATTTTTCACTCCGGACAAAAAAAAAAAAAGTATTTCCTGTTTTGTTCCTAGCAGTGACTCACAGGATCTAGGGGCCGGCCTTGGCAGGGGAGTGACGTCTGTCATACCGGCTGTGGTACAGTCGCCCAGACAAGCTGTGCGTAAAAGTTGGTCAGTGGGACTGACCAGAGGCCAAAGAGGGCCAGCGCAGTCCAACCACAATCCATCACCTGGCGACAGCCGGCCAACGGCACAGACTTTTTCATCAAGTGTCTAAAATCAGCCATCCAAACACAAGCTGGCTGATCATTTCGTCTCAACACATCACTGTGAAGGATGGTGCTCCGCTTTGCAAGTTGAAACAAGCAATCTTGCCATTTCTGGTGCTGATGTGATTGTTGCCATTCAGCAGGAAACACATGTTGGGTCCTGCACTGTGCAATCCCATCTTACTGGCCATGTAGAAACAAGCCTGCGGACGATCTGTGTTTAGCGGATGTGTCTCTGTTCTTCACGTGACGGCCATTGGGAGATTTCAATCTAATCATGGGTGGGGCGCGATTAGTATGTGCATCCCAGAATAATCCAAAACCTTTTGACGGCAGAGCTCCAAAGTGGTGTTGCAAATTCCCCCTGTCATGTCTTGTTAGCTTTTGCTTTTGCTGCTATTTAGCACCAACAAAAAACATGTTAAATAAGTTTCCACACAATATAGTTTCATCCTTAAGTGGCAAAAGTCCTGCCTGGCTGTGACTAGTGGGGCGTGCAAGCGAACACCGGAAGTGCCCAACACGGTGCGGGAATAACAATTTTACAAGTTGTCGCCTTCGACACCACATCAATCGGCTGCTTGTTGTCAGCGTTCATTTCGGAACATTTACGGAGCACTTATTTTTCCAAATGGGTGCTTCCTGAGGAGAAGTGTCCCCCAAGGCTGTTATTATTGAGCATGCTAACCAAATAACCATCCCATTGATTCTCATCTCCTGCGCAACACGGACTGTACTGGAGCTCTCACAAAAAAAGGGCCGCTGCTGCGCTCCCCTTTTCGGAGAGAGGCGTGTTGTCCGTGTCGTGTCCAATCTACAGGCTTCCAGTCCTCTGTCTGGAAAGGTCAAACCTTTGAAGGAAAGCACTATCCTGCAAACAGGCAGTGGGTGGAGAGACCAAAAAAAAAAAAAAAAAAACATAAAAGGACTTACTAAAGTCAATCACTGCCTCTTTCAACTTCAACTATATCATGAACTGACATCTACATCTATGAAGACTTCATATATCAGATTTTTGTCATCACTACCTGTGGGGTGTCACTCAAATGATTAGGCAAAGACTACTGCTAATAATGTCTGTGTCTACACTCATCTGAATACAGAGAGCAAGTCACAGGATGAACTACAATACCCAGTAGTGCATGGTCATGTTACACATATTTGACCTTTGACTCCATTCTCTGCATTCTCTAAATCTGGGTTTCACCCTCATTTGAGCAGTTGTACACAGATCTTGTTTACAGGGCCTTACATCAGCAGTTGCCTAGCAATTGTGTCTAATTTGTCCTTTTCCAGGGCAACCAAGTGATCTAAATCCACAGTTATTTTTTTTTTAAGAGCAGGTTCACCAAGAAAGGGTCAAAGTATCTTTTCCATTTCTCAGATGTCTTCAATTATAAGGAGGGTCCTTTCTGCCAATCATATGAGACACACACACACACACACACACACACACACACACACACACACACACACACACACACACACGTGTGTGAGGAAGAAATCCAAATCGAATCCAAATCAGAGAGGAACTCCTGTTTTTTTTAGACAAATCCAGACACTTTCATGTGTGTGGCAGCTCCACCGGCCTCTACTGATCAAACGGCTGCTGGAGAGAGAGAGAGAGAGAGAGAGAAAGAGAAAAAGACACAGAGAGAGAGAGAGAGAGAGAGAGGCAGACGGAGGATGGAAAACAGCGTGAAATCCCCACACAAACCGCGCCATTAGCCTGGGCTGCCCACAGATGAAAGCACCCACCCTTCCATTTCCAGCACGTCCGTGCTTTCCCCCCGTTCGGCTGCGCTAATGACAGCACCGCATAGCAAGACACAAGGATGACCGACGCAAGAGGAGGCGTTCGGTGTGAACGTTGGTGTGGGATTGTGTGGGTATTTGTGCATGCATATACTGTATGTGTATATACACAGTATATGTGTGTTACGTGTGTGTGTGTGTGTGTGTGTGTGTGTGTGTTGTGTGTGTGTGTGTGTGTGTGACAGTGAGAGATAGGGAGGGAAGAAAAATAAGGGGAGGTAGAGAGAGAGAGAGAGAGATGGAGCAGTACTGTCAGACGAGTCTGTCCTTTTCTATCTGTGATGCATGGTTCTTTTTTTTGCAAGGACTACCCCGTCCACACATCCATAGGGAAGCACGGGAGGCAGCTGCATGCCAGAAACAAAAACACTCTCTTAGACCACCACAATCTAGCTACAGAAACAGGCTCTTAGACCACCACAATCTAGCTACAGAAACAGGTTCTTAGACCACCATAATCTAGCTGCAGGCTCTTAGACCACCACAATCTAGCTACAGAAACAGGCTCTTACTAGACCACCACAATCTAGCTACAGAAACAGGCTCTTAGACCACAACAATCTAGCTACAGAAACAGGCTCTTAGACCACCACAATCTAGCTACAGAAACAGGCTCTTAGACCACCATAATCTAGCTACAGAAACAGGCTCTTAGAACACCACAATCTAGCTACAGAATGAGGTTCTTAGACCACCATAATCTAGCTGCAGGCTCTTAGACCACCACAATCTAGCTACAGAAACAGGCTCTTAGAACACCACAATCTAGCTACAGAAACAGGCTCTTAGAACACCATAATCTAGCTGCAGAAACACTCTCTTAGGCCCCCACAATCAGAAACAGGCTCTTAGAGCCCTACAATCTACAGTAGCTGCAGAAACAGCCTCTTAGTCCTCCATAATCTAGCTGCAGAAACACTCTTTTAGACCCCCACAATTTAGCTGCAGAAACACTCTTAGACCCCCGCAATCTAACTGCAGAAACACTCTCTTAGACCCCCACAATCTAGTGGCAGAAACACCGTCTTAGACCCCCACAATCTACAGTAGCTGCAGAAACACTCTCTTAGACCCCCACAATCTACTGTAGCTACAGGCTCTGAGACCCCCACAATCAGCTACAGGCTCTGAGACCCCCACAATCTAGCTACAGAAACAGCCTCTTAAGCCCAGTTCACACCAAAGATTCCCGACGCGATGAGACCTAGTTGCAGCGGTGAGAATTAGAAGTTGCACTGAGTTGCAAGCCGTCTCAAAGCATTCAACATGTTTAGTTGCAGTTGCAAGGTTTTAGAACGTCGTGTCTCGTCTCGTCGGGAATCTTTGGTCTGAACCCTACTTTAGACCCCCACAATGTAGCGGCACGCTGCTGTTGTCTCAGAGAGCATTATCTTTCAGAACATATGGAAAGATAATACATCTTTGATATCAAATTCCCCCATAGTAACCTGTTGGCTAATATCTCACAATTCATTCATGTTTGTTTTTAATATCTCTCTCTTGCATGCTTTGTGTGCAGTGCTATATTTATTGTGCAGTAAGACCATTGGCCCCCTCTGAAGACATTATACTTTCCTAATGTGATAACATTTACAGCAGGAGCAGCAATACTTTCCATGAACCAAGAGCAATTTGCTGTGATGCAGTTTCATATTGTATTTCCCTAGCACATGTTCTGTTTCTAGATGAAAATATTAAATGGACACACTGTGCCCTATTTTTTTCCACCAATTTATTCAATTATTTAAAAGTACAGTATTATTTTTAATACTACATCATTATGCAACATTTTCAAAAGCATACATCTTGTACTTTTGAACCTTTGTTAACATCACAGGGGATCTCTTTGTGAGAGCAAATAGTCCCATATATGACCCAGATGGGGGTTTCTTCCACTTCCAGGACTCGAATCCTGTGGTGTTGCCATAGCATGGCAACCCCTCAGCCTAGGGGGCTCCTTGCTTCAGTGATGCTGGCATGTCAAATAAGGATTTAAGGGTGAATCCATAGCATTAGCATGACTTTGGAAGTTCAAAGGAAGCGCACATTGTCCTTTGCCACATTACAGTAAGAGGAATTTTAGTTGCGTTCACGTCATCAAAGACACAGCGCTTGTCTCCGCCCACTGATTTACTGTGCGGTATTATCCAATCGCATAATAACATCGCGATAATGTCAACAAACACACAGCACTGTTCCTTAAGGTTCGAAGAAGAAACACTGGAGCTTTTCAGATGCTGCTTGCAAATCAATCCACCCAAGAAGCAGTGCTTTTCCCTGAATATGCCTGAAGTATGCATATGCTTGCAAAATGGCTGTGTCTCATTTGACAATATTATTTGGACACATTGTAACTGTACAACTCACAGCATGTAAACAGGAAAATGTTGGAGTTCTTTTGTCACTATTGGGGGGTGTAGGCTATTGGAGCCAGCCACTTCGAGGCACCTGTGCTAAGCTAGGCTAGCTGTGGGTGCGTCAGACAGAGTAACTACATGCACAGAGATGAGGAGTGTATGTATCGACTTATCCAAAACATCAAAATTTGCTGTATGCCCGGGTAAAAAAATGTCCCATAATGCCTCAAAATTAAGAAATCAAACATAGTTGCCACAGCCACACATCTATTTGACTAATGATCTCTCTAGAACTATTGCTATTCCTAATTACATTCATTACCTCCACCAAGGAGGTTATGTTTTCATTGGGGACTGGCGTCTGTTTGTCTGTTTGTCTGTCTGTTTTTCTGTCTGGTTGTTGAGCAGAACTCAAAAAGTAATGGATTTCGATGAAATTTTCAGGGAAGGTCATGACCCAAGGAAGAAACGGTTACGAGTGATCCATACCACCGTCGGGATTCTGGCGGCGTTTATGTTTTTCGCTTAGTGGTGTTATGGTATGGTATGGCCACGTGGTGGCGATCTGAATAGTTTAGGTTCAAATATGACAACCTAGGAAGAACAATACAAGCGGAGGTCTGTGCTCTCGGAGTGCTTTTCTGGTAATTCCTTATCTGTCTAGGACACTGCAGTATATAGTACATAGTATATGTTGATCTTTGTGCAGGTAATGCTTGTGAAAGGTGGTTTATCCCGTTTGTTTCTGTACTTGTTTCCACTTCAGTAAATAGAGAGCATTGCACCAAACCATCATTTGGAGTGGCAGTAATGTCCTCTTTACTGTGTGCAATGTTTACCTCTGTAAATGCAAACAGGGCTTTGTAAATATGGGTATGTAATGTAAACTAGAGTATGAAATGTATTCTGACTGTGTATAGATTTGCCATGTTTCTTTCTACATGAAACATGCACACATTAACCACAATGTAAGACACTGTAACCATTTTTAAATGTCAATTATTTTCAACGTTAATTACATTTTATTCTAAGGTTGCTTTGGACAAAAAAAATAAATAATAATTTGTGCCTTCATTTACACTAGAAGATTGTAAGGAAGATTGAAACGGACGTGTGAGAAAGTGAGAGAACGCGAGAGATAGCGCTCAAAGTCGGAAGATCATGACAGCAAGGTATGAAGTCATGCTGCTTATGATAATGAATCTATTATTAGGTGACAAGTGTGTAAAAGTGAAAGACGCCCTTTTCAATTTAGATTAATTTTCAAGATTTCCATTTTTCAGTTATCACAAGCATGATATTATCTCATTTATCTGCACTCACTGCGCAATGCCTCTCATTAACACCGCTAATAAATGCATGTCATTCTACCTCTTAAATTACAGCTGCAACACACTCGCACACACACACACACACACACACACACACACACACACACACACACACACACACACACACACACACACACACACACACACACACACACTATACATACACACATTGGAGAAAGGAGGGACTGTGACCCAACTCTGATGTCAGAAAACAATCATCTGGATAATGGAGTTTCTAACTGACTTAACCTTAATTATGGTTTGACAATGTGATTGTGCATTTGTATGAGAGTGTGTACACCTGTGTGTGTGTGTGTGTGTGTGTGTGTGTGTGTGTGTGTTTGCCTGCATAGCCATATGTGTCTGGAAAGAGTATGCATTAAGGCCACCTGTAGCTGATTTCTGCATAATGATTCTGAATTATGATGGCTAATTCTGATTTCCTGCCGTTGAAATCAGAATTAGAGGACTGTGCTGCTTTTCTGTCACTGGTGAACTGGACTCACAAAAGGCCAGGCTTGGACACACAAAGTCACATTGATACGAATCTGTATGGACGAGCGCTCCCTGTGATGATTCCACTTGGACACTGCCCCAACGTCCTGATATAATGACGTCTAACAATGTACCAATGTACCAATGGACCAAATGCAAATGCCATAAGAGAAACACGCTCATGCCGTGTTCTATTTGTCTATACTCAAGATGTTTTCTGAACTGCTTTCGCCAGTTCAAAGTTCCAAGTTCCGAAAGAAATGCCCAGTGAACGTCCTCTGAGGTTCTACCGTGACGTCACTGACGCGCTCCGAGTTGGCTAAGAGACAAACAGAACGCTGCATCAGACCTTTGTTTTTGTTGTTGTTTGTTTGAGAGGAAACACCCTGAGGTAAATGTGAAGTTTGCTGACGAGTGGACAGAGAGATAAGAAATGTGGAGCTGTGAGTGTCTGAGTGTCTGAGTGAGTGTGCATGTGTGTGTGTGTGTGGGTGTGTGTCTATGTGTGTGCGTGTGTGTGTGTGTGTGTGTGTGTGTGTGCGGCTGTGCGCGCATGCGTGTGTGTGTGAGTGAGTGAATGAGTGAGAGAGAGTGTGTGGGGTGGGTAATTTCTATTTCCAGTTGAATGTCTAAGGAGGCTGCTGACAGCATGACCACAATCAACATTCAGTGAGTGTGGACAATAACCACCAACCTCATCCTCACAAACCCTGAAGAAACCCTCCCTGTACACTCTTTTCTTTCACATTCCCATTAGCTAGCAGCACTATTGAAACACCTTTATCTTACGCAAGCCTGCATCCGAATGGACACACAATAGGACACGACTAACACAACACAAACAAAAACAAATATAACAGTGCAGAGCCTTATCAAGTCCAACAACAACACAACCCAGTGAAAAGTTGCACTGGCATGTCACTCACTTCACAAGTCATTAACGAGCAGTCACAGACTGGCATGAGCTGTGTCTCAAACTGCCTACTTACACACATCAAATACTTAGTTTAAGTATATAGTGCAGATATTTGGGACGATACTAACCATCGAAAAGTGGGCACAATGTCAGTAAGCGCTCAGTGCACACTAGCAGTGAACTGACGGAAGTACAGTACTACATGCGGCTTGAGACACAGCTACGCCTACGGTGTGTCTGCTACGGCTAAAGTGTTGAGTGGCTCGCTAAAGAGGCTCAGCTCTGAAGGTGACTGACTGACTGCTAGGCTGTGGCGGATGATTTCTGGGTTGAGCGGTGCTGCTGAAGGGTGAGGTGGTGGACAGAGAGAGAGAGAGAGAGAGAGAGAGAGAGAGAGAGAGAAGGGTGGAGTGCTTGGGAGGGGGAATGGGAAAATGTTCTGGAATGCACCTGCATCTTAAGGGAAGATTGTGACGATTACAGTCCTAGTGCAGTGCAGTGAGAGGAGAGGAGAGAGAGAGAGAGAGAGAGAGAGAGAGAGAGAGAGAGAGAGAGAGAGAGAGAGGATCTCACAGTGCAGGGTGAAAACCTGGCAAACTATTGACCTCCACATTACACACACACACACACACACACACACACACACACTCACACAACAAACAAACATAGGGTAGAAGAAGGAGGAGCATGTGCCTGCAACACAGAGAGAGAGAGAGAGAGAGAGAGAGAGAGAGAGAGAGAGAGAGAGAGAGAGCAAATGAGGGAGGGAGCGGAAGGCTCTTTCTCATTCTCATCCTGAATGCACAGTGGAGCCTCCTGCGTAGGGAGAATACCAATGACATGGTGAGCGCTGAGTGGAATGCCTGAGTAGGCGTGTGTGTGTGTGCGTGTGTGTGTGTGTGTGTGTGTGTGTGTGTGCGCGTGTGTGTGGCTACGCGCATGCCCACACATGTTCCACCGGCTCAGCTCCACAGTGCTGTGGATGAAACCAGGAAATAAGATGCCCACCATGGATTGGAAAATGGATCATTTTACATTTGTAGACATTGGTGACGTGTTCCATTCAAATACCGTATGTCTTGCGTAGGGGAGGTGGCCAGTATATATACAGTTTATCTAGTATTTGTTATGATTGTGTAAGTAAACATATGTGTGTGTATATATATGTATAGACATATATATATGTATGTATATGCTATACGTATATGTATGCTATATATGTGTAGCATGGCTGTTTGAGTATGCTTGTGTGTGTGTGTGTGTGTGTGTGTGTGTGTGTGTGTGTGTGTGTGTGTGTGTGTGTGTGTGTGTGTGTGTGCATGGGGACCCATGCATGGTGTCAGTGACGGTACGGTACGCTCGGAGTGTCTCGGTGTTCTAGTGACCTTTGAGGGGGAGTTAAAGTGAAACTGGCAAAGGACACGTGCACACACGCACACACATGCACGCACATGCACACACACACACACACATATGTATGCACACACACACTTACACACACACACACACACACACACACACACACACACACACACACACACACACACACACACACACACACACACACACACACACACACACACACACACATACTGTACACACACACACACACACAAACAGAGATTGGCTGCTTGAGATTACATGTAAGCTGCTGCTCCTGACAACGGGACTGCGCTCCTCAAAATGCAGGTTATATTGTTTCACTGTTATATGGCGTCTATCTGATTGCCTTGCCAATGCTAGTCAAAACGACCGCACTCCCGACTCCAGATGGATAGTACACTCCATATGTCAGCACTATAGCAGAGGCCATCTTGCATATCTGGAAAATGCTGTTGAGTTGCTGTTGAGTGATAATAGTTTAGTTTAATGCAGGAACTCATTCTTGGATTCTTGGACCAATGCGAATACCTTACACGGGTGTCCATACTATCCCATCGAACCTAAGGTCTCTCTCTCTCTCTCTCTCTCTCTCTCTCTCTCTCTCT
Source organism: Sardina pilchardus (assembly GCF_963854185.1). NCBI lineage: Eukaryota > Metazoa > Chordata > Actinopteri > Clupeiformes > Clupeidae > Sardina > Sardina pilchardus. The sequence goes on from NC_084997.1 coordinate 17,442,566, forward strand.
CTCTCTCTCTCTCTCTCTGTTGCTGTTCTTTCTCTTGCTCTCAATCACTCTCACTCATTATCTTTCTTCTCTTCTCTATTGGGGGACATACACACAAAACATTCTCTCTCTGCCTCTTGCACACACACACACACACACACACACCCACACACACAGAGAGACACCAGCAATTACAGGCTGCTCTCCTCCTCCGCAGGTCCCTTCCTGGAAGAGCCGAGGGAGCTGAGATGACATCGATGCACAATGAATGAATGAATACAACAATAGCATGTCCCCAATCACAGCCCCCCTGCACAAACAAACAAGGTCACGTCTGGACACAGCATACACACAGTGCCCAAATGAACATCTCACTTAGCCCACAGGAGGCTCTCTCTCTCTCTCTCTCTCTCTCTCTCTCTCTCTCTCTCTCTCTATATATATATATCTTTCTCTTTCTCTCTCTCTCTCACACACACACACACTCTCTCTTTCTCTCTCTCTCTTTTTTCTCTTTGTCTCTCTCTTCCCTCTCTCTCTATCTCTCTTTCTCTCTTTTTCTCTCTCTCTCTCTCTCTCATTCAAGGACACTGGTCCACATGTGCATGGGGCGATATCAACAACACCAACAGGAACACTCTCGGGGCATACAATGCCATTACGACCTCCGCTCTATTGCCCAAGCCAGGAATTCAAAATGAATGTCCAAACAAGGTCATAGTAATACACCCTATTTTGGGCAACTTGATACAGTTCTTACAGTAATCATAAACCAACACAGTGTACTGTAGGTCTGCCTCATTTATAAATCCTGCCCTTACACTGCATCAGTTGCGTTCCGGAACAAGTAACTACATCTACTTACAGTAAAATAACTTTGAAAATATGCATGCACACACAACACCCTGCCTAAAGCATCGGTGGGTGGATCTAGGAATCTAGATGCTTCTGTGTTAAACATGTGTAGTGTGACTGGTGTTAAGGCAGAATAAAAGTGTTGGCATACTTCACTACAGGTATACTTCATAGGCCAACAAAAAAACCACATCTGCTTTTCTGATGAGGTGACAACATGACGTCTTGATCCCAAATGGGGTTCTAAACGGAGGAGCACGACAACATTTGCCGTGCCTATAGCTTCACTCTTATCAGGTCATTTATTCCCCTACCTACCTGTTCAAGCTGCAGCATTTGATCTCTCACTTTCAACCCTGCTGAAAAAAACAGCAAGAAACCAGCTTAGGCTGGTAGCTGGTTTTAGCTGGTTTTAGCTGGTCTTTGCCCAAAACACAGTTATTATTGCTGGTCTTTGCTGGTGTAGCTGGTTAGGCCACCAGCTAGACATGCTGGCGTGACCATCTGAGGAAGCTGGTCGTGCTGGTGTGACCAGCCTGTCGTTTGGGATACAGCTGGTTTAAGATGGTCATGCTGGTGACCAGCCTGTCAAGCTTGACAGAGATGGTCAAGCTGGTTTTCTAGAATGACCAACATAAGCTGGCGTGGCCAGTAAAAACCAGCAATGTAGACCAGCAACACCAACTAAAATGACCAGCTTAAGGTGGTACGACAATCAAAACCAGCTGAATTACCATCATAAACTGGGTAAACCAGCTGAAGGTGTGTTTTCGCGAGAGTTTTGCTGGTCTAGCTGGTTAACCATCAAAGGGTGGTCAAATAAGCTGGTTAACAAGCTGGTCAACCAGCAAACCACCTTTAGCTGGTCAGGCTGGTTTTTTCAGCAGGGAACGAAGCACCTCCCCACCTTGACCTCCCCACCTCCTGCTTGACTCCTGCCTTACCCAGCAGAATCCTGCACAATCCCTGCACAGCGCTTCATAACTCTGGCTAGAGACCACACCAAACACACTTTTCGCTTGAGTCTCTTTTTGCATCATAGAAATGTCTACCAAATGATCAACAATATCATCTCTTAGAAATGGAACACTTCCATAGTCCATTTAACTTACGCATTTAATGTACTGAATCTTCACATAGGCACAATGCATGATGTTGGCAGGTACCACTTCACCTGATTAAGCTTTATAGCCTTTAACTGTTGTTGCTTAGTATGCAAATGACTGTGTGTCTGTGTGTGCCATGGTGTGTGTGTGTGTGTGTGTGTGTGTGTGTGTGTGTGTGTGTGTGTGTGTGTGTGTGTGTGGGTGTGTGTGGGTGTGGGTGTATCTGAACTCCCTTGTTCATGTTATGTGTTGTGTATGTAAGCACGCTTTAGAGTGCATGTGTATGTGTATGTATCAGTAAGTGCTAGTGTGTACAGTATGTGTGTATGTGTGTGTGTGTGTGTGTGTGTCTGTGTCTGTGTGCAAACCCATATGTGTGAACTCAGCATATGCATATGAACATGTATGCGTTGATGTGTATGTGAGCGTGTTTTGGAACGTATAGGTGTATGTGTATGTGTGGGCTGTGTGTGCGTTCGTACATGTGGATGTTTATGTCAGTGTCTGTTATGTGTTAGTGTATGGGTGTGTATGGGTGTGTGTGTGTGTGTGTACTGCATTACGTGTCTGTGTCGACGCCTTGGCATAGCGAGCGGAACGCGATGATTTCTCACTTCCTCTCCTCTCAGGCCCATTGCCTCCAACATGCCCAGCGGGAGCCTCGGAGCTGCCGCCGCCTCTCGTACATCAACGCTAACTGTGCCCGGGCGTCCTCCGTGGCACAACGCGCCGCTCCGCGCCACGCCACGCCGCCTGCCTGCGCTCAGGGGCTCAAGTGCCCGCTCGCTTGGCTCGCCACACACACACACACACACACACTAAATGCACGTCTACATCATAATAACATAATATGATTACGGCGCGCGGCTACGCTAAAACACACGCGCTAGGCCATAAGTCAGCCAGCGCAGCACTTAGTCTTGAGGGCACGCCGCTGCTTAACACACTAATTATAACTCTGCGACTGTAAATA
>NC_084997.1:17450478-17455478 GCF_963854185.1 Sardina pilchardus
GGCTCAACCTGGCCTCAGAAGGGTCTTAGTGCCTGATCCACTACTGATGAAGTGGCAGATCAGCACCATGGACAGCTCCACCCATTTGGCAATGGATGAATAGGGATCTTGATTTCTTTTTAAATAACACTAGCATGCTGCCCATTTACAGTATATGTGTATATGGTTCCTTCAGCAATACTACTTAAACATATACAGTACACTGTCCCAGAGCACTTTTGGGTTGAATGATGAGAGCGGAGACTGCTATCCAGTCTCCTCGTAAAACATCAGTGTGTGACCTGACGAATATGCTTCTGGAAGAATGGTAAAGAAATCCTATAAACACACTTCTAAACCTTGTGGAAAGCCTTCCCAGAAGAGTTGAAGCTGTTATAGCTGCTAAGGGTGGACCAACGTCATATTAAACCCTATATGGATTAAGAATGGGATGTCATATGTTCATATGTGAGTCGAGGCAAGTGACCCAATACTTTTGGCAATATAGTGTGTGTATATAAAACCGCCCTGCTACACAGATTATACCAAGAGGCTCCTATTTCGGGAGTGAAATCTGTTTCACAGAAGTTTGGGATGGGCTGCTATTGTCTGCAAATAATCCCCCGCAGAGAGGGAAGCAAAACAAACTTCACACGATGACTAATCCTCCCCAGACTAAGCTTAACACAAACTCTCCGATCTACGAGAGAGATGTAATGCCCTCCGCTCATTCTGCTGTGGGAAATGGATATTTGATATTGTCCAATTACATTGCTGTTAAACACATGTGAAATCTGTATTCTGATTCCCGATACACTATTTGCTAACGTGTAAGCCACATACTATAGACATTACATGTATGTATGTAGTATGTATATACACTATACAGCAAAACAAAACATTGAGGTTGTGAAGTCTGCAGACAGTGATGTATATTCTCTGTCTTGCATGAAAGCTACAGAGAAAAAAACTAGAAAAGTACTAGGACGCCCCCCAAACCCTGCTATTACTGTAAGCAAAAGCGGTCAACTTCCTGGCTGTTTATAAAAAAAAGAGAGGAAATTGCACTCTCCAATCAAGCTGTTTTTCCCCCTGTGAGGCAAAGCAATCTGGAGCTCCTTAGTGATGACCCACGCTGGGCACCGCACTGGGCTCCCTCTCGCGCTCCCCCCCTAACCCCCCCCCCACCGACCTGCCCCGGATCTCTGCTCCTCTGGGGGGGATGCTGCTCAGCACGAGCGGTCACCCCGAGGTCAGCCGCGCAGGACACGGGTGATTGGCTGCGGCGGCGGTGGTCGATGCAGGTGAGTGGCGGAGGCAGGGGGCGAGTGGGGTTGGGGTGGGGAATGCTGGGGAGGAGAAGGAAGAGGAGGAGGAGGGGAGAGGGGGAGGGGGGGGGAGGGGGAGGGGGGGTAGCCAGGGAGTTCCAAGAGGGTCATTACCAGGTGGAGAGGGGTTGGGGGTGAGGTGGGGAGGGACACGCTAGAGTGGGGCTGAGCCAAGGGAGACACGAGGAATTAGGCGGGTGGAGTGTGTGTGTGTGTGTGTGTGTGTGTGTGTGTGTGTGTGTGTGTGTGTGTGTGTGCGTGCGTGCGTGTGTGCGTGTGTGTGTGCATGTGTGTATGTGTGTGTGAGAGTGTGTGTGTGTATCTGGTATGTGTGTGGGAGGGTGATAGTAGGGTGGATCACATCCTTTACAGCCTCGCAGGCTCCATATCATCTGATGGAGGAGTTAGGGGTACAATTTTATGGCATGTGTCTGAATGACACACGATATGGGTGCGGCCCTGAGGCAAGAGTGGGGATCATGATGACCAACCTGTCCTTGGAGTGCACAGGGCTGTTTGCTGGGGCTCAATTGACTGTGTAATCCCCCTTCCCTTCAACCCCACTGCTCATTATGACCTCTGTGTGTGGAACTGTGTGTGTGTGTGTGTGTGTGTGTGTGTGTGAGAGAGAGAGAGAGAGAGAGAGAGAGAGAGAGAGAGAGAGAGAGAGAGAGAAACTGTGTGTGTGTGGAACCGTGTGTGTGTGTGTGTGTGTGTGTGTGTGTGTGTGTGTGTGTGTGTGTGTGTGTGTGTGTGTGTGTGTGTGTGTGTGTGAGACACCTGTGTGACTTTTGTCCAAATTGCACTCTTCATCTCTACGATGGGAAGTCAAAAGAAGAGATAAGGATAGTGTTTTGCAAAGACATTTTTTTGGGGGGGTTTCTCAGCCAAGGGCCTTTGGAGATTTTGTGTTCCTTCAGCTATAAAAATGCAACACTAAAAAAAGGCAATGTTTTGTCCATGAAATAGCCTCTTTTCCATCCATTGTTCACTGCTTTCTGGAGAACTGCTTTGTTTTCCCTTTTCGCTTCAGCCGAGGATCTCGGAATAAAAGCCTTTCCTATTAACAGAGTAAAGACCGACGATAGCGCCGTTGCAGATTAGCTACAGTGCACCAGCAGGCATAACGTCATAAATATCAAGTTGTGCCGGTCAGTTTGACGATCTGTGACCGGACATCTACAATACCCAAAAGAGACCAGCAAATATTCGAAAAAACATATATACGGATAACACTGCTCTCGGGTCACGTAAAGTGAATTAGAAGTTGATTCTGATGAATCCTAATAGGAAGGTCTCTGATGATTCATAGAGGGTTTAATTGCACATGAATTCCGAACGTGACCCGGAGATCGGAGCGCCGACCAGGGCAGGCCTCGCAGGTCTCCTCCTAATGACGCGCGGGGGACGGCACACGTTACAGGAATGTCAGGAAAGACTGGGACGCACGGTAATGTGATTACGGCCACTTCCAAAACAAATCACGGTATGATTACCGCATGGGGGGGGGGGGGGGGGGTGGTGGTGGGGTGGAGGGAGAGGGGGACTACAGGAGCCTCAGCACTCAGCCCCAACCACCACCAGCATCCCTCTATCCATCCAGCTCTCTATTCCTCCAGCTCTCCATCCCTCCATCCCTCCATCTCTGCAGCTCCACAGCCCAGGAGTTGTCTGGCTCACACACTCCCATCCACCAACGCCCAGTGCCCCAATCACACACTCCCATCCACCAACGCCCAGTGCCCCAATCACACACTCCCATCCACCAACGCCCAGTGCCCCAATCACACACGTTCATCTACCAACACCCAGTGCCCCAATCACACACGTTCATCTACCAACACCCAGTGCCCAAGCCCCAGTACTACATCTGACCATGTGGGAGTGTGGCACACACACATACAGTACATGCACACACATAAACACACACCAACGGCAATGCCAAGACCTCGGTGGGATGGATATTCATTTTGCTAGTGATCCTATCCTCAGCCTAATATCGTCACGACTGCTAATCGCTGCAAGGTCCAACTAACAAGCTACTTAATAAACTTCTAGACACCCACCCGTGCACAAACCAAAACACACCAACACACACATTAACACACACACACCAACACAAACACACACCCACCAATACGATCACACACACACACACACACACACACACACACACACACGCATGCACACACAGACCTACACACACACGTTAAGCTGTGACAACTGCCAACCAGCCACAAAAAAGTCCCTCCAGCAGCTCAGCTCCTAGCACTTGCAGTGAGAGAGAGAGAGAGAAAGAGAGAGAGAGAGAGAAAAAGAGAGAAGTAGAGAGAAACAGGGCAAGAGAGAGGGAGGGATGGAGAGAGGGAGGGAGAGATGGATGAAAAGAGAAAAAAGACAGAGGGAAAGAGGAAGAGAGAGAGAGAGAGGGACTCAGGAAGAGAGAGAGAGGGACTCAGAGCCAGACTAAATTTATCACTCCTCATTGACGTTTCCTGGGCCAGGATGAGAAGCCCAACACCACACTTCCTCCTCCACCTCCACCTCCACATCTCGTCAATCTCCAGCCAGGAACAATGGCACTCCAACTCCACCCCCACCCCACCCCACCCCACCCAGGGCTGCACTTCCCCCAAGCGTCATAGAGCGACCACCATGACAACGATGAAGAGAGAGAGAGAGCCTGTGCTCCAAACGTTAGTCCCTCCATCATTTTAACTACAGTCGTTAGTTAAAACAACGCTTCCGGGAAACGTGCCCCGTGTCCAGCGGCGGGTCCAGTGTGAGCCTGGCACCTCGGCGGTGGAGTGTGGGGGTGGGGGCGAGGGCAGGGGGCAGGGCGGGGTGGGGGGGTAAATCTGGCCGGGGCGTGGAGACAGGCGCTGGGGAGCCACTCAGGCTGGACACTGAGAGGAGTAATAAGCTTTTATGGACTCGGGTGCCACACAGCTGTCCTTGAGTGGCTCAGACAAAACAAGCGCGAGAGAGTGGGCCGTTACAACCGCGCGCGCCTGTGTGTGTGTGTGAGAGAGTGTGTGTGTGTGTGTGTGTGAGAGTGTGTGAGAGTGTGTGTGTGGGTGTATGGATGTGTGTGTGTGTGGTGTGTCTGTGTGTGGATGCGTGTGTGTGTGTGTGTGTGTGTGTGTGTGTTTGTGTGTGTGTGTGTGTGTGTGTGTGTGGATGTGTGTGTGTGTGTGTGTGTATGTGTGTGTGTGTGTGTGTGTGTGTGTGTGTGTGTGTGTGTGTTGTGTGTGTGTGTGTGTGTGTGTGTGTGTGTGTGTGTATGTGTTTGTGTGTGTCCGTGTGTGTTGCCCCAACTGCAAATAAGAAGTGGTTACTGATGATTCAGACACAAGCGCGCATTATGGTTTATTAATGCTGAGCTGAGCATGTCTTTCAGTCTGTCCTTTTGTGTGTGTGTGTGTGTGTGTGTGTGTGTGTTTATGTGTGTGTGTGTGCCTTGGTTAACACCATTATTCTACTGAATTAACGTTCTGTCTCATTAAACTCATTTACATACTGCAACCTAAACAGATAATATATTTTTAATGGGACTTGTCTGCGTGCACAAGATTCTCTTTGAGTGTGCCCACACTCTATAATGGTCCTCTTTGTGTGTAAAACACCTATGGTAAAACACCATCCTTTTCCACAGCATTGCACACACTGTGCACCTGACAGCTGCACTCCGAG
>NC_084997.1:17457978-17460978 GCF_963854185.1 Sardina pilchardus
CAAGATTGTATCCCAGGTGATCTTTCTGTATGTGTGTGTGTGTGTGTGTGTGTGTGTGTGTGTGTGTGTGTGTGTGTGTGTGTGCGCGCTTACGACATTGTATGTGCGTATGTGCATCTGTATGTACGTACATATTGGTGTTACACTGAATTTGTATTTCTATATAATATATTTAGATATATACATAGTATTTAATTGTATGTGTATTTGTGTGTGTGTATTTCTGTATGTGTGTGTGTGTGTGTGTGTGTGTGTGTGTGTGCACACGCGCATGTCTGCGTGTAAGCGCACACACACTTGTGTTTGTGCAAGCGTCTCAGTGCCTTGAAAAGCATGAAGAGGAGATAAGTGAGATTTGGCTGGGGCCGAGTGCTGGACTATGAGCATTAAGTGCTGAGGCAAGGTGCTGATTCCCCAGCTCTTCAATAATTCACTTGTCCGTTGCCCGGTGCTAAGGGCTGCTAACGAGCTTAAACGCTGCCCAGTGGATGCTGTAATTGCCTGTTATGGAGGAAGCTAGCCTAGCGCACAACCCAGTGGTGCAGCTAACGGCTAACGGCTAGCGGGGTAAGAGCCAACAGCAGACCGTGCTTCTCCCCAAATCCTTTGGGCTTGAGGGGAAATGTCACAACAGGGGCCACAGTAGGGTAGTAAACGTATTCTAAAGTGTGTCTGACTTACTACATTCTCACTCCTCTCATGGGGGTAGCGTAGTGCTAACTCTAGCCTTGTTGACACTCTTTAAGGACTGATGATGCTGAGGGCTGATACTAGCTATGACTACTGTATGTTGTACTGTATGTGTGTACTGTATGTGTGTTTTGTGTGTGTGTGTGTGTGTGTGTGTGTGTGTACCCCATAACCACAATAATAAATCATCTAAAGACAATCACCATTACAGTGTCATGAAGTGTGGCCAGATAGAGGCTACTATATAACTGTCAAAATATTTTAACAGCTCACTAAGGGGCTTGCTGTTGATCTTGTCTCAAAAATGTATTTTCTTTGTCTAAACAAATAAATCAGATCAACTCTTATTAGAGGTGCATTCAGGGAGTTTACGAGATTTGAAGCCCGTAACATTTTCTCAGGACTAGCTGCCCATTCTGTGAGTACATTGTAAAAAAAGAAATAAAGGAATATGATCTCTGTAGGCAGCCCAGGCACCAAAAACTGGAAACAAAGTGGGGGCAGCCTGACCCCCCAAACAAAAACAAAATACTGCGCGGAGTTTCTCTGGGACTACTGAAGGTAGGGGTACCTCTCTGGGACTACTGAAGGTAGGGGTGCCACCTCTCTGGGAATACTGAAGAGGGTCCCTGGTTAGAATATAATGTGCATCGTTATGTACCAAAATATCTGCTAATAAATGTAAATATACACATACATGAAAATAAACGTGACTTCCTGCAAAATCCCTGACTGTTCCTTTTCAGATCTCACCTGTTTCTCATACCCCCCAGTAGGACAAACAGAACTATGAGTATTTCAATATCTTAAGTTAAACTTGGGCTCAGAATAGAGGCTATTTGCTAGGAGCTCAAGTGAAAAAAATGAGAAAATGCCCAAAATCTCATACTGATGTTAAACTGAGCTCAATTATGTGTAGGATAAACAAAATAAAATAGACACAGGAGAAATATCACTTCAAGAGAACATGCAACATTACTATCTCTCAGAAAATAATGTTAGAATGCAGCAATACGATTATTGACATCCACCAAGAGCCATTGTTAATAACCACACTGTAGATTGATGTGCATTATTAGACTCTATCGATGATTATGTTGTTATGTTGAAGGTTGCACTCATCCCCACCATCATTTCCTTTCAAAGGGGAAAAAAACAGAACCAAACTCCTATAGCCTCTGGCAATCACAAGCGCAACATATTGTGTACCAGAATCAATCCCCATTTAGAGAGGCTGCTGACAGGTAAGGGAATTATCACTAGAGATGGCACGCAATTACAATGAATCCAAAAAAATTAAGACAGGTGATTGGATTAAATTATACTCCACTGTGTTAACATTCCCATGTGAGCCGCCGAGCTAAAAGGTTAACAAGGCCAAAGCTGCAGCAAATTACTGCAATCAGTTTTTTCGGGGTGTCTGGCGCAACCAACGTAAGAGCAAACCTCATATTCCCTTTCCCCTGGGGTTGCAGGCTGATAAGAATGGACTGGCTATCCTCAGACGTTCCGTGTATCAGGGAGTAATAATAAAAACACACTTTTAATTGAATGTCTTTGATCTGATAGTATTTGGTCACGAGAGAGCAGGGATTTCATCTGCATTACATCACAGAGACAGACTATGTATTTCATGTGTATGAATCCAGGCTGACCCACGCTCAAACGACTCAGTATGGGATAATAAGCACCTCTCTCTTTACCGTGCGTCTGAATGTATGGACAATGAGCTCTTATTTTGGGCATCAACGCAAGTGCAACTTGAAGAAGGGAATGCTTTTGTGGTGGTCTTTGCTCGACGCTAAGCATTTCTCTAAGTGTGACTCACAAACATGACCTTTGTGGATTTCCCATTTGTACACCTGCACTTTCCTGTCCCTGTACCTGTGACAGATTGGATCAGTGCTTAAAAAATCACTTCAACCTTTCTTCTTCGGTCCTTCTTTTTTTGTCGAGTGCATACAAAAATAATCGTCCACAAAGGTCCGCGAGAGGTTTTCGTTTCACGGAAGCAGTCAATCGCATAACAGCCGCATGCAAGACTGCCCCAAATATCTCTCTATCTCTCTGTGTCTCTCTGTGTCTCTCTCTCTCTCTCTCTCTCTCTCTTTCTCTCTCTATCTCTCTATCTCTCTCTCTCTCTCTCTCTCTCTCTCTCTCATTCTTTTCTGCATGTGATTCCGGTGTGATGCGCAGTGCTTCTGGAGCCTCCTGTAGGAGATGAAGTGGCGCCAGAAAGCAGTTCAGGAGGTTGTTGCTGTCACACGTCGGGAGCGGCGGCGGCGCGAGGCGAGTGAAGGCATGACAGAT
>NC_084997.1:17468678-17473678 GCF_963854185.1 Sardina pilchardus
ACAGGCCTCTGGGTCCATAGTCATCTAGTTTCACAGTTCAGAGTAGGACATAAGAGATACTTATGATCGTTCCTTCAACCACTCTGGGGGCGATGACTAAGACTTCCTGTTTGAGAACAAACGGCACCCTGGTTTTACGAGAGTTGGACACAAAAATGGAAATCATGATGTGATGAGTGTGCAGTTATTTGTTTCCCGCTAGTCCGACTACCTAACATTCATCAGGGAAATTGCAAGGATTTGAAGCAGGAGGAAAAACCAGCGCTACTGAAAATGTCACATTGTATGTAAGCGGCGCACTGACTCCAAATCAAATCCTACCAATCCTACTGAACCAATCCTAACCAAATTACAGTCAATACAAGTCCATATCATGACAACGAGTATGGATACAATCCAGTATATATTACATATTATATTATTATGTATCATTTGACAACATAATAATGCATCACATATTATGTACTAAGGCTGAATTCATGCTAGGCTCTGGAATTGTTGGTGCTATATAATTAAATTACAATACACCCAAAAGTTGTGAAAGGTGAACATTGGTCTGTCAATCACAACTACTTTGTCCATCTTTTTTTCCCCCGAGACTGATTGTGTCAAACTGTATGTGGCATATTTGTTATCTGACTTGTAGTAGCCAACACATCTACAGTTAGACTGAGTGTATACAGGCTGAACACCATATTTCCTCCCCTGTTATGACAGTGTCCCTGCACACAGGAATTATGGCAGAAATACGACCATTTTTCCTACATTGAGAAACGTTGATAGCATGCCTGTAGTCCTTCTAATCTTGCTCCAAAAAGGAACAGCCAGCATTTAGAGAATAGCGCAGAATTCTGACCAGTTTGGAACAATGTCCCACTCCGAGGAGCTCGATAACTCTAAGCCATAGTGTAACAGAAGGCCTTTGTCTGCTGAAAGAGAGGAAACAGCTGAACCCCAAGTCAGCATATGAATACACAGTCATTTGAAAGACGGAGAGCAAATTGTTCTTGAATGAAAATCATCTCTTTATTTGCATCATGCATTCACACCCCAGCCATCCCCAGCTCCTTGGAAATTGGATTACATGTCGTATGCTAATTATCTGGTGTTTATATGATGTACCATGACTTACCACATTTTTACACTGGAAAAGCTAGGATCTGTTTGACTAGGCGCGCAGTGCCTAATGGCTGTGCTGCATGGTGTGTGTAAATAACTCCTTTTTGGCTAATCAAACAGATTAAACGTACTAGTTCTTCAACTAGATGCATAGAATAAGACAAGGCTGGATTATGTGCACAGCTGGAATCTGTGCTGCCTGTCTGCCTGCATAAAGGCCCAGCCCAGGTGTCGGCTGTTCAACAGAAGCTGAGGTTTTGTCAACAGCCTTTATCAGACCCTGCTGAAAACACATCTAGACCACAAAGGCCGATCTAGCAGTCACAGGGCACAGGGGGAGATAGAGACAGAGTGAGATAGTGTGCGTGTGTGTGTGTGTGTGTGTGTGTGTGTGTGTGTGTGTGTGTGTGTGTGTGTGTGTGTGTGTGAGAGTGAGAGAGAAAGTGTGTGCATGTGTGTGTGAGAGAGAGAGAGAATGAGAGAAGATGATAGAGAGAGTGAGTGAGAGAGCGAGAGAGAGAGAGAGAGAACGAGAGAAGGAGTGCACATTAAAAGTGAGCGACAGAAAGTGAATTAGACTTGATTTCGGGAAAAGAGAGAGAAGGGCAAGGTGGCGAGAGAGAGTGAGAAAGTGAGAGAGAGGAAATAGAGAGAGTGAGCTAGAGAGAGGAGAAAGAATGAGAAAGTGATAGAGAAAGAGAAAGAAAGGAGAAAAAAGAGAGAGAGAGAGCTCTCAGCCAAGTTTGTAGCTCCCTGCGCCGGAGTGGACAAGGTCTCTAATTGAAGTGCCGAACAAGAGAGATCCATATCTGTCATGTGACACTTCATGAAAACAGGAAAAGGCTTTCTGATCCCTGATCTCCTCAGACAGGATGGGGGGAATAGGGTGGGCCAGAGGGAGGAGAGGAAGAGTGTGTGTGTGTGGGGGGGGGGCAGCACAAATATAGCACAGGTTACTGGGAGCTGGGGGAGAGATAGATTAAGATAGAGATGTGGACTTGGGAAAAAAGGGGAAAAAAGAAGAAAGAAAAAAGAAGAAAGACAAGAAAAACAGGATAAGTAAATAAGAGGATGAGACTCGGAGAGAAGAGAAGAGGATCCTGTGCGATGAACGCTGCTGATTCGACAGTGACATTTTGACATTTTGACTTCCTCCTCTGACACAATATGAGCGAGCCATGTACAACAAGGGATTTTCATTTCCTGGTCCTTCTATTTCCCACCCTCTTTCAACATTTTTTCAAATTTTTTTTCCCCCCTTTTCCTCTTTTCAGCCTTTCTTCATATATTATCGGTCACTACACGGTCTTCCATGCGTGGCGTGGCACTCTGGCCCCGGCCAGATGGGCTCGTCGGGCAGATAAACAGTGGAACAAAAGGGCCTGTGGACCCAGGAGAGCCGCGCGAGGAGCAGGCAGAGGCAGACAACGGGGGCCCAGGAGGAAGGCCTGCCCACAGCACTGGGGAATTAGGAGGGCGCAAATTCAATTACACCGGAAGAGAAGGCCAGGTCTGGACCTGCTGAAAGACACTGCACTCTGGAGAGAGAGAGCGAGAGCGAGAGAGAGAGCGAGAGAGAGAGAGAGAGAGAGAGAGAGAGAGAGAGAGGAAAAATGGTGGGATTACGTGTGTGCGTGTGTGTGACATTGGTTTGTGCTTGTGTGCATGAGTCAAGACAGACACTGCACTGAAATAGCTGGTGTCATACATCTATGTCTGTATATACAAATAGATAGATAGAGATAGATAGATATAGATAGATAGATAGATACATAGAAAGATGGATTGGATAGATAGATGGTGGCTTTAATAATCCCATAAGGAAATTTGCATTTCCAGCAGTAGTCTAAGCATGATGTGTGTATATGATGAGCACATAGTGTGTGTACTGAAGAAATGTGGGAGCAGATTTGTAATGGTGAATCAATAGCCATTTGGGTGTACAATTGCTGTTTGTTTATCACTGTGTGCAATACATCAAATTCAAAGTTCAAAATTCAGTTTTATACTCCCATGAAGAAGCTTAATTTGTGGTTAATAGGGATGTAACGATACACTCAACTCACGACTCGATATGGATCACGATTTTATGTTCACGATACGATTTTATCACAATTTTTTTGTTTGATATTGATGCTGTTTGAAGAGGTTGCTCCAAATAAAATCAAATTGCACCACTCCCTCTCCTTCCAAAGTATTACGTCCTACACCTCTTCTCTTAAAATAAATGGCAGGCCCTACTCTGCCCTGCAAAGCAAAAAGGCAGTAACTATGCAGAGTGCAAACTGAAAAAAACACAAAAACATTTTAAAGTATGCTGTTGCTTAGCCTTATGGTTGTAGTCAATGTAGCAGTTATTGGAGGTTTTTTTTTTTTTTTTTTACTTTACATTAGCTTATTTTTGGTACTTATCAATCTCCATAACAACTTTAATGTCATGAAAATTATAATAACTAATTTTCGACCAAAAATGCAGTTACTGCCTTTCTGCTTTGTAGGGCAGTACTGTTATATGCTACATCATTATAGTTGTTCAAGTGCACACACTAAATGGAGAGCTAGGATTAAAATTCAGACTGTGCCTTTAAATAGGCAACTTTTTCCATCTATCAGCACAATGCTACAGTAAGCCATTTCCACTAAAAAAAATCAGCTCAATATTATGTGCAAGACTGATGTTTACCAAGCATGCAAACGTGTTAATCTCTTAGCACTATCGTCATACGTTTTCTCATAGTGAGATGGCTATCCCGACATATGTTCTGATGTACATGGGGCGCACGGAGGTGAACGGCGGGACAAACGCGAAATGACAAGGTGTTAACTAAACAATTGAGTACAGTAGACCTAAGGTCGACAGGCTTTGTGGTTAAAACGATGAAAACCAGTAGGTTAGTCTGTCACAGCTAACTTCGTTCAAGCACAGTAGCTTAGACTAGTTTACACGCGCAGAAATTAAAAGTCAATATCAGCATCACAAGATTGCTGTCATTATCGGTAAATCCAGACACGTCAAACTGGACGCGAACGCGTGGCAACTTCATAAATGATGTCTTTTTCAAACCTTGAAAACACCACATTAAAATCCAAGCATTTTCAAGGATTTCAGGCACCCATACGAACCCTGACACACACACACTCTAGTTCAAAGTTGTTGCCTACCGTCGTCTTCCCTCGTTCTGTGCCCCGTACCTAGTGACATAAGTCACGTGACTCATCGCGATTCATTTTTTCTATCAACCGGTGCGAATCGTCACGCATTTGTATCGATTTTTATTCGTGTCACGATGCATCGTTACATCCCTAGTGGTTAAGCAAACATACAAACATGTATGCATTCCACATTCAATCTAAAATAACTAAATAACAAAAAAAAACATTCAAAACTGTGTGTGTGTTGGTGGGGTTCGTATTGTTTGTTCAGCAGTCTAATGGATGCTAGCAGAAAGGCTCACTTAGATGTTAAGGGTGGGGACCAGAATCTCCTACCAGAAGGAAATAGCTCATGCTGGTTGTGAGTGTGAGCCGGATGCCATTAGCCTGATTCTCCTGATGGCCTGTTCAGTTTTTAAAAAAGTACTTTAGAAGTACAAAGTACAAAGTTATCTCTGTCTAATAATGTATGCTTTTAGTGCAAAATTTATACCAGAGACACAAACTCTACATGCTAATATCCAATCAATTCAAAGCAATTAACAAAGTCCTGGAGAAGAAAAATAATCTAATGCCGAACGTTCTTGATTGAAAACGACGGCCAACGAATGACCAATCATCCCAGGCTTATGCTCCTGTCTGGTCACTTCAGTCCTACCCTAGTCCCCGAGGACTGCCGCGGCAGAGAGACGACTGTCCAGCACATTTCCACTCAGGCCCTGACTCCT
>NC_084997.1:17478678-17481178 GCF_963854185.1 Sardina pilchardus
CCTCCATGTGAACCTCGGCAGAGGTGATGCATAACTGCAGTCTATATACCATGAAACCTCAGAGCTTGCCTTCCCCGGGAATGGAGATTGATTTCAGCACCATGGACAGCGGTCCGTGCGTACAATACAGCTTGACTTCCTTAACTTTCGATGATGTGATCATACATTTGCACAATGGGTCAGAGGGCCTTCCATAGGCCTTTACTTGCATCTGGATTGAAATTACAACAATTTCGTGTGACAATGACAGAAACAGGCCTTCAAAGCCCCACCTCTAATGTGTGCAACAAACGTAGAAATCAATGCTGTGAAAAATAACCTAATGATTTTGCAAAAAGCATATCTAGTGACCTGAACCGAATGGAGCTCTATTGACAATGTATTTGATTGTCACTAAACCAAATTAATCGTCGCTCTGTAATGGGGAAAGCCTGGACTGGTCGAGATTTACACAATTGACCTTAAAGAGGGTGACTGCGGGTATACTGCTGGTTGTCTTTCAGCGCACACGATACATTTTGATGAGTGCAAACTGACAAAATAATAGTCGCCACATGAAGGACACAAGCTCAGTGTTTTTCGCTAATACACGGATATTATTTTTGAAAATAAAGTAGCCTACGTTCTACAAAAGAAATGCCAGGCGTCCATCAGAACGAGTAATGACATCTAAAATCACCTGAACAATACAACAGGGGGAAACAACTTCCGGTGGATTAGACTATGAATTACTCTCGCACTATTAACGTTATTGAAATCTGGCATTGCACAACGCCTCTCTCTCTCTCTCTCTCTCCATTTCTCTCCTTCTCTGCAGCCTGAACGATACTAACCGAAAGGGGGAGGGGATGTCACTGAATAAACGTCCCCTCACACGCAGTTTCTGATGAAGACAACATGCGACAGTTGACGTCTTACATTATCATTAGTTTTGCATACGCTGTATGACATAGCTTATCAATTTATCTCACGCCATCATCAAAATATTGACAATGTCGTTGTCGATAAATCTATGTGATCTCAGACACCGTGGAGTGTGGCATCTCCAGAGAAGATGGGGTAAATAAATACACCAACCAACAGAAAGGTTGAATAAATAAAGCCATCTCCACATCAAAGTGATCCACAAGTGCGCGCTCCCTGAGACGCACGCCGGCGCGCACGCACAGGGTAACTACTGAGCATGGAGGTACATACTGCGATATTTAGTGCAAGACCACAAATGTAATACAAAAAGAACTCTGTATTTTGGCCCTCGTAATCGGACACTTTCTCTATTAGAAAAACGGTATCCAAGGCTACCAAAAGATGTAAATGCAGTCACCCCTCCCATCCCTTTTCAACAAGAAAATCGATGCATGCCTTTCGCTCACAGCTTGCACCCTACCTTGCATTCTTCCATGCATGTTCGCACCGAATATACATCCGTTTCATATTTGTGAATGAGAAGCTCAAACTCTTCGTAATTCTCCTGAGCTTGCTGGTCGGAGAGTTGAAAAGCCCGCAAGCACCGCTTGCAACCTGCTGGGTCACCGGCCACCGCCATACTGCAGTTCAAACTGTCCTGACGGGAAAATCCGCTAAACAAATCCAAAAGAGAGTACGAATTACAAAAAGAAAGGTATAAATCACTCAGGTTCCACTCGGCCGACCGTGTCCCCCCCTCTTCTGAGAGGCCGCTGCACACGGCTTGCGCGTCCAGGAAAGTGAAGCAGTTTTTGGAAACGCTGTCGGGGTGACAAGTTTCAAGTCGCCACAAAGGTGGGGTAGAATTCCCTATAAAAATATCATCTTTATTTGTCGCGGTGAAGCCGCTATAGGAGTGATGGGAGCTTGGTGGTGAATGTGAATGGTGAGTGTATTCTTTCGTGTCCATGAAGTCTGAACTCTCCTCCTGTCGCTTGTCTCGGGTCCTGGTCAGTTTGGCCTCGGCGCAGAACCACAAGTGATTAGAGAGCAGGACGGTTATAAAAAGCAGAGAGGCCAAAGACAATCGCCATCTCTGGGCCCTCTCGGAGTCGGTGAATGGCTTCTCGTTCTCTCGGGGTGCAAACCAGATGTTTAAGCCGTCATCTTGCTGCCGACACGTCCGAGCACCTCTGGTCATATTTTAGGAAAGCGCTGGCAGCACTGGCCGACTCCACCGCGACGGCTCCTTTGCCACAATATGCATTGACTTGGGGGATTGTCTCGTGTTATTTCTCCCTCTTATACGATGGATGTGTCCGTATTCCCCCCCGCCTTGACGTTTTATCCGTGTCGATTCCGTTATTCCCGATCAAGTTAGCGCTTTGGCGGAGATCAAGCCATGAATTGTCATATCCCCGTTTCCCATGGCTCTTCGGAGAAAAACCTACTTCTCAGTGACAGCATCCCTCTCTCTCCGTTCCTCTCCTCGGGGCCGCGCTCTCTCTATCTCTCCCATAGACCAGCTGTTGCAAACCCGCCGCCTGCTCCCTTCCGTCGATTCCCAGATTGTGTTATGAGAAGGCGAGGTCCT
>NC_084997.1:17486178-17491178 GCF_963854185.1 Sardina pilchardus
TGGCATAAACCCGTAACAAGGTTGTAGCAGCACAGTTGTTACATGTACACTGAAGACAATGAGGCCTTGACTGGAGCTAAAAATGGTTTGTATATCAAATCTATCATCACCAGATTTACCCCATCCAGCAGGTCTCAAGTCAGCCCTTTGCCTCTGATGAAATGTAGACAAATTGGTAAAGTTTTGTAAAAGCACTCAGTATTACAATGTAACAACTATATGTAGGAACCCACAAATACTTAATGATAGAATGATAGTACCTGACAGTGTGTTACACAGGTTGTACCACTGTACCTAATTCGGTAGGTACACTTCAACATTAAAATAAAGTGTTACCAAATGTTTAAGATATACACCAAAAATCAATGAATATATATTTTCTCATTCGAATTGCTGTAGGTGCCAATGGTAGACTGCTATCCGTCTCTATGCATGAATTGTGAATTCTGCATCTTATTTATTATTATGGTATTAATATTTTTCATTTAAGTGTCACTGTTTATTATTTATTACTTTATTTATATCTTTATTTAAGTGTCTCTTGTTATTATAGATATCATCCTTGTTTAATATTCTGTAATAAAAAATGACTTGTTGACAATGCCATTAG
Organism: Sardina pilchardus; assembly: GCF_963854185.1. Taxonomy (NCBI): domain Eukaryota; kingdom Metazoa; phylum Chordata; class Actinopteri; order Clupeiformes; family Clupeidae; genus Sardina; species Sardina pilchardus. Next base: position 17,486,789 of record NC_084997.1, read on the forward strand.
TGTGTTTTTCAGAATTGTTCTTACCCTGTTTCATTGAAAGTCTCCCTAAGTAGAAGCCTACCATTGGCCACAGGCCATCTACAGCAAACAGACGATGAATATGCAATTTTGTTAAATAGCAGCCTACCACTGGCAACTACTACAGCAATCAGAAAGAGACAATATTTATTGATTTTTGGTGCATATTTTAAACATTTAAATGCGTACTGTTTCATTATGATGTCAGATATCAGCAAAACTTGACCTGTAGTAAAGCAGACTACCAATGGCAACTACTACTGCAATCAGAATGAGAAAATATATATGTATTGATTTTTGGTGCATATTTTAAACATTTAAATGCGTACTGTTTCAGCATAATGTCAGATATCAGCAAAACTTGACCTGTAGTAAGTAGCAGACTACCACTGGCAACTACTACAGCAATCAGAATGGCAAAATAGCTTTTTGTTGATTTATGATGAATATTTTAATCATTTAAATGCATACTGTTTCACCATAATGTCAGATATCATCAAAACTTGACCTGTAGTAAGTAGCAGACTACCAATGGCAACTACTACAGCAATCAGAATGAGAAAACATATTTTTGCAAATTTTTGGTGCCTATTATAAAACTTTAAATGTGTACTGTTTCACCATAATGTCAGATATCAGCAAAACTTTACCTGTAGTAAGTAGCAGACTACCATTGGCAACTACTACAGCAATCAGAATGAGAAAATATATATTTATTGATTTCTGGTGCATATTTTAAACATTTAAATGCGTACTGTTTCACCATAATGTCAGATATCAGCAAAACTTGACCTGTAGTAAGTAGCAGACTACCACTGGCAACTACTACAGCAATCAGAATGAGAAAATATATTTTTGCAAATTGTTGGTGCCTATTATAAAACTTTAAATGTGTACTGTTTCACCATAATGTCAGATATCAGCAAAACTTTACCTGTAGTAAGTAGCAGACTACAATTGGCAACTACTACAGCAATCAGAATGAGAAAATATATATTTATTTATTTTTGGTGCATATTTTAAACATTTAAATGTGTACTGTTTCACCATAATGTCAGATATCAGCAAAACTTGACCTGTAGTAAGTAGCAGACTACCACTGGCAACTACTACAGCAATCAGAATGGGAAACTAGCTTTTTGTTGATTTATGATGAGTATTTTAATCATTTAAATGCATACTGTTTCACCATAATGTCAGATATCATCAAAACTTGACCTGTAGTAAGTAGCAGACTACCAATGGCAACTACTACAGCAATCAGAATGAGAAAATATATTTTTGCAAATTTTTGGTGCCTATTATACAACTTTAAATGTGTACTGTTTCACCATAATGGCAGGTATCAGCAAAGCCTCACCTGTAGTAAGTAGCAGACTACCAATGGCAAATACTACAGCAATCAGAATGAGAAAATATATATTTATTGATTTTTGGTGCATATTTTAAACATTTAAATGCGTACTGTGTCACCACAATGGCAGGTATCAGCAAAACCTCACCTGTAGTAAGTAGCAGACTACCATTGGCAACTACTACAGCAATAAGAATGAGAAAATATATATTCATTGATTTTTGGTGCATTTTTTATAGGCCTATTTCTTGATTTTTGGTGCATATTTGAAACATTTAAATGCATACTGTGTCACCATAATGTCAGATATCAGCAAAACCTCACCTGTAGTAAGTAGCAGACTACCATTGGCAACTACTACAGCAATCAGAATGAGAAAATATATTTTTGCTAATTTTTGGTGCCTATTATAAAACTTTAAATGTGTACTGTTTCATCATAATGTCAGATATCAGCAAAACTTTACCTGTAGTAAGTAGCAGACTACCATTGGCAACTACTACAGCAATCAGAATGAGAAAATGTCAGCAATCAGAATGAGAAAATGTCTTTCAAAAACGAATATCCAGCGAATATCAAACCCGCTGCTAACTTTTACCCGCTATCCTCATAGGCCTACTGCTTACCGATGTCCCTTGGAAAGGTAGGCCTAGTATAAACTTTCCCCCACAGTCAACGGCATGATAGGCGGTGAAGTAGGTGCATGTGCCGATTACTGGTCTACTTTTCTAAAAGTATTTTCAATTGCATATAATGTTTCAGTCACTGAATAAATGTAAGCAAACACATATTTGAAGTTGTCCGACAGCTCAATATGTCTTACCTGTCCTTTTCAGGTAGCGGAACTGCATTAATAACAGAAGGGCAAGCAATGGGTTTTTACCTCTAACGTCAATTAATATGATCATTCATGGAAACTGCACCGTTAGCACATAGCTTAGTCACCACCACATAGCTCCCAACATATCCCTGATCGTCAAATGAAATGCCTGAACTCACTCCCTGAGTCAGCGCAAGATGACAGCTGAAGCTGAGGTGATGACCAGTAGCATAGTAGTCAATGTCAGTAGGTATTTCGCTAGCAACTGACACATGACAGCTGTCGAAATGATGGCCATATTGGTCGGATATGTTGGACAATTGACGTCTGTTGGTTTGCTTATCTTGTAACCTGGCCCCGCCCACCTACATCTTCTCTCAGGGAGATCTACAGTACATGTAGTCTGGAACACCATAGCATAGTTCATAACCGTTTCCCTCAGACTGACAAGAACAATATCAGGCCAATCAGAAACAAGAGGGGAAGACGAAATTGAACATTACTGTGATAAACAGAAGCAGCAACACATGGAAGCGTAAAAAACTGCAGCTGGAAAAAATGAAGAAATATATTTACAGCAAAGGAATCTTTGATCAACGTGATTGGTAAGGCTTGACCAGTGATTTCAAAGTTAGTGCCTGCTATTATTGAAAATTTTTCCTCGACAGATTGGAACAAGAATAACAGATTTGAAAGTTTTGGGTCGAAATCTTGCAATTTAAAAGGCAAGCAAAACAATACAATATAACGTGAATCTATCAGTCTGTTGTTCACCATCTTAGCTAACATTATTCTGTGGAACTCTAGAAATCATATCAAACCTAGGGCCCTCAGCAAATCCCGGTCTTATGGGTAGAAAAATAGGCATTAATAATGCATCCCTTACAAAATATAACTGCAGTGGAGACTGTGGAGTTTTTTTTTCTGTAAAGGATGCACACACATAGGTATGGATGCAGTTTTGCTTGACTAGCTGCAATGGAATTGTGGCAGACGTTCACCTGGGGGGGAAGGCGCTCACGAAGGTGCCATTTTGTTCTTGGCTGAGAGCACTTTGCTATTGTTGTTTTGTTGGCAGAATGTGTTGCAGAATTCATACTGGGCCTGTGAAAGCTTGTGTGTGTGTCATTTTCACCTTTATTGTTTCTCTCTCTCTCTCTTTCTCTCTCTCTCTCTTTCTGTCTCCTCATGAGTGTGTGCTGCATGGGCAGGCCGGGTGTTAAGAGCTTGTGTGAGGTACATCATTTAGCTGGCTCCTTTAGCTATTAGCTAAAGGTCGGGCTCTTCTCTGTTGGGTTAGGAAACCTGCAGCTTGAAGCCTTGTGGAGAGGAACAAAAGATTTGGGATGGGGCACAAAAAACTCATGAGGGACTCTGCATGGGGGGAATTGGTGTGTGAGTACGTGTGTGTGTGTGTGTGTGTGTGTGTGTGTGTGTGTGTGTGTGTGTGTGTGTGCGTGCGTGTGTGTGTGTGTGTCCACTCACTGTCCGCCAGGTCGGGCAACAGAGACCAGAAACGAGACAGGGCCGACAGTGAGAGACAGGGGATGCTGTTCAGTCCTGGCACCTTCCACAGAGGAACAGGTGCCTCCCCTCTGCTTGGTGTCAGGTCCGCGTGCCCCTGGATTTCAATCTGCACCCCACCAACACCGCCACCACCCCCACCTCCTCCACCACCTCCTCTACCACCACCACCTCCACCACCACCCGCAGCAGCAGCAGCACCACCACCCCTCGTCCAGCTCTCCTCCTCCGCTCCCCCTGCTCGGATGATTGGCCGCCCACCTTCCTCGGCCCGCGGGCAACACCTCCTCGCCACTCGCACACTCCCACACACGGCTCTGGACATATGGCTCGGACCAGCATGTGTATCCTCATGGCTGATGATCAGACACGCTTACACACACACACACGCACACACACACGGACACACATACACACACACACACACACACACACACACACACACACACACACATACACACACACACACACGCACACACACATACACAGACACCTGAAAGCTTGCCAATCAGCCACAATGGCATATGTGTGCTCGTGTATGTGTGTGTCTCTCTGTGTGTGTGTGTGTGTGTGTGTGTCGGGGCCAAAGCCACAAAGAGGCGTCTCTTTAATTAGCAGCCTGCCGGTGCTCTCCTGGCGGGGAGGGAAGAAGGGAAAGCGGCCGTGTTTACGTG
>NC_084997.1:17501178-17506178 GCF_963854185.1 Sardina pilchardus
GACACACGCACACACAAACGCACACACACACGCATACGCACGCACACACACACGCGCGCACACACACACACGCACACACACGCGCGCGCACACACATACACATACACACACGCGCGCGCACACACGTGCACGTACGCACACGTACACACACACACACACACGCACGCACACACACATACACACACACATTCACACACACACACACACACATTCACACACACACACACACACACACACACACACACACACACACACACACACACACACACAGGCCTCTTTCACATGCACAGACAGAGACCCACAGAAACACACGCATACAGGTGCACACACACACCACCCCCCACGTGAACTCAAACTTTCTTGCAGCATACATTGTTTATGAACATTCGCTCATATAAAGAGGGTTTGGGTGGGATATTATCAGTTGAATTCTGTAGGAGTATCAGTCAACATGAGCAAAAGGTATACTGTTTATGAGGCGCTGGATCATATCTTTGGTAATGATGGTGATCCTGAGGATAGAGGGCAAAGTGAAGCTGAGGAGGATGTGTCTGAGGATGAGGATGACGTTCAGTATGACCCTGAACAAGACCAAACATCTGATGAGGAGGACCTAGATGTCACAGATGATCAAAGAGAGGTTTTCAAGTCAAGAAAAGGTGACATTTCATGGTTATCAAGCCCTCTTCAAACCCAATCCAGGGCACAGACAGAGAACATCCTCAGAATGACTACAGGGCCTACTAGATACGCTGTGTCAGACGCCCAAGACATCAAGTCAGCGTTTGAACTGTTCTTTACACGACCTATTCAGAATATCCTACTTGAGATGACCAACATGGAAGAGAGAAGAGTGTTTGGTGATAGCTGGACAGAGAAACACAGCTCGATGCCTACATGGGACTGTTGCTTCTTGCGGGGGTATACAGATCCTGTAATGAAGCTATGGCCAGCTTATGGGATAGTGGTAATTGGTATGGTTAAATAAAAGTTGGTTTTATGGAAAAAAAATTACTTGCTTTCTTTATCCTACCATTTATCTATGCGGGTCCGTTTTGACCCGAAACACCAAAGATGTCACTATTGTTAATAATTTTGAATAATAATAATATATATATATATTTTTTTGGTAGGTGTACTCTAATATTAGTTTATAACACATTTACAGTTTATTATTACTCATTCTATAAGAAAAATAAATATATTTAGTGAATTTAAACAGTTTTTGCAATCAAAAACGAGTGGTATATTTTAAAATAATGTGTCTGTGGAGCCAACTAAAAACAATTCACACACTGATTCCATTTATATGAATACATACTAAGCCAGCAATTCGCTGAAAAACAACATTTGAAGAAAACTGGTGATTTTAAGCATTTGCAAGCATTTTAAAATCATGGGTCCAAATGGACCCGCTAACACCACAGGTGTAAACAGCTTTCTAACACAATAGAAGGGTTAAATCAGCCCGACCGCAACGTCGACGGCGGATATTAATGAAGATAAAATGATACCCGACTCGCTTGTTTCCTATAGATGCTTCTTTTGGTTAACGTAGCCTGACATGTAGTGTATCCTTTTTTAGAGAGACGTCAAACTTTCACACAAACTGGAACAGAAAGCCCTCCTTAATCACGCTAGTCTACCTGTATCCATAACATCCCTTAGTCAAATACCACACAAAAACAAAGCATTTAAGTTTATAACGCCGGCTGTAGGCTATAGCAGTTTAATGTGCACGGATCATAAATACCTGTCGGCTGCAATCCACATAAGGTGGTAAAGTGTCAGCAATATTTTGATGAGATATTGTCATCAAGTCTTGTGCCAGAATTGTTCATTTCCCAGGTAGGCCTAGCTAGCTTAAAACAAGCTGTTCCAATAGCCAGTGTGCATAAAGCTAGCCTACCTATTGCTTGAGGTCTGGGAATAGCAGTTGAGGTTACTCGATTAGACTGGGAGAGCTGGCTTACCAGTGCTGCATTTGTGGCAAGCCGTGTTTGTCGTGCCTGTTTTGAGGCTGACATATTTCTAAATGGCGTCGCAAGAAGTGCATAACACACAAGCAGCACTGCTGTCATTTTCACTTCACCAAATACAGTTTTGACTCCCTGATGAAGGCTACTTGGCCGAAACGCGTTGGAGTTTTTTAAAAGGTTTAATGTGACCGAGCCGCTACAATAAAGGCTTTTTAACTTTTGTTACATGAGAGTGCCTTGGAGTTCCTCTGGTTTTTCCAATTGAATTTTTTTCCCTTCCAAAGAGCACCTCAAACAAACCTTTTCTGAGTCCAAGAAGCGTTCCTAGACAAACGTTTTCTAAATACTTGCCATAGTTAGAGGTCTTTTTATGTTGGATTTTCCCTTCCTTATAGCCTCTCCATGGTCTCCATCTCCATTCTCCCATATCACTTTACGTACCAAGCTTCTGCTGCATTTTCGCACGACCTTGAAGTTTTGAAGTTTTTTTTTTTTTGCAAATTATGGCTTAGAAGAAGTGATTATGAGTGAAATATTAAGCCTTCTCATGGTGTTTTATATATATATATTTTTTATACCTATTTCATTTTTACTGACCCGTCTGCAAATGACCCGAATATCATAATAAACAATATTTCTGTCTGACTCCGAACCGCGGGTGTCTGCAGCTGGCTGCGGTCACCGACTCCATTCGGATCAGCCCACGCATCACTGATGGCTAGTTATGCTACTTTGCCACACCAGGGTGAAGACAATCACTGCTGGCCTTTAGAGAGGGACACAGTACAACTACATGTTTTGTTAGGTTCATTTTCAAAGTGGTCAGATGCATGGGAAATAAATATGCCTCAAAATGAATGTCATTTGTAGAAGATGGAAATATCAACAACTCCCTCTGTCTCTCACTCTTTCTCTTTCTCTCTCTCTCTCTCTCTCTCTCTCTCTCTCTCTCTCTCTCTCTCTCTCTCTCTCTCTCTCTCTCTCTCTCTCTCTCTCTTTCTCTTTCCCAGTCCATCACTCTCCCTATACTTCTTTGGGTGGTCTGCAAATATGGTTCTGGCTGACGAAAGTAAAGTTTGGGGAAAGGTGAAAATGTAATCTGCACAGTATGCACAAGCACTCTGACACACACACACACACACACACACACACACACACACACACACACACACACACACACACACACACACACACACACTCACTAACACAACCCCAGAGCACCGCTGTATGTTTGGGGATCGTTTCCGTTCAACCCAGAAGGAAGAGGAGAAAAAGAGCAAGAGAGTGAGAGAGGAGAGAGTGAGTGAGACAGAGGAGAGAGAGAGAGAGGAGAGAGAGAGAGAGAGAGAGAGGACAGAGATAAATGAGCATCAGGTGGTGAGAGGCCAGGAAGAGGCCTGCTGTGCCCAGGTGCGCCTCACCCAGGATACCTGGCCAGTCAGCTGAGAGTGTCACCACTAGAACACTCGGAACGTTCCGGACACAGAGACAGGAGGGCAGCCAAACTTCCCCACAACACCAGAAGTGAGCAGATGATTTATGCTTGGTTGCACAGTCTGTAGACTAGAGCATGCAGGATTTGCAGGATAGATGTATTTGTAAAGTAGCTTTTTATTATTTTTATTATAATTTTAAATATGAAACTTGTTTGAGACAATTTTTCATATTTATTTGGACGTTTTATTTGAAGAACTTTAAAACGCATCTGTAATTTTCTTGCAGATGGAATACAGAAGTTTATTACAACCCTAAATCTCTAGTCTGTTGCTCTAAGGTGTATATTCAGATGAATTTTATTTTATGAAAAAATCTCCTTATGGGGGATTGGATACGGCCTTATAATGACTTAAATGTCTTTATTTGAGGAATTGGAACATGTCTGGCCTTCCCTGTAAGCTGCCACTGACACAATTCCTTGTTTTTCCTGTGTAATAAAGAATGGTCTTGCTCCAAAGTACTCAAGATTGGTTCAGTGCCCTCATGATAGTCATATCGAGGACTGCAATTAGAGTTATTATATTGAGGCTGTGATAAATCCAGAAAGAGAATCCTCAGCCGTAACATTGACTGCTTATTTCACTCATGGTATGCCTTGTAAAATAATGGCAGACATCCTACGGACATCTTAACAAGGTTAAAAACCTTTAACCAGAGACCAGAGATTGTCTTTAACAACACTGCCTTTTCATTTTGTGGGACATCCGACAAAAACATCTTTTACAACCAAATATATCTTTAAAAGTACGACATCTTTATAGCTACTTTAGCTTGTATCCGTGTAGGCTGTGTTGCCGGTGGTGCTTGTGTATGGTAAGTGTGCCGGCTGTTAGCTAGTTAGCTAGTTAGAGTTTTTATGGAAGATATAGATTTATACAGTAATAAAGGGAGGAACAGAGCCTGAGAAAGAAGGAGTGAAATCTTGAAGCGCAAAGAGAGCCACTAAATCAAAGGGATCCCTAACCACAAGGTTTGATGGAATGTCATGAACTCCCATCATGCTTTGGGGTTGATTTATAGGGTCGCCTGTGGGTCACGGCCATGAGTTGTTGCAATCTGGCAGACTCCATAGGGACGTCAGCGTCACACAGGAGGATAAATAACGGACAGTCCACTCCACTCCCCAGACCGTGTGTGTGTGTGTATGTGTGAGTGTGTGTGTGTGTGAGAGAGAGAGAGATAGAGAAGGGAGAGTGAGAGAGAAGAGCAAAGAGCAGAGAGTACAGGTAGTGTGACTGATATTAAGAGAATGAGATCAAGAGGGAATAGCCATGATGTATGGATATTTACAGTAGGTAGAGACAACAAGGCCAAGACAGAGATTACACACACACACACACAGACAAATACACACACACACACACACACACACACACACACACACACACACACACACACACATAAACACACACAGACACACTGACACAAACACACTCTCTCTCTCTCTCTCTCAAACACACACACACACACACATATGGAGACACAAGCACAGATACAAGAGACACTGCCTTGTTTGCAGGTCAT
>NC_084997.1:17511178-17523678 GCF_963854185.1 Sardina pilchardus
CAACACTGAAATATACAGCACCTCTCCTCATTTAGCATGCCAGTCTAACGCTAATACAACGCCGGCTGTGACAACAAAATCATGTCTATTCATTGTTAAAATTCAACTGTACATGCTATCAACAATCTGTAAACTGTTATAGTCAAATGCATTCAATCTAATTAAAAACTTCCCTCAGTGTACTACAGTATTAACAATTAATCTCTCAATCAATTTTATGTCACCAGTGTAGCTGTTTTCTCAGTACTAACGGGCTAAAAGTTGTGTCTGTGCTACTCTGAAGTGCGGCATGTGTCTGTGTGTGTGTAGGGGGGATTGTGCAGCTAACCCTCAGTAAGGAAGAGACTTCGGCAAAGTCCCACTGAGAGAGCACGGAGGCCTCCACTGACCCGAACCCACCACAGTCCTGCACTTAATCAACTCTGCTGGCAGGGATTTCATGACAAATGGACTGTGCAAAATCATTTCTTATTGGATAGAGCTGCCCTTCATGGAGTCCGTGCGCCCTTCCGCCTGTGTGCAGTGTAAACAGCCATGGAGGGCGAGCTGTGAGGAGTGACCTTTCAGAAGTTGAGACTTTAGACCAGGACCAAGTGAAAACAACAAGCTCAAAAGTAGTGCCCATAGGGCCTATAGCCATATTGGCAGCCTCACTCCATAGTTTACTATGGATTACTATGGATTTACTCCCGCCTATTAGTGTGTTCCTGTCACTTAGTTTTTGCCTTCTTGGTCGTATGTTGCTGTGTAGTGGGGTGTAACAGCGCAATCCACGATTGCAAGAGGAAAAGAATCGCTAATACTATATTTCTGCTTCTTGTCTTCTGCATCTGAATGAATGGATATTACGTTCGGTGCGCTACCAAGATGGCAGCTATATTCCAGAATGCAAGGCATGTGTCCGAGCCCTATTGGTAGCCTGGTAGTGAACCAGACCCTGGAATCTTTCAGATTAAGGGTCTGGCCACGAAAAATGAACATGGCCCAACTCGAGGGGCGGCACTAAGCATGCGTTTGAAAATCTCACTGCACGCAATTAGATAACTACGACCAAAACCGAAAACCAAAACCAAAGCCGAAAGTTATAGCGCTGTCGTCATCAGTTCAGCTCGCCTTTGTCCCGCCTACGCTGATTTGATTGGTTAGCTCCGATAGTGGTGCAAAACCTAAAGTGTATCATTGCTCGTGGCCAGAGTATCTTGCAGACACAATTCAGATTGTGCTCACGCAAAAAACTCTGGATTCTAGGGTAGCCTATTGGTAGAGGAAGAGGAAGAAGAAGAAGAAGAAGAAGAAGAAGAAGAAGAAGAAGAAGAAAAGGAACAGCATCAACAACAAGATGAAGTGGAAGAAGAATGTTGATGATGATGATGATAGTTGTGATAATAAGGATGATGATAATAATGATGTAATGATGAGATGATGACAAGATTATGATGATGATTTAATTATGATTTAATAATGTGATGATGATGATTGTGATGATGATGATGATGTGATGAGGATGAGGATGATGATGATAACTATTGTGATGATGATGATTATGATGATGATGATAATAGATGATAATGTGTATTTATCTGTGTGTTTATCTGATGTGATGATGTGGTGATGATGATGATGATGATGATGATGATGTGATGATGACGATAATGTGATGACAATGAGGATGCTTATGATCATGGGATAATGAGGATGAGGAATGAGGATGATGGTGATTATGGTGATATGAGAAAGGAGACAAACAAGATGGGTAAAACGGTGATATTAATGTAAATATCGGCCACTTAGAGAGGTCTACTTCAATCAAACTAGATGGAGAAGAAATATCCAATCATCCTGTGAATGATATTACTGTGATTTATGATGATGATGATAATGATGGTGATGATGATGATGATGGTTAAGAGGAGGACAGGGCTATGGAGGGAAGCTTTATATATACTGACCCATCAATTTGGTCTGACTTTGTTGTGATTTTTCATTTTTATCTTTATTTTTAGGACTTAATGTCCTCGAAACCAAATTGAAGGCAATCAAATTCTCTCTGAAAACGGACCAGTTTTCAGTGTCAAAGTCAATATCACATCATTCTGTGGCTGCTGGACCCAATATCTGCATCCGCAATGCTCTAGATCTATAAGAGTGTTGTAGTATTTGAAATCTATGTAGAGCAGAAAACCCCTAGCCCTCACGAGATAGAAACCATTGATGATAACTACTGAATAGTATGTTTAGTAATACTGTAATCATTAAAAGTCATTTCATATTCTCTCGTTTTATTTCATGTTTCTTTTTTTTATTTGCAATCAGATAGACAGATATTATATCTGTGTTGTTTTGTTATATGTTTGCGTTGGTAACACTGCTTCATTGAGTTATACCAATAAGGCTGGAATGGAAAATTGAGAGAGAGGAAGAGAGAGAGAGAGAGAGAGAGAAAGAGAGACACTTGGATTCCTTGCCCAAGCCCATGACCGTGTGATGATTTGTGGCGATGGGTCACACACCATACGCCTCGGAGAACAAATGACTCCCAACATCTAAGGAAGGAATATCAATATCTGGTCCCCACAGATGGCGAAAAATCTACACATGTGAATCAATGAGTCTTTTAATGTCTGCATTGGCTGTGCGTCTCAGTTGTCAGTTACGTGTACCTGCCTGCCCGTCTGCCATGTTGTGGCTGTGCATTTTGTGATCGATGCTGGCGAGTGTGATGATGGAGAGAGTCAGAGTCATTTATAACGTATAAGATCTGATGTCGATATCTACAGGGCATCTCTCGCCACATGACCTTCACACCTTTACTTTCATGTCGGAGAACAAACAGACGGAGCATTACAGCGCAACAAACTCCCACAGCAAAAAAGCAGACCGATGGGATTCTACAGGAAAAGAGATAGAGAGAGAGAGAGACAGACAAAGAGAAAGAGAGATACAGACAGAGAGAGATGGACACAGAGAGAGAGAGAGAGGTAGAGAGAGAGAGAGAGAGACCTTCCTTTGATCCAGTAAGAGACAGCTGTGTGACCTCCTTTGTGTTTCCCAGCCCTGGACTCTCCACTGGGCCACTCGGAGATCTTTATCCGCCCCGGCGAGGTGCTGAAGGAGGGGGATGCTCATTTGCAAGGGTGATGTTGCATTTATTAGTTAATGTCTGCTTTCTCTCCGTGGGTGGGGGATGGGGGATAATTGCAGCCGAAGACATGCACCAATTTCCAACCAATTTATTCCTGTCATGGCCCCACTCACACATACGCACGCGCGCACACACACACACACACACACACACACACACTCTCTCACACACACACACACACACACACACACACACACACACACACACACTCACACACACACACACACACACACACACACTCTCTCACACACACACACACACACACACACACACACACACACACACACTGCGTACAGTACATGAGGTAACCCTCATTACTGTCGAGTGAAGATATGTCTAATTATGGCGGCGCTGATTCGCACTGTACACTCACATTAGTCTGTTGTGATTGGCACGGAGCAGCTTGACTGGGCTCCCCACCACAGTGAGATGAGCCACATGACGGTCATTAGTGAGGTGACCAGCCCGCACACACAGAGGAGAGCCTCTCCTGAGGAGGCCTGTGTCTGTCTTGAGAGGGACACTGGGAGAAGCTGAATTATCATCATTTTGGGTCTTTCGAAGCTTATCCACGTACAGTATGCAGGTATGCATGTGTATAACTACAGCAGCAGGTCTGAATGAATGTGAGAATGTACAGGAAAAGACACACATATTGTTGTTTTACAGTTTTTTACGATTGTTTACACACTAAAATATTTTTTTTTCACACAATTAGCAAAATTTTACTCCAAGGAGCAAAACACCTCCACAGATTTGCACAACATTACACACAATGTCTGCTTCACCCTTTTTGCAAAACATTACACACAGTGATTTGTAAAACTCTACACACATTTCCACACCTTAGACACAGATAAGGATTGTGAGAATACTTCCTTGTCATTACAAAGCCCCGGATTGCCAATGACTACACTAATGAACAAGTTGGATAATCACATCCACCAGGTGTGTAAGCACACATGTGCAAAATTGAAAACGCAGCACTCAGGTGTGCTACAGTATACAGTCTTGTTGCTTTTGCAGTAGTTGCTCTTCAGAGTCAAAGTGTATGTACTTTATGCAGTAGTTTTTTGTTTGTCTACAGATTGTATTTGTTCAATTGGTTTCATTGTTGGTTGATTACTGTAACTGATTATGGTTAGAAATACTGTAAGTATTGAAAGAAATACTTGAAATATTCAGTCTACAGCAGTCTTCAGTGTTATATACAGTAGTGCAAGTGCAAGTTTACTGTAAAGACCTATTTATGTACACTTTCCCTATGTCGAACTAATCATGAAGAATGTTGTGGGTTTGTCACTATTTTTTGGACATCTAAATGATCCCTTACATAACAATGTCTGGGCAAAAATCTAGCACATGCTATTTCCTAATTTTTCTTTTTACAAATGCGTTTTGCATTTATCACTGCAGTGTGAAACTGGCTGCAATAGTGTCTGATCATTGAGGACTGTGTTTGTTAAATGACAACTAATAGCATTTTTACAAATATGTGTATATGTTTTGACTGAAGTGTGTATGTTTTGACAGAAGTGTGTTTGTTTTGACTTAAGTGTTTCATTTTGCAAAGAATCTAGGAATTATGCAAACTGAGTGTGGCGTTTGGATACCTGTGCTTAAATTTTGTTAAAAAGAACTCGGTTTGAAAAATTGTGTGTAAGCAATTGAAAAAAACTGTAAAACCGCACAAGCACAGGTCAAGAAACAAGCTGGACACGTAAAGAAATCACACATTATATTGACCGTTGGTGGAATAGAATGGTTGGGTGTTATGTTTTTTTTTCGGTTTATTTCCACATAGAGCACATGCTTACTGAGATCATTGATATGACTTGTAGTGCTTGCCTTGATGATTTTCCACGGGAGAGAACCAGAGAGCTTTTACTGAGCCATTACTTCCATCGTGTTCCACATAATGATGCCAGAACACCAAATGTTATAGATCCCAGGCATCTCATTCAGAATGGAAAGCTAACCAAGACGCAGTAGAGGAAGATTTAGCCTGTTATTCATCTTCCTGACACACACACACACACACACACACACACACACACACACACATATTGTATCCACATACACACACACACACACACACACACACACACACACACACACACACACACACACATAACCATACACACACACACACACAGTCTGTGGGTAGCTGTGGAGAGGCAGTGGGCTTAGTGTGTTAAACTGTGTTACGTAAATAATCGCATTACTGCATCGCCATAGTCCCCCTCCCGACAAAGAGGAAAGGGCCGATTTTCTGTTTCCACGGTAATGTGGATGGACAAACCATTGGCCAGGGCGTGTGGTGGAAGCCAACAAGCGGCACTTTAGCATCTCTGAGCAGCGCTAGCTAGCTATAATGATGGCCCTGTTTGGGGAAACCATTAGAAACAACAATTACGGCAGACGCACGCTAACAGTAAGACTCAGTCATTTCAGTAGAGCTGCGTGACGTGAGGAGCAAAGACGTGTCAAAGTGGAATTTGAAGCCTAAATGATGACCCCGTGGAGAGGTCATCTCAAACATGAACACATGGTCCTCCACAGAGGAGCTACTCAGGCCAATCCACGCCAGCGCTGTAGGCTTTCATTAAGCGATCACACAAGGGGCCGTTTTAGCCAAAGAGAGTCATATAGAGAGTCTGTATATATACAACACACACACACACACGCGCGCGCGCGCACGCACGCACGCACGCACACACACACACACACACACACACACGCACACACACACAGACACACACACACACACACAGCCCATAACTGAAATTCCTTCATCTTCTGGATTCACTGTGTACTGAATTCAGATCTGATGGCCACATTGTTCCAAGAAAGGCCAATAAAGCATTGGCTTGCAGCCCTCTGTGAGAGAGGTTTCTTTTTAATATTATTATGGCGGCTGCTCATGAAACGGTGTGCACTTTGAAAGACCATCCTGCAGAGGCATTCTGAATTGGATGAGATTTATATTAGCGGAGAGGAGAGTGGTCAGCACATGGACTGACTGTGAATACGGCCAGACCCCCCCTGCACACACACACACACACACACGTACAGGTACACACACACACACACACACACAAACACAAACACACACACACACACACGTACACGTACACGTACATGTACACACACACACACACACACACACACACTCGAATCCCAGTACTTGAATGACAGTTTACATTAGTCGGGTGTTAGATTTGATGGTGAAATGTTCTTATTCAGAGGGCATCCTTTCTGATGATGTGTAATCCCTGTGATTCGTCTAAGGAAACACTGATTCAGACAGCTGTGTGATTCGGCTAAGGAAACACTGATTCAAACAGCTGTGTGATTCGTCTAAGGGAACACTGAATGAGACAGCTGTGTGGTTCGTCTAAGGAAACACTGAATCAGACAGTGTGGTTCTTCTAAGGGAATACAGACAGCGCTGTGGTTCGTCTAAGGAAACACTGATTCAGACAGCTGTGTGATTCGTCTAAGGGAACACTGAATCAGACAGAGCTGTGATTTCCATCAGTCTGCAGCTGGAAAGTTAGAGACAGTGTGCCCAGGACCAAGGCCGCTCTGCACTTTATTTAGGAGTCATCAATTTAGAGCTTTTAGAGCGGCCCAGAGGTAAGCTAAACTGATGACAACAGCACTGCAACATTCAAAGTCAGTAAACATTGGTCATGGTGTTATCCAGTTGCATTGAAGTCCGGAATCAGTCAGAGTAAACATTGGTTGTAGTAGTGTTATCCAAGTGTAATTGGGCCATTACATTATTTGTGGCCAGAGTCCATTTGATTACCAGGGTCTGGATTTTCCAGGCTAGCAGTCCGCTGGTGTTATACTCATCGGTTTCTGGCGGTCCGTTGGTAAGTTGCCGACAAGACAAATGCCCCGACATTTTGCCTCTATTGGTCTAAAATCTTTTTCATTTATGCAGCTATACTTCATCCATCATTTTAATGACATGTCATGTGTTTTCTTATTATTCACGACATGTTAAATTTAAAGAGATGGTGGTCCAGTGCCAGACCACAAGAGGCATGACACCAGTGGCATTGCCACCAGCGGTTCACTATTTGCCAAACTACTTTTGCTATCTGGGTCAGTCAATTCAATTTCACTGAGAGAGACATTTTTAGACACCTGAGAAAAGGAGACAAAACAGAAAACTTGGGAACTTTGTGTCTCCTCAGCATCTTATTGTTTACCTTTGAAAAGATTCAAGGAGGATTTTTTTTTTTCTCCTGGAGAAGAGTACAGTATATTTGAACCAAGGGGCAAGTGAAACCCACCACACAGGTAGCTCACCCCTTCTATCTGTATACAAAGACCTGTCCGTCTTTACTTACAATTGATCTGATTGTGTGCATGTGTGAGAGAGAGTGTGCAGTATTTGTGCTCAGGTGCAGACTGTGTGTAGGTGTGTGTGTGTGTGTGTGTGTGTGTGTGTGTGATAGCTGTGTGTTTGGATGGATGGATGGATGGATGGGCTATATATGTATGGGTATACATGTGTGTTGGAGTATTTGTGCACCAGTTTTTGGATCCTGGGCTGCCAACTACTGTCTACTTTAGTGGGCAGCTAGTGGTCATGATGAGATGATTGCTAGATGTGACAAAAATGTTATGGACTCACTGCACCTTTAACACAGCTGAAATAAAAGAGCAAAATCCTTCATCATTGTGACCCATCCTCATGGCTATTCGCCCAGACCTCTCCTCAGGCTGCTGCTGGAAGTCCCATAATAATCTGAGGCCCCATTTGCCTCCCAGAGGTTTGTATAAGAGTGGTGTCAACACCAGTCTGGAGACCTGCCGTAGAACAGACACAGGCTCGTGACTAATTTCACCACATGCGTCTGGCCAGAGGGTGTTGTGAATCTCACTAGTTCATTATTGCACTGCTCCATTCCGAGTCGCTACTGTAATAGCATAGCTTTGTTTAGGACTCCAAGGACATACCATTGCAGTCTCCCACAGCTTCTTACTGTAAGAGTTGGGAAGGCGTTACCGTAATAGCATACAGTAGCATTGTTTAGGACTCCAAGGACATACCATTGCAGTCTCCCACAGCTTCTTAAGAGTTGGGAAGTCGTTACCGTAATAGCATAGCATTGTTTAGGAGTCCAAGGACGTACCATTGCATGCATCCTCAAATCTAAACATTGCTTGGGGTCAAATTGAGGGTTAAGAGTTAGAAAGACGGCAACCCATGAGGGCCACATTCAAAAACATACCTAAGTAGAGTGACGAGTGAGGATGCAATGTACACCCTTTATCGTTCCAAGAGTATTTATTGTCAAAGAATAATTTCACATGCAGCCTCGCATTCTTTTGGGTTTTATTTTTTGTAGGGAACAAAATAGACTTCGGTTGTCTCACAAGATGAAGGTTGCTGTCTCAAGAGCCGATCGAGGTTGGTTCATTATTACTTTATTGCTTTGTTGTCAAGGAAGAGAATCCTGGCACCTATTTCTAGAACACAGAACAAAACACAAGCATTTGAAAACAAGCTTTTTTTCTTTCTTTTTTGTTAAAGCCATTAAAAACCGCAAGTTCAGGTATATTCCTTGGACACCTATGTTTTGAGGAGGCAAGCATTTGTGAAATCTTACAAGGGGAATGGTTGAAGACTCTACAACCTTTATTTTCTTTCTCACACGTTTTTCTCAGTTCAATGGTCCTGTGTGAGACTTCCAGCCTCATGTTCATGTCATTACTTGAGTTTCCTCATCTTTTCAAAGACTCTTTATTTTCAGCTGATAGAAGAATCTACCTGCACTGGGACTACCACTAGAACTAGAGCTGAGCATGTCAGAGTCCCTCATTTATCAAAATGCTTAAAATGCACTTCAGTGTCATACCACAAAATACAATGTATCGAATCATGCAATGACATAATGGATGAGTCTACAGGTTATGCTACTTAGATAGCTTGTTTATACCTTGGGAGATCTGAGTCATTTGCAGTCATTTTCTTATGTGAGGAGAGCTGGGGGTGTTATGGTGAAATGCATGTCTATGTTCTGCTCCACTCCTATGAGTCTTTGGAATAAAGTATCATCTTAAGTTACAGGTTACAGGCAAGTGATAATCTTGCTGCAGTAAATCATGCCATGCACAATGACACCTGCCTTGATGAATTAGTCAATTATTTTTAAAAAATAATAATACACAGACTGATTTGCAAAAGTATCTTCTAAAAAAAATGTATAATTGAAAAGCATTGATCGTGTCACTTAGAGATACTGCGTGGCTGTCTTTTCTGTAGATGATGACGTGTTGCATGTGCCAAATACAATGAAAAGACTAATAATATATTGGGTAGAAAACCGGTATGTGTTAGAGTATGTTCTGCTCTGTTATATGTCTGTATTTTCAGCTTGCCAGTCAAATTTCCATTAGCCTGTCCTGGCTGGTCGGCTCGCATTACAAAGTGCATCTCAGGAAATGCGCCTCGAGGATCCAATCCTTACAGTATTGTGTATCGGTCGATGGATATTGTGCTCAGAGACACCTGTCTCCATGGAGACCAACAGATCTGTCTGTCAGCGCTTAGGGGCCAATCACAGCTTGTGATCTGTGCTGACCTTGCCATAGTGCACCAGCTGTGGCTGAAGTGGGCGGGTGTTTGGCATATGCTTCTCTGATTGGAAAGATCCAGGTCCCAAGGACCCAGCCAGGCAGTGAGTGACAGTGCCCTGCCGATGATAGAGCGATGGCCATTTTTCCTCCCATTTAGGGTCTGACAATCATCAGGCCTTAATGAGGCCATTCCAGTTATGTCCACCACACCACACGTGAGAATGTCACCACTGTAAACTGCAGTGACCCTTCTGGATGCAGCAAAGTCATTCTCAACCCTCTCTCTATATCCCTCACACACACATTCTCTCTCTCTCTCTCTCTCTCTCTCTCTTTCTCTCTCTCTCTCCCTCTCTCTGTACATTTCAGTGCCCTGGGTGGGGATGTGTACTGAATGACTTTGCCAAATTTGCAACCTAGCTCCTTTTGCTCCTTTATCTTTTTATTTTTTTATTTTTTTAAATCTTTTTTTTATTATTATTTTTTTGGATTTGCGCAGGGAAAGCAGATGGGAAGTCTACGCTCGTCTCTGAAGGAGCTCCTCGGGCAAGCTGTCAGAGAAACACCACACAGACCACACAAGAGACTCCAACTGAGCTGCTGCATCTGAGGAGAGAGAGAGAGAGAGAGAGAGAGAGAGAGAGACGTGGGCCTCAAACAAAGCTGTTTTGCATGGATGGTTGACAGGCGTCAGCTCCGGGTACATTTAGTATCACTCGTTTAACCAAACAGCAGCATTATTCATACAACTGTGTCAAGCCACACACTCACACTCACACACACACACATGCACGCACACGCACGCACGCACGCACGCACGCACGCACACACACACACACACACACACACACACACACACACACACACACACACACACACACACACACACACACACACACACACACACACACACACACACACAGGCAGCCCTTAAACAAATACTAAGCTGTTTGTTTTCAGGAAGACCATGTCTGTGCTGTGAAGGCAGTGAATAAGGGAAATTATTATTCCTCGCCCTGTCATATTACAATGAGTCATTACCACTGATAAGCATCAAACAGAACATAGCATGGGCTTATGACAGCTGTTGTTTGAATCCAAAGGTCTCCTGCCATTGCTTGTGTGTCCAGAACCACTTGCGTAAGCACACTCCAATCACCTGCACTCTAGGAAAGGTACACAGCTGGAAACTCACATCTGTAGTCACATGGTTTGTTTGCGATTTGGTCATCCAAAAAAGTCCCTCTTTGACCATTTCCGTTTTACTAAAGCTGACAGCTATCTCAAAGACTATTGCGCCACTCAGTGGTAGAACAAGGGATTACACGGAATGCCACAACACTAGTACAGAAGTGTGTCATGGTTTGATACATTAGCAGGACTGCTAGCGGAATCTCTACTCAGAGAAGCAGAATCATGATATTTTCTGGAACAAATGTCCTGAAAGTATCCATTCATGTTAACAATATAATTTACTTGAGATGGTGACCATAGTTTAGTATTGATATCTGACTTCTATATGTTTTCTGTTTGGGTAAATTATTGCAATTGGCTTATTGAGCATGAAACAGCATCTCCAAATAAAACAGAACAATCCTTGAATTAACAACAGAACATTTAGATTTTTTGTTGAAACTGAATTTTTGTGAACTTTATGCCACCTAAAGGTGAGCTGAAGACTAGCATCAGTGAGTCATCCTTGCCTTGTTCACAAATAGTAGTAGTACTTTTTGCAGTGAGGTATAAATCTCATATTTAGAAAAAATGTATATCATTAGGGCCCGAGCACCGAGGTGCGGCCACTGAAAGTGGCTGCACCGTAGGTGCAAGGCCCTATTGTTTTTGCTCAGATTATTATTATTATTATTATACTTCTATTCCTCTTACTCTTAACTTTTTCGCCCTTTTTCACCAACTTGACATGCACTAAAACTCTTGTAATTTGGCATGTAGATGTGGAATTGTTAACTGTACTTAGAGACAAAGGTTTGGCCTAGGGTGTGGCTCAGGGACTGTATAGCGCCACCTAGCGCGCCGTCTACTGTGGTTGACGCATACATTCACGGAAATGAACCAAATTTGGTGGACATGTGTGTTGTATTATTCTGAACAAGTTTTACATTTAAACTATATAGTGAATATTAAAAGAATTTGAATTATGTGAGATTTTCTGATTTTTGCACATCATGTATTTTGAAATACTTCTCCTAGACGGTTTATCGAAACTATGTCATTTCAGCAGTAAAATGATCTTGAGGGGTTGTCCAAGAGAAATTGCGACCAGATTTTTGAATTTCAAAAGTATATTGAAATGGCGAAGGTTTGAATCCAGGCGTCTTGTAAAAGAAACAGGAAGTTGGCGTTATAGGCAGAAAACAGTGACTAATTTGGATCAAATTAAGTGGAGTATTAGTTAGTGTGTTTGTAGTCACAGTCATATACAAGTTTTGATGTGGCATTAATTCTGTCACTCAATAGTGTATTAATGATCGTGGTTGACACATAGTTTTACCTAAAATATTATGAAGTGAGTTTGCAAATATTAATACTCATATGAACCTATGCTGAAATTTTGGCGTTAGCCACATTAACAGAAAGTGAGTTATTCAGGTTTTCATATGACTATGGTCTCTCCTATCCGCTCCTTTCTGCCCGCGCGTGTTACACACAGAACTACTGTCTTAGCCCCATGACCCCCCTCTCTCCCAGCTGGATGTCTCTCTAACCTCCCCCGCTTGCTACACAGAGACTCAGACAC
>NC_084997.1:17526178-17531178 GCF_963854185.1 Sardina pilchardus
CCTCTCAGCGCTGAATTTCCTGAGCGCTGTACCCATTCGTTTATGCGCATGATTGATACACTCAAGCTTTTCAATCTCATGCCCAGGGTATGGGTTCAGTGATAGGACCTCCCTAAAAGCAGAGCTATCACCATCTGACAGCATCTCAGTGTACCGCAACTGGTGGCGACCAACTGACCTGGCCCACATTCTCTTTGCTGCCTCCTGCTCCATTGCCTTACTTGACCCTAAGAAATTCATGGCACAGTCGGTATGCAATTCTCTCCAGGTGTCAAACTCCTCAACAGTGATTTTCCCCTCATTCTTAGCACTTTGTTTAATGACACATGCATGACAGTAAGAGGATAAGACCTCGAAGTCAATGACCAGTCCTGTGAGAATGTCTATGCAAATACCGATCCCATAATGGGAGGTGAAACCACGCTTTTGCCATGTGCCATCAAAAGAGACACCGATGTTGATTATGGCATCAGCATCCTCACTCAGCAACTCTGCCACCTCTGGATCAACATCTGCATAGGCCTGCCTTATCTGCTCCCTGGTCTTGTGCAGTGACTCCAGTCCTCTTTCAATTTCCGCCACTATAATAAAAAATGCCTGTTGTATCAAGAACTGTTCCTTTATTGTTGACTTACTTGATAAAAGTACATTTATTTTCACTTGAGTGGCAAAAACTCAATTCCTTTGGAAAGGACCAGGGAGTAGATCAGGCAGGCATGTTGAGGTGGTCGTAGTGTAGTGGTTAACTGTGTGTTCACACCGCGGGCGACTTGAGCTTCCAAAGATTCCAGAAGTCATTCATTTTCAATGGAAGCCGGCTTCTCTCAGCTGCCAGCAGTGACCAATCTGTCGGCATCGCGTTTTGGGCGTCTTGAGCGACTAGAGAAAGTTGAAAGTGGTTTAACTTTATGGTAATGAGCTATGACGCGGTTCAGCGACCAAACGACTTTCAACGAACATCGAATGCTACTACGTCAGAGCGGCCAGGAGCGGCCAAAGCTTCCCAGCTTCCCACGGCGTCCTTTACAGGGCGTCCAGGGCGATTTTGGAAGCTCAAGTCGCTCTTGGTCTGAACACACAGTTAGGAACTGGGTTAGTGAGCAGTAGCATGAAAGCTTTCGGTCCAAAACGCGGTTACCACTGTTTTGCCCTTGAGAAAGGCACATAAGCCCAAGTTGCTCCGGGGACAATGTAATCCCTTGTAATGTTGCTGACATATGTAAGTCACTTTGGACAAAAAAAAGTGTCTGCTAAATGTAATGTAATGGCAAATGTAGCAGCCAATTAGACAAACCAAACTGTAAATGACTATAAAGAATAAGGCCATCTTATAACAGGCAGTTGCACTCATTGATGCACTTATTACACTCATTGATGCACTTATTGTGGTTTTTAATTTGTTGTTAGAAATGCTCTTAAAAGCTTAAATGTTTATCATGTTGTGATCTGTGACAGATCCATAAGTGTGTGTGTGTGTGTGTGTGTGTGTGTGTGTGTGTGTGTGTAAACCTGACAACAACAGCGTAGATTTCCCCTCTCGGTCTCTCTCTCTCTCTCTAATTGATCATATGTTTCTTCAATATCCATAAGTTGATAAAGCGACACTATTTCATTGTCCCTTTGTTTTTGCCACTGAACTGAAAACTCAAGTTGTACTGCAAAAGTAAACTGACAATTTATTTGATGACATTTGTACCATTACAAATCCATCCTTGTTCCATCCATGAAAATATGTTCACTGTTACAACATTTTAAAATCCCTATCCCATCCCTGTTTCCATAGCCTACCTGTCACTCTCTTGTCATGCCTCTGGTATGTTTTCAGGTGAAGGGAAGGGATTCCCAACACCTTACTGACCTTCTTCAGTGCAGCATATCCCATCCCTAATTCATGGGCCAAAAGCACCATGCGGACATTCACGTCAAAAGCGACATTACCTCTCGTCTCGCTTTGCAGCCGTGTGGATGTGTAAACACTTCGCCTATACCCATTCTCTCCATTGCAATTGCTACACTCTAAAAGCAGACTACTACAAAACCCATGGTTTTCTGGGTCTATCTTTATAAATAGACCCGATGCAGCACAATTGGGGCACAAGAGATCGCATATTAGTTCATTGAGACGTGCGACATGCATAATCAGCCACTGCTGTGTCGCGCAGTCTGTGTCATTGTCATTTAACCCCCCCCGGTTTCCCAACGACAGCTTACGGTCAGATGTGCTGCTTCCTGATGGCTTTTCAGCTAATCCAACAGATTTCTTTGTCTTTACAGACCTCGCAGAGCCCAATTGCTGCTTTCTTTTTCTAGAAAATTGCGGTGTCGCCGGCATTTTCGAAAGTCCCGCGGTAAGCTAATTACGGAAGTGTCAAGAGTACACCACGTGATGCGTCTAAGCGAATCACATTAACAGAAACCGGCAGTAGCCAATGGGATTTCGTAATTAGCTTTAAACCCCCCTGTGGACATTCACGATTGGTTGCTGATAGAAAGGAAATGCCCTTTTTTGGGTTACATATCTTTGTGCAGGAGACTCAGAGCTTTTCAACGACACCGGTCATGACAGTATTCAGTAAACAAGCGAAACGCGGCATGTTACGTTAGAATGCTAACTTCTTGGTAAATTCGGGAGTAACTTACTACTGCAAGTCAACAAAATGTAATAAAATAAACATCTCCAGGTATATTTTCAACGTTTTTTTTATAGCAGATTGAAAGAACACATATTGAAGGAGTAAACTAGCCCAAAATCTCAATTTTGACCAGTGCATGAAAAATCGATGTTTTTGACTGCCGTGTCTCGCCTTAAGTCATTTTTAGTGATTGAATTGGGGACTGACTAAGCCAGACCCAAGTTCTTATCCTCACAAAAATGCTTGGTTGGAATAGCATGTAATAACCAGAATACAGAAAAGTCAAACAATCATGACTTAGTTATGTTTTGTTTACATCAAGACACACACACACATTAAATACAGCAACAGGTTTTATGAATTCAATGATCTGAAGCAAAGATATTGATGTAAGCCTTACAGATGCATGATTTACAGTACACCAATCAACACACTGGTTATCTGGTGTTAGTGCTACCACTAGTCAGAGACAGAGCTCTGGCTTAGAGTGTGGCTTAGGGACTCTAGAGCCCACCTAGCGCATTGTCTGTTGTGGTTGACACATACATTCACGAAAATGAACCAAATTTGGTGGGCATGTGTGTTATTGCTATAGCTATTCAGAGACAGCGATCTGGCCAAGGGTGTCTTAGGGACTGTATAACGCCACCTAGCGCATTGTCTGTTGTGTTTGACACACATTCACGAAAATGAACCAAATTTGGTGGGCTTGTGCGTAATTGCTATCGATAGTCAGAGATAGAGCTCTGGCCTGGGGTGTGGCTTAGGGACTCTATAGCGCCACCTAGCGTGTTGTCTGTTGTGGTTGACACATACATTCAGGAAAATTGACCAAATTTGATGGGCATGTGTGTTGCTCATGCACATGCCCACCAACACGCACATGTTGCTTTGTTAGATTCCGAAATGTCACATGTCTCCGCACCGCAGGTGCTCGGGCCCGCCATCGCCGCTTGCGGCTATATTTATACAGTATTTTCTCATGGCTTCACTATGTTATCCCATAGCATTGTCATCAGTGTTACGTGGTAAAATCAGAGCTGGGTAAATCATGAATTATGTGATCACGGTAAACTGGACTGTGCCATGCAGTAGAGGATTTTTTTAAAAAAAGTGCATTCAGAACATGTTTGATGTTGGTGGAGGTTATTTTTCAGTGTTACCAACCATAACAGCGGCTCCTATAAGAGGGGATATTGTGAATATGGATAATACAGTGAGATTTTTTAATGCTAAAAGTTGCGATTGGTACTGTAAATAAATTATTTTGAGACATAGACAATCTCTACTTCTGACATTTTAGATAAACTTTGTTTACTTGCTTTTAGCTTCCATTACAACCCTAACTGTCATAGTGTAGCCTACTGCAGATGAGGTTGGCCCACACTGATATTTGCATGATAGCCTTACTAAACAAACAGGTCCATCCATTACAGTAAGCATCAATAAATAATCTAGAACAATAACAAATCCATGAATATCATTGATGCAGCAATGATCAGAAAATATGCCTAACTGCATCAACTAAAACAGAAGGTCTCCCTCCACTTACAGTGTATTAGCAACATAAGCATTTATCTATTATTTATTCCAGGGAGCTACCTTTAGTCTGTAATACGGCTTAGAGATATCAGACACCATGGCAGTCTTCATTCAAAGGCTTGGCCCTGAATAGCCAGGAGGAAATAAATATCAACCATACATTCTTCAATTTTATTGTCTTCCCTGGATAAAATCAGCGGAACCGTGGCATTTCAGCGGAACAAGAGGCAAGAGAAAGGACATAAAGAGACAGAAAGAGAGCAAGGTAATACAACGCATCGTAATTGGCCAAAGAATTGTATTTGAAAACAAACTCTAGGTTGAGGAAGACAAACAAGATACTCACTAGGAAACGTACCATGACATTGATTATTACCTTGAAATATGTCCTTAACGCAAAATTATACAATAGTAAACAACTGTCAGGTTCGAAATTTCCACCTCACCAGTGTACTATGAACCATCCACTCACTCTCCCTCACTGGCACCTGAGTACATTGTGGAATTGGGAATTAATATCAGAAACTATACTGTGTTTTTATGCAAACATATAAATGAGAGCTATAGGCAGTGTCTGAGTAACAATTACTGATAAAATCATAAAGTACTGAATGCATACAACTTCAGAGAAGTTGTTGAGCTGATTTGCCGTAGAAAATCAGAGCTGAGAGGTGTGCATAAAATAAATGTCCACTAGAGGGAGCCTGGATCCTTAGGAAATTAGGACACAACAGCGGAGGGTTAAAAGGGTAAGCAGGTCTGTCTACACGCCCGCCTGTCCCCTTACAAAAGTACTGGCCTAATGTACTTGCACTGGTCACCTCG
>NC_084997.1:17536178-17578678 GCF_963854185.1 Sardina pilchardus
CACATATGCACGTGTACACGAACAGACACACGCATGCACGTTAGTGATAACAAGTGATAACACTGTCTGCCCTCTTAATCCAAATTATCTCACTGGATCAGTCAGGTAGATTAATCACCAAGCAACATCATACTCGGTAATATAATTATCCAGATAGAAAACCTGCGAGGGAGACAGAACCACACACACAATTCATCCACTTATACCATCTGTGACAATGTTCAGGAAAGAGGGTGAAAGGGAATTAGCTGTGCAATCGAATTGTTTATTGTAGGTACACACTTCTGCGTATGCCTCGCAATAACAGACATTGTTGAATATAGGGGTTGCATGAGTAAGTGGTCGTGCCATACATTGTTTATTTGTGCTGAAATCCCACACGGAGAGACACCGAATATGAGAGTGGGGAGACTGCTGATGACTGCATGAACTAAAAAAAAAAAAGAAAGGAAAAACTCCCACCAGATTCTGTGTGACAGCGGAGGCTCGGCGTCGCCAATCGAGGCGCTTAGTTCCGCTCCGGTGGGCGCGCAAATATTGTTTCCTTACACCTGATCCTGGACACATTATCCTTCGCTCGCGTGCTGACAGAAGGAGATGGGGAAATTAGCCCTGTCACTCACGGGCCCGGCAAGGACTGAGTTATCCGTCTCAGCAGTGCACTGATTGAATAAAGAGGAGGGAGGGACGGGAGGTTCTGAACGGGAGGATTGCGGCAGAAACCACCGACTTGTTTTGCTCGCCGCCGTGTTGTGAGTCATCTTTTTTTTTAAGAAAGTGAGTGTTTTGGATGGGCAAGGCCCGAGTTTTGAAGTGGTGATACTGATAACGTCTTGTTTGTGAGATGCTTTACGCTACATCTGGCCTCCTGTACCCCACCCCTGAACAACATGCCTGTTCTTTGTGCACTGGGATGGTCCTTTATGTCAAGCCGAAGCTTCAAAAGGACCCTATCTCATGTCCCAGCCCAACATGGCGCCAAGTGTGACGCAAGTATTGTTCCTATCTAGCTCACTATCTTGTGTTCCTTATGAATTTTTCGCCATGTGCTCCACTTCAAATGAACATTGTGCACGCGAGTGTGTCAGTTAAAACAAATAGGTGCGGTCAGGCGAATGATCCAAAAATCACTATCTTAATCCCGCTAAAAAGCCTCACGCCACGGACCAAGCACGTACAAGCGCCACTATTTTGATGGTGCACAGTCACGAAATCCAAGGAGCCCTTAGCAACAAGTCCCAGACAACATTCTGGATGAATATCCTTGTCTTTATTCAGTACTTCTAACATAATTGGAGTAAGTGTTGCTTTTTTCAGAATACGTTTATATTTGTAACCCTTTGTCAGTCTATAGTCAAGCACAAAGTGTTTCTGGACTGAAACAATAAGCTTTATAACCATGTTATTGGTATCAAATTATACTGTATGGTAGATATGCCAGGACCTGTCAACCAGGTGGTAAGGACTGTATTTCAGCACTGTATACAGTATGCCTCGGCTGGGTGAGAGAGAGCATGCCTCTCGTGCAGTAGACATAAAGCTCACACTCCCCATACTAATGGATGGGAGATTAGTATGATGATAGCCAGACTAAGTATGCCAAGTTTGTTCAGCTCTTTTACACGCGTCTGTAGATGGCGCCCACACATGTTATATTATGACATTTGTCAGGCAAATGATAGCCTACACACAGCAATCAAGGTAATGGTGTTTAAAATCAACCAACCGCTGTGCACATCACTCTGGAAGGAGGCCACTTGACAGAGCAACTAGAATGGATGGCAAAGTGGGATGCTCGAGTCATATACATTATGTCATTTACATGGGTTCCAAAAAATGATGGCTTCGGCTGGATTTTCCATTACTTACTTAAACTCTTACTGACTTTTCCCAAATGTTACTGTGGTTTACAGTGCCTTGCTTACTAAAATGTGAGTCTTCTCCACAGCATCAGCTCCTCCGGCAGTGTGCTATATATCTGTCTAATAGAAACAGGCTAAGCCAGAGGCGGGTGGCCTTACAAGCTGCAGCTTATGGTGTTCTGTAATGAGAGTGTCTGCTATTTGCTGATACATAAACCCATTGCTCAGGGTAGCAATGCTGGGATTGTTTACACCCACATATTTGGACAGATGCTTTGTTAAGATATTTGTAATAGTAATTGCAATTGTGTTGTACTTATTTTAGGGCAACGGTTGTGTTATTATCTTCTGTTTTATGATGTGCTGTCCTCCTTTACAGATGACACTCCTAAATATATTAATGAAAGGTTCTCTAAGTCTTGTTACACGGCCTCTAAGCTAGAAGATTTTTTTGTGAAATACAGCAAACTTCTCCTCACACTGCGCTACCTGAATACGTTGTAAAAAAAAAAACACTGTCCCTGTGAACAGCCTAGGCTCCAACTGGAACAAAAACAGCCTGGCCATGAAACCTAACAAATGTGTTACAACCAATCAACAGCGAGATGATTGACAGGTGGGGGAGAGAGGAGCAAACAAGCTCTCTGTATTGTTTGATAATACAAGTGACGTCACCCAACTTGGAGCTTCTGCTCACCTCTGCTTGGAGAACCTTTAATATTTGTATTATGTAACATTTCAAAAGGTGAAGCTTTTAGAATAGAGCTTGTGTGTAATGCTTGCATGGACAAAGGTAATGTATTGCACAAGAAGAGTCCAACTCGATTGTTCTAGCTGTGCAGTTGCTGTGGTAAGGAATTGTTCATGCATTGTGTTGTTAGATGCATGGCACTGTACTCCCTTATAGTATTAAAAGAAAAGATATGCACAACAATCAAGATAATGTTTTAAAATCAACCAACCACTGGGCACGTTACTCTGGTTAGATACCTCTCGAGGGAGCAACTATAGGATGGATGAGGAAAGCTTACGCTGCAACATACTGTCTCTTACAGTACTATGAAAACCCCCAAATAGGCATTATTCTATATACCAACACAATTACATTCACACCGACAGTGTAATTCCCGAATACAATAAAACATTTTCACACATTTGTATACAGTATATGTTTGTTTTTGCTTTCCTTATGAATTGCATTTACTGTATTCTTGTTGACATCAGCCAATATCATTGTGGTTTACAGTGCCTTACTTGGCAAAACGCAAGACATCATAATTTCCTCCTGCAATGTGCTATCTGTCTAATAGTAATGAGTTGAGCCAGAGGCTGTTGCCTTCCATGCTGCAGCATATAACTTCCTCAGCATATGCAATGTGAGTGTCTGCTTCTCGCTGATGCATAACCCATTATAAAGCGTAGGAGTACTGGAATTGGAATTGCATGGAAGTTGTATTGAGATATTTGTCATCACAAATCAAATATTTGTTTTGTTCCTGTGTTAGGACAATGATGAAATGGAATTTGTTTGTCCGCTGCAAATTGCTGTATATAAAGTAAATTATCTGGATTGAATTGTTGAATTGTTGGTAGTGTAAAAGGAGTCCAGAATGTGAATTGTGTGAATGTCATCTCTTTAAAACAGAGCTTGGCCAATGCTCCTCATGTATGCTATTGGAAAAGGACGGAGCACCTGATTGCATGTCGCTACTGTGCAGCTGCAGTGACAAAGGGAAACATTTACAAACACACAGATGTCTTTCTTTAGTAAATTACCCCAAAACACTACAAATAATCTTCTACAGAACAGACTCCTCAATCAGCATGAAGCTTATTTGATTGTGTGGCCTCGGTTGGATTCATTCATGTTCACTCTTCCATCCAATTTATTCTCTGCTGATGACTAATGCGCTCTTCAGGTTGATAACTGACCTTATTTCCCGTTTCTAAGGACACCATGACAACCATGACAAACGAGTCGCAAATTTATGGCAGTGATTAAAATAGCTTTAGCCTGGCAACATGCTCTTGTAGGCTACGGCAAGCCTCAAAGTGGTCAAGATTTTAATATGCTAAATTAGGAGATTCATCGCACACCTAATGTTGATGTTCATGTTTATGACATTTAACAGATACCATAATCCAAAGCGACTTACTGTGACATCAACAAACATTGCATTCACAATAAAACGAACAGTGCATGGCAAAATTAAAGTCTAAAAAGACTCATTCTATTTCATCAACAGGCTAAGTAGAATTTAGCAGAATAATAATGACAATCATAAACATAAACAAACTGTGACTCTAAGGAAAACAACAATTAGTTAGGGACACTGTAATTGGATAAATCTTTTGATGCATTTTGAAGATGCCAAAGCTATCACTAGAGCAAAAAACATTAGGTAATGCCACTAACAAGGAATCACAGAAGAAGAGTCTTGACTGATTGGATAGTGTAGCTGATTATGCTGGGGGAAGTATGCACTGATTCTTTATTCTTACATACTGTGTACATGTCTTCAAGTGTTTTGGAGTAAGACTTGGAGTAAGATGCAGTACATACCATAAAATAAATTATAGTGTTTAGAGTTTGACCTTAAGAGTAATTTCAGTTGGTGTGGACTAAATTGAGGTATTTCATCTCAAACAGGTGACGTGTACAGGAGCAGGTGTAGGAGACATACGGATGAGAGTGAACCAGTTCCACAGGAGAAATAGCCTACAGCTTACAGCACAGGAAGGATAAAACACACCTAAATATCACACACATCCGATGAAAAGTCTTCTTTGCATGCTTCACTTTTGCAGTTGACTTCTACTTTTGTGTTAACCCCCCCCCCCTCTCCACACACTCATTTGATTTCCTTATTTGAATCCGCCAATCAAATTTCTTCACAGAAAGGATTAAAATATTCTCAGAGATGATACAGCTTTGACATTCAAAGGTGCATAAAGCATCACCTATACCACACAGCAAGACTGCCAATCATAGCTATCACACACACACACACACACACACACCTACACACACAAGCACACACACGCTCTCACACAGAAACACGCACACGTGCACGCGCAAACACACACACACACACACACACACACACTCCAACACAGAAACACACACACACACACACACACTCCAACACAGAAACACACACACACACACACACTCCTCTGAGAGAGTATTGACTGCCAGTCATCGCCGCTATCTCTGCGCTATTGTGGCGTGATGGCTTCAGTGTTTAGTCCTCTGACATGAGGGCATAACGATGAGTGTCACCTTGTGCATTATGCATTGGAGCCTATCCAATAACACTGTCTACTCTAACCGAGTCCAGACAAACCATTTGCATTGCTGAGTGAGTCTGCCCCGGAGCGTAGGACAGATATTGAGTTGGCCATCGAGTCGCCCAGGTGTCGGCACCTTCTCTCTCTCTCTCTTTTCTTTAATATCAGCTATGCTGTTGTTCATTCTGAACACTCTCCCTCCCTCTGTCTCTTCATCCACCTCTCCAGTCTGTTAGCTGGGAGCTATTTTTTTTGCGTGTACATATTTATGTATAAGGAAATTGGAAAGTTGAGGTAACCAGAAGGCAATTGAAAAATCTTCTCATTGGCTGGGCGTTTAAGCGTAGAAAAACTCAGTTCGCTCACGAAAGATCATTTCCACAGGTCTGTACTGTGTATGATCTGCATTTGGAAATCTCAATGAATAGAAAGGAATCAGACGGGGATGTCCTTTCATCCTTGCATCCGGATGAGAGAAAAAGTGCCATTTCTTGAGCTGATGATTATGGTAATGCTTCGCCTTGCATTCTAGGTGATTGGCTTTGAATTAAAATCTTTTAGCCCCCCTCACTTGCCATCTTGTTAGGCACCTGATGCAGTTTGGCGTTTCACCTTGTTGCGACTTCAGCAAGCAGTGTTGACATAGTATATGGTTACCAGTCTGAGAGGTGTCAGCTTTGATTTTCTCAGAAGAAGAGAGTGTCTGTCTGATGTCATGGTGGGTTTGAGACTGATGTATGACCACGTACAAGGTCTCCGTCACTCTTTTTCACTGACTGACCAGCCAATTGAAAATGTCGCCATCATCATGGCCAACAGTTATTTTTAGTGTGACCTTGTGTCAAGTTGTTACAACAACTGGCAACAATATCATATTGTTATGTGTAATCTTACATTATTATGACCGCCGCTAGCGTAGCTAGCGAAGCGGTCATATAGTTGTTGTCAAAGTTTTTTTTTTTTTTTTCCGTCATTTTTTGGTCAACGATTCCCGGGACACCGTAACACCGGGGCACATGAAACTTGGTGGGCATGTAGCCCCAGTAGACTTGTGCGGAAAAATTTCGTTTCGTCCCCGGGGGTCACTCCCCCCACGCGCTGCCCCCGCCCGAAGCCCAAAAATTGCAGTTTTTCCTACATAACTACCTGAACCGTGGCACCGAGGATGACAAATTTTTTATGGTATGTTGGTCTCAAGAGCTCGGATCAACTTAGCTT
Source organism: Sardina pilchardus (assembly GCF_963854185.1). Classification (NCBI taxonomy): domain Eukaryota; kingdom Metazoa; phylum Chordata; class Actinopteri; order Clupeiformes; family Clupeidae; genus Sardina; species Sardina pilchardus. The sequence continues at coordinate 17,542,550 of NC_084997.1, forward strand.
ATAACCAGTCATTTGTGATTTGCACCCCCATGGTAAAAATTGAAAATGTAATGTAATATTGCTTTAATTGCCCCTACCTTCAGATGAGATGCTATGAACTGCACCAAATTTCATGTGTATGATTAACCTGGCACCCTCTGGGATTATGCCAAGTTTTGTGGAATTTCATCCATGGGGGGCTATAATAAATGTATTTATGTGTGCATTTAGTGAATGGTCCCTCAACGTGGCTGTTCTACACTGAAGCCTAGAATGGCCTGTGCCCCATGTAGCTGTGTCACTGGCCACCCCCGTGGCTACCCTGTGCTTACCAAATAAAACAATTATGTATTTATTACGATTTTATATGAGAACGTCAAAAGCAGAACTAATGCAACAACGTTCAAACACTGCAGCCTGCTGCCACTGGTGTGTGGCGCTGGCGCTGCTCAGTGAGTGATAGATCAGATCAGAGAGAAGAAGACAAACGAAGAAGATGGAGTTGTGATTTCTCAGTTCCGAATGGCGGCCATATTGGAATTTTCTTTACTGTCTATGCTAGTTTCACACTACTCTCATGTTGCAGTAAGCTAAACGATTTCATCTCTTACGTGACTTGTTGTTCTTGCACGTAACTGTGTAACCGTCAGACTTAGAAGTTGGTAAATGTCTTTACGTTTAGAAACGTTATCAAGCAAACTCCTCCGAGCAGATGCGAATAGCCTACAATGTCAGTAGGCCTACTCAAACCACCAGTCGCAGGCTTAGGACTAGGTAAGTAAAACATCTCTTCTCTATATCTCTACCATTTTCATTTTAAAAACTGTATTTAAAGCGAACACCTGTTTCCAAAATGTATTTATAGAGTCTGTACATGTGGTCCCTAGCTTGGTTTGCCCGAAAATTAAGTGGACATATCCTTTAGAAGTGTTTAGGCGCTAGTTAGCATGTAACAGCATCTGAATTAATGAACTGGCATGGTGCATTTATACCTGACGATCTCTTTCAAGTAATTTAAATAAAAAACGGACCTCATGGTTAGTATTTATAGAGTCTGTACATGTGGTCCCTAGCTTGGTTTGTCTGAAAATTAAGTGGAAATATCCTTTAGTAGTGTTTGTACTCTAGGCACCAGTAGCATACAGCATGTGAATGAATGAACTGGCCACTAGCATGGTGCATTTATACCTGACGATCTCTTTCAAGTTATTTGAATAAAAAACTGACATCATGGTTAGTATTTATAGAGTCTGTATATGTGGTCCCTAGCCTGGTTTGTCTGAGAATTAAGTAGAAATATCCTTTAGAAGTGTTTGTACTCTAGGCGCTAGTTAGCATGTAACAGCATCTGAATGAATTAACTGGCCACTACTGTATGGTGCATTTATACCTGACGATCTCTTTCAAGTCATTTAAATAAAAAATGGATATTATGGTTAGTATTTGTAGAGTCTGTACATGTGGTCCCTTGCTTGGTTTGTCTGAAAATTAAGTGGAAATATCCTTTAGAAGTGTTTGTACTTTAGGCGCTAGTTAGCATGTGCCAGGTGTCATACCATTGCAGTAATCATCTCACTAAACACGTCTTTTCATATCCAATCTGTTCAACAGAGTTTGCCAGTCAGACCACTACACCTTTGCCAGCACCACCACCCAGCAAGCTTCATCAACTCCAGCCATGCCGGTAAATACAGTGCCTATTGACAGCCTACACACCCTGTTCAAATGCCAGTAGCTTTGTTCATTGTTAAATCCTGTTGTTCTTAAATGTGTTATTGTGTTTTGGAAAGGTATTGCATTACATTACTCTTCACCTTTTGCTTTTGTAGTAGAAAACATGAAAAGGTAGTAAATTCAGCTCAATTTTGCTATTTTGGGAGGAAACACCACCAAAGATGCTGTTTAAGAGGATGCTGGGCCGGGCTTTGAGGAGGTCCCTGGCGCTCCAAATTAATTATACTGGTGCAGCAGGAAAGGTGGCTTTATAAGTCCTTACATCTGAAGAGTGTGTTGCATAATATCATTATTAAAAATAATTTTAATACATTGTTTAAGCATGTACAATAAATAAAGCATGTAAATGAGCATGTAAAATAAATAAACAAAAGCATGTAAAATAAATAAATAAACAAAATGTATTGAACCTAATACTATGTGTGGTGAGTCTGTGTGATAGTTGCTGAGGATAAATGTTTTTATATTGGATTATTAAATTACAGAATACATTTATAGGTTTCTCATCAGCAGGCACTGTCTTCACCTTAGTAAATTTGGTAACTTTGGTAAGCCCTGTAAATAATTGTAAATTGTTCTGATTGAGGGCAAATGAAAAGTGTTATAATGTATTATTGCTATTTTAGTACATCATTTTCATTATTATGGCCATAAATAAGGCCAATTAGAAGCTGGTGGGTAGTAAGCGGCAAAAGGGTGGCCCTTTATCTGGAGCCACTTCTGAGCCGCCGGTGGACCGCCAGAGAACTGATGAGCAAAACTCCAGCGGGCCACTGGTGGGTACCCGCGTTGGACCGCCAACTCTGCCGCTGGTTTGTAACAGTAATTTTAGCATTGCCCATGGTGGATTAAATGATTGCAAAATATTTATTGAGGTGAGTTTAACAAGTGTAATTTCATTGGCATATAATTCAGGCCTAAAGTAGATGGCTAAATGGCTACAATAGAAGGATACACGAAAAGCCCAAACTACCAAAATCTTCATATTTTATTACCACAGTTTCTATCTATAGGCCTCTCTTATTTGGTATACTGACTAGACATTATTGAACAAACAGAGGCTATTCATCTGTATTTCAGTATCTCAGTAGGTTAAAGTATTTTTAGATACCTCCTTGAAATTACTTTTTTGCAGGTTGTGATGTCTTCTATATATTGTTGACGTTACTGTCAAAATGGCGTAACTGTTAAATTCCAATATAGTGAGTAGGCTATTGGCAAAACCGATTTCCATTTTTATGTTGAGCCGGCAGGGGGCTCAGTTTAAAAAGTAACTAAGTTCACACACACACACACACACACATATCAACAGATTCACACGCACAGATAAACACACTTCTACGGATTCCACACACACACGCACACATGCACATTCACACACACACACAGACAGACACACACACATCTTTATACAAGCAAACTCACACATGCACACACTCATATACACATGAGCTGCAAGAGTAGGAGATATATACATACAGTATATTGCACAAATCGGAGATACAGGAAAGTTGACAAGCGTAATTCGTTTTGGAGAGAATGTGCAGAACTGAGCGGCGGTCATATTGTGTACCGCTATGCGGTGCATCTAGTTTACAACACAATTCACTACTGGAACTCACATGCAATTGTATCTTACTGTTTACATTTTAGGGGGGAAACATTTTTTTTTTTTTTTTTAATCTTAGAATAGGACTTAACCCTCATCTTGTCCTTGGGGTCAATTTGACCCCAAGCAATGTTTAACATCATAAAATATATGGTTCACTTTTTTTGTTTTGCTTCAAGTTTCATGACTTTTCCTCATTTGAAGGGTACAACAGAGTAAACATGAAATTTGCACAAAAATATGTTTCCAATGTCCTGTAAAAAAAATAGTTACGTTGGTGGTATTGGGGTCAATTTGACCCCATTTTTATGAAACTTGAGAAAAATGAATATTTGACACAATATGAATATTATTATTGTAATAGTATGAGAACATGTACTTATTATCATTATCACATAAACAAGTACATATTACATATAAGTTTTTATGGCAGGTCTGAAAAAGTCCAAAAAGTCAGCCTTTGGGCTGTTGACACTGGATTGGCCATATTGCCAGCCAGGGTTCCAGGGTTCATAAAGGGGTGTGGGGGGGTGAGATTGTTTTGTAGGGCTTTTGATGGTGGTTATTACACTCTTGTTAAGTACCTACCACAAAAAAAACTGGGTAAAAAAAATAATTTTTTTAAGTTTTTTTTGCTGGGGTCAAATTGACCCCAAGGACAACGAACGTCGGTAAGATTTGAGGACAACATGAGGGTTAAGAATAGGATTTATTTTTTACTATATATGATGATATACATAGATGAGAGACTTAGTTCCACCACCCCTTACACACACACACAAACACGCACACGCACACGCACGCACGCACGCACGCACGCACGCACGCTCACACGCACGCTCACACGCACGCACGCAGCTATAACTTTGGCTTAACAGGTTGCCCTTTAAGATCTAACACCAATTATAATTCACTTTGATGATGTCATTCCTGCATTTATGACCTAGAACAAATAAGGGCAACGTGACAGACTTGAAACACTGCTATATTAGGACACGCTTGGAACTGTTACTGACACCTCAATAAAGTACCTTTCCGCCACTCCGGAAACCACATTCATGACCTCATTTATTTTATTTATCTTTGTTTATCGAGGCATCATAGTGTCTGAGGAAATGTATGGTCGATGGAAGTCAAAAGCAATCAACTTTAAATGACATATATGGATGTTGGCAGTGAGTTTATCATTTTCATTTTGGATTTGTCCTTCAACCATCTTGGCAGTCATATTATGTTATGTGTTTACTGCAGTACTCTCAGTTTTCATGAATTTATAAGAGGACTAAAACCTTTTGGAAAACACTGGTCTCTAAACATGGTAGCATTCCACAATTATACACTAGATATTAAATGACTTCATAAAACTGTTACGCAACGTGTTATTTATGGAACCCTCTACATTCTCCGTTGCCTGAAGCTTCTCTGGATCTATGCGCAGTGAGCTAGTGGAACACCCTTCTTTAGCTGTGTTTGTCGTTTCTTTCTCTGCTGAAGTTCCCCATAGCAGCTGTGAACCAGCGTATCAGCCCAGACACAGATGCCCCGCCGCGGCCCGCTTAAGAACACAGTTCACTGGTGGTGCCGCCCAGGGGCAACGGAGCAGTGGATATGGGTAAGAGAGGGGGGTAATCTAAATCATGCTAAGTGTGCTCTCAGCACTGTGTCAGCTAGCTTGCCCATTAGCATCCACACAAAAGGCTACTGTGTGCATTGCATGCTTGATTCTACAACAACTGCCTGAGAGGCAAGGCCACGCCGACTCAAGCTGTTTACTCTTCTCTTCAAACTCTACAGTATAGCACACACACACACACACACACACACACACACACACACACACACACACACACACACACACACACACACACACACACACACACACACACACACACACACCCTGAGGCATGTTCTAAGAGCAGTGCATATACGTGCCTAAGACAACAAATGCTCACACAGCCGGTGGACAAGGACATAGTGGGGCAGCAGCACACACGCGAAGCAGAAGCGCACAAAAAACACACAGAAAACGGATCCATGCAGGTGACCGGACCCAAAGGAGGATGTCATGTGTCTCCCACTGACTGGTATAGAAGTTAGGCGGGGATCGCATTAGCCAGCGGCAAGCGGCAAGCGTAACGCAACGCTCAGACCATAATAATAAATCTAAACATTCTATCTCGTTCCTAAGTTCAATATTTGTTGCTATGTCCTTAGACGAATCTGATTGGTTAAAATACCTAAACATTCCAAAACTGATTGTGACAAGCCGAGTGTTGCGCTTCAAAGTTGAACCAAGTTCAACTCTCAGTTTGCTCAACGCTAGCGTTACGCCAGTGTTGTCACCGTTCCGCTACCGAACCATAGAGAACAATAGGAAACCTGCCGCTTGCCACTGGCTAGTGTGATCCCCGCCTTATTTACAGAGGTGAGGGCAGATGAGAGAGCCAGCTAAAGATCACATGAAGAGGATTAAAGTACAGCTTGGGAAAGTAAATATTTGGGCACGGCATATCGGACTACAGCCAAATAGAAAACTGGCTCGCAGGTAAGGTAAACTTGGAAACACGAACAGTAAAGGTCTTCACTTACAGAAACAATGAAACACAAAACAAACTGACAGAATGGCTACATGTGTTCACACAAAGACTAACCTGGACCTGATCTGACAATGAACCGATGATCAGGAAAGAGAACTAGGCACATGACCAGGATAAACAAAGGAGCACATGGCACAAGACACAGGAAGTAAACAAATGTCACAGGAAGTAACATGGTTGTATGATATGATGCGTACTATGTTAGTAGGCTATCTAAATGAATTGAAATCAGGGGGCTACTGTGGTACAGCTGGCAACAGTGCCTGAACCATACTTGGGTCCAGGCAAAGATCCTTAAGGCGGAGCAAAATACTTCATGTCTATGGGCACAAATCGGGGATCACTTCCTCTGCATAAAGGGGTGTGTCATGCCCATAGACTTCAATGGAACAGCCATGGAGGTATTATATATAACTGGAGAGAGTGACTAAGTCCCGCCCTCCATTCAAATGAATGGCGGAGACTAGGCTAGTAAATCCGGCCAATTTATAGTCAACGCCATATTGAACACTGGAGCTCCGATCCCGTGCCAGTCGGCTCTGACCATGCGCAAAGTTCCAAAGCTGGAAATGATGCATGGACCTACATTGATTTCTATTGGACATTCTGTAAAAAGAGAGTCATCCTCCAGTTCAGAGGGTGGTGATAATGCACATACCTTGCTTGCTGCGTAACAACAAGCAGAAAAAGTTGCTCGGGAACGCACACCTGAGTCCAGTGGAGTGTCGCACGGAGTAATGATTGGCTGTGCGCGCATGAGAGCTCGTGCCACAACACGGATTTTCGTGCACGGAGCTGGTTCTAAATGCTTCATGAGGCGCCATACTTGAAAATGGCGCTTGCTAACATGCCGAAGCTAATCTACACGGCCTTGACCCCCTGGGAACAGCTCTGCATAAAGGGGGATTTTGCCCCCCCCCCCTCCCTCTTGCAATCCGGGTTCCAGGATGTGGCTTCTCATGAAGTATCTTGCTCCGCCCTTAATGATCTTTGGTCCCAGTGCCCACAGGGACCTGAGTTTGAGTCACTTCCCGATCCCAACCCATCTCTCTCTACTCAACTCCTATCCGTCTCTTACTGTTCTGTCGAAATAAATGCAAATACATTATGTACATTTAAATGCATTGAAATCAGAACATTACATAGTCCGAGGGAGACAATTGGCAAATATGTTGTAGACAATTTAGAATACTTTCCCGCTCTCTTCCGCTCTGTGTCTCCCTTCTGCAGGTATAATTGCTGGTGTGGGCGTGGCTACGGAGGTCCTATTAGGCTGCTTACACTCAGGTGTATAAAGGGTTCTCCGTGCACCCCTGGAGGGGGCTGGGCTGCTTTTGGCCGTTCGGAATCCCTCGAGAGAGCTGCCGTCGTTTCTTTTGTTTCCTTTGTCACATCCATGCATTTTCATCTCAGCACACAAATCGCAACACGCACCTTTGCTGACATACTGATTCTCATTTACTGATTTACTGATACTGACTTACGCATTGTTTCGCTTCTTTTATTTAATAAATCAGTTAAACGTTGGTCCTCTTGGTTTGTCTTCCCTTTTGTTTGGTTATGGCCTTTTGAGCCAGGCCATAACAAGGGGCAGATAAAACAAACAAACAAAAATATTCAGGCTGTGAGGTCAACCTGCTGCAGTTTAGTGGTCACTGTTTACACAAACACAATGCTTGTATTTACGCTGTCATAAATATGGACATCAAATTAGTACCAATTAAGCATTATAATGAAATTATCTAGTTTACATAACTGTTGTGGAGTTAGAATCAGGACACATCAAACAGGATTTAAGCCTACATGTTTATGAATGGGAAGGGGAAACCAATTATGTAGAAACAAACTAAAAAGGTTTCCCCGCCCGTAGGCTATGTTCTTCGGAATTTAAAAACTACCACTATGGTCCAAAAATGACCATTTCACAGTTACAGTACAGTTCACAGTATGTGTGTGTGGCAATGCAAGCAATATTACAGTAATAGCAAGTGATTTAACACAATATTCCTGCTTCATGAATTAGCCAAGGTCACAAATACAAGCATCAATATTGACAAAGGTCAGCGCATTGTCTCATGGTTAGACTACAGTACTTCAGGATGCTTCGATAATGATTTAACGAGTCACAGTGATTCTGTCAAGAAACTAAACTGCGTAAAATAACCAACATGCGGATTCATGACAGCATTGTGTGTCATAAAAAGCCAGTCCTAAGTAGGATCCCAGATCAAAATATGCATCCGTGGAGAGCTTCTGGTGAAGCTGTGCAGAGGATGTAGGCGATCGGTGAAATGTCCACCGTGGCCGAGAGTCATCATGCCTCCTCTCCTTCAGCAGGAAGGGAACGAGCCGGTGCCGGGAACACATGCGTTGCTCTCCACAGGGGGCCATCGGCAGTGCTGTGATTACAACCCATTACAAAAGAGCACAATCACACAGTGTGTGTGTGTGTGTGTGTGTGTGTGTGGTATGTGTGTGTATTTGAGAGTGTGTTATGTATGTGAGTGTGTGTGTGTGTGTGTGGTATGTGTGTGTATTTGAGAGTGTGTTATGTATGTGAGTGTGTGTGTGTGTGTGTGGTATGTGTACTGTATGTATTTCAGAGTGTGTTGTGTATGTGAGTGTGTGTGTGTGTGTGTGTGTGTGTGTGTGTGTGTGTGTGTGTGTGTGTGTGCGCGCGCGCATGTGTGAATGTGTGTTGTAGTTGTCTACCTCCCCTTCCTTTTTCTAATCTCTCTCTCTCTCTCTCTCTCTCTCTGTAGCTTCATTCATTACTCTCTCTCTCTCTCTCTCTCTCTCCATCTAACACAGTCCCACATGTATGTATATTTTCCCATTATCCTCTCATGAGCGGCTGGACCAGAGCCCCCACTGTTGCCCTCATGATCTTGGAATAAGGCTTTGTTGAGGTGAAATCAATAAGGTGAGGTATGGGACTGTGTCTCCAGTAATTGGGTTTCCTTCTTGTTACAGCCTTATATAGATGTTCCTTTATCTCAGAGGTATAGGGATCGATCGAGGATGTTGTCTTCCATCCAGTCCGTGACATAAGTCTTGTTCTCATGAGAAAATTTCTTTAGCAGAGTTGTTATGGTGTGGAGAATTTACTTAGGGGACAACAGAGTTGAAATGAATTTGTATTTTTGGAATTGTGAATCCTCAATCTCTCCAGAAGGTCTTAATTGATTGTTATGCGACATCCACTTCATCAGTCAAATATGTTTTTGCATTTTCAAGAGGGGTTTATTAACATCTGGCTAAAGTCTTAAATATGTTTTCCACCAGACCAAATTAAGCAAGCACTGAGAGGATGAAAATTAATCTAATGATAAAATTAATCGCTTTCAATCTTAGGTCTGGTCCTGGAAATCACGGAGGCGGCATATCTGAATTGCATGTCCATGCACTAAGTGATTACTGACCGGCCAAATTCATCTGTTTCTTGTGATGAATTTGCTATCAGGCACATTGTGAAAATGTACAAACAAGACAATTACTCCAGGTTAATTTGTTCTCTCTCTCTCTCTCTCTCTCTCTCCCCCCCCCCCCCATCTCTCCTTGACTCGCTGAGTGGATAGAGAGAGAGAGAGAGCAGAAAGAAAGAGAGAGAGAGAGAGCATCGCAACAAGGCAGGGCTGGGCCGCACCATGCCCGCGTTGTGTTTGAGTCTCCCCAGAAGCCAGGGAGCGGCGGCGAGGCGAGCTAATCAACGGCACCTCGGCTCTCTCACACGCTCCTATCGGTGCACCGGCGCCTCGAGCGTGTTCCTCCTTTTAATGTGCTTATCAAATCAGCTCCCTGCAACTCCAAATGAAATAACAGGAAATTACGTTCCAGACGGCAAACAAAACAAACAGCGAAAGATAGCGAGCAGCTGGGGCGTGGCGGGGCATGGCAGTGCCTATAAGACCCCCCCCCTCACCCCCCCTCCCTCTCTGAGTTTGTCCCTGTGGGGGTATTATCACTGATGGCATGTGCCTGAGACACAGAGTTCTATTACGCGCGAGAGAAAATAGCCCTCATTCCAATGGCTCCCACATACGTGTGAACCGAGCAAACAAATGTTGATGTTTAGACGACGCAGTGAATATTCCAAGTCGCCATCCTTCATAGAAATGGTGTGGGAAGGAGGTGATGTTAGTGACTAGTGTGCTCGATGACTGCCTGGCGTGGCTGACAAGAGGAGGTGGGCCCATGCACTCAGGTGAATTCAGATGAATGAGACAACAAGCATGATATTTTTTTTTTCTCCCCCCCCTCCGTCCAAATAGCCTCTGATATTATTCACATTGGGAAATGAGCTTGTGGAGCAACAGGATGTTTTGCCGGGTGATTCTCTTCTGCTTCAAGTGCAATCCATCAGTGGGAGGCTGCGTCCCAATAATGGGGCGTCGGACGTGGCGTGCTCCCTTTGTGCCTCCTCTTAGCTGTGGACACGGATGCATATTGATGGCCCCTGTGTGTGGACTGATTCATTATTTTTATTATTTATTTATATTTTTGTTATTTTGGTGGCGAGCTGTTGCAATGTGCCCATTTTGATGGATCTGCGTGATGGTGATTCAGTGGATAGTCATATTTTAGATTACTGATGATGATCTTCCTCTGGGGGAGGTGCACGGGAATTGAAATGCTGCTGCAGTTGGGTTAAAAAAAGAAGAGTGCATTATGGGAATGTAGCAAAACAAATGCGTACAGGCAATTTATTCCTAATGTTCTTTCTTTCGGCTGACAATTTCTCAAATAAATATAGTTCACCCACATGAGGTCTTTTCCTGGGGAATAGGCGGTGGTTGGCTGGTTGTTTTAATGACCTACCAAACTCCCTTGGTATATATGATGATACCATTTATATTCATAAATGGTTCATTATAAAACCACGATACATCTTGGCAAGACTTTTCTTTTGCTGTGCCATACTGAGCTCTCAGTCACAGTTTGTGTTTTGTGTGCTTTGCTTTGACTCTAAGTAGTAGTTTATTACGTGTTAGTTAGTCTCCTGTTGACTCCCTGTGTCCCGCGCCAAAGGTTCATCCCAGAGCTCTATATGCATGTGGCGTCTCTCTTCGGTTTTCCAGCACGTGACCTGGAAATCGTTCCAAGCTCAGCGTCATCGAGGACGTCTCCGTTGTCTAACTGCAACCAGAGAAGGTGAGAGCGAGGAGAGAGGTGGAAGGGCCAATATGCGAGGAACCACAAAAGTATCCTACACAGAAGTGTTTCCAGTTGGGATTGTGCAATCATTGGTCCAAGCTGCCAAGGTGAAAAGTTCCCTCCACCTAATACCTTTAAAGGTGAACTATGCAACATTTTTCAGTTAATCAATTCGTTTCACACTGAATTTGGGTCCAACCTTGAAAGCAACTTGTGACACTTTCAGATTGCGAGGGAAAAGCCAGAGAATTCCGGTTGAGATTCCAGACATAAAAGGCCGGGACACACCAAACTGATGATCGGCTTGTCCGCCAGACACCATCAGGCTGGATAGTGTGCGTCTGTCACCCAGGTCAGCGTAGTGTGACCCGCACGCGGTCAGCTCAGCTGGATGTCTATGAATGTAGTTGTCTATCCACAGTAGCTGGTCGGTCAGGGGTGAAGCCAGTAGCATAGCACTTTTACCCTCATCAGGCTTAGCCTATTTGGAGAGATCACAGAAGGGTAAAGAGAAACCCAGGAGACAGTTATGCCAGATCAATGCTCTGAGAGCCTCATTATGGCGCTCTTTTCATCTTTCCCCGAAGTGGGTTTTTCACCTGGGTGATGACATCAATCAGGTCTGCAGATTTCGAGGGTGATATCTGGCCGTCGCTATTAGCCTCAGCTGTGATGGTGTTGTAGAAGGTTGTATTGAGGGCATGTGTGGCGAGGCCTCAATCATAAACTTGAGCACAGGTATAAGGAGTCCTCCAACCCACGTCAACTGAGAAGTGAGAGGCGACGATTGCTAATCGTTTAGTGTCCGTGCATCACCCCGAACGTTTCGGAGATATACTTGTGGCATTGTGTGTGGCCCTTCTGTCAGTCTCTACGCTCTGAACAACCTCAGGGAACGGATGGTCTTCTCGCTGAGATTCAATAAAGGTCTCTGGTCCGTTCAAGAGCAGGATGCGCTCTACATACTCCAGGCCTCTCCAGCAAGACGAGGGGGGAAAACACCACTGAGGAGTTAAAGGGCAGCCATGACCCTTTCACCTAAAGAGCTAAGCAGCGTGCACAAAGATAGAGAAACTGTGGTGGGGATTACATCACATGATGGTGCATTTATTTATTGTATTGCAGTGCTTAGATAGTGGATTGTGAATGTTTATTTGTCCACTTATCTGTAAACGTTTTTCTTGTCAAAGGATGGTTGATTGTACTTGAGTCATTGGAATGGTTATTTGACTCATTTCAAGTTGAATGATGGCTGTCACGCTAACCCCTAGCGCCTCTGAGCTGAAAAACCATGCATGCAAGTTTTGTGCCACCGAGTCGATGGCACTTCGTAACAGAAAGTCTCCAGCCTCGCGATTATGCTCATGAAAAGGCAAACTGACGGATTGAGGAGTTTTGTAAAAATATACACGCTAAAGCTGTAGGGGAAGCTCTGCAGAGAAATCTGCCAGCATAAAACGAGCGAAAATGAATATCGAAGCCCAGTGTTTGTACGGAATAGTATAGTTACATACCTGTTTCCCTTGGCCATTTACTAGCCACTAGCAGGAAAATTCAAGCTATGTAGCACTGAGGTTATTTTTCCCCTACGGACAGTACTCCATGACCTTGAACAACAGGGCCCCATGTTGAAAATGACCAAAGTTCTCCTTTAACAGAGAGACGGTATGGAACTTTGGTCTTTCTGTTTTCAGTATCACGCTGACTTCATTAATATTCTTCACCCTGTTTATGGGGGTAATTTCAAAAAAGATTTGCATATGAAGGTGGAAACAATCATGTTCCACAGCCTAAGACAGACCAGAATAAATTGAGTGACTTTCTTCTTGCCACGCACTACTCTCTTGAGACAACATGTTCATATTAGCATGTTTTCCTCTTAATAGTGAACAAAGCCACTGTGTTTATCATTCAGGCCTAAGACAGGCACCAGATATAATTGTGTGTAGCAATAATTGTAGTAATAACTGAGTGCACTGTAGTTGCCTGGATGGCTACCTGTTGGCTGCAGCAACTCGAGCTAGTTGCTAGGGTAACACTGAATATTTTCGGGGATTTTTTTGTACCAACAGTAGCTACTCAGTGACCCATAAACAGAGATACGTATGTGAAAAATTGCTTGAATTCTCCTTTACAGTTCAAAGAAAGTATTTGACTCTGCAATCGTCGATGAAACACCCATTCATTTCAATGACACGTTAAAGCGCAAAGGCATCTGTGACTAGCACCCCACACCGCAGGGGGTTTGCGTGTCTCTAGTGCCCTTGCGTGTACTGTAGTGTAAGACAGATGAGTGTAGGAGTGGAAAGATGAGTCCTGGCTGGAACAGCAGAAGACAGATTCACTTTGACCTGCCCCAGACTGGCCACAGCCTCTACAGTAGGATCAGTCAAGACAGCACCCCAGGCATTCACGTTAGAAAAAAAGACAGAGAAGATAGAAGACATGACAGGAGGTGGTTGCTCAGTAAACGAAACAGTGTATCTTCCTCCCATCGCATTCTCAGAAACGCATTCCCTTTTTATGAAAGCAAATATTTGAACATGCTGGAGGTGAAATGGTTTCTGGCAAAGTTTTCAGTTACAGGAAAAGCCCGTTCACATTCTTTTTTTTCCCCTCCCACAAAATGCAGGGGATGTTTTGAGGCTGATATGGGTATTGTGAAATATGTTCCTCGAATGGCAAAATGACTTAGTGGAACAGAAGTGACTGTGTGTGTGTGTGTGTGTGTGTGTGTGTGTGTGTGTGTGTGTGTGTGTGTGTGTGTGTGTGTGTGTGTGTGCGTGTGTGCGTGTGTGCGTGTGTGTGTGTGAGAGAGAGTGTGTTGCAAACTGTCAGGGATACATGATATCTTTTAACTTTTGTTCGAGTTTTGTCTCTTATCACAACAAAGGCAATTGCAGAGACCAAATTCTTCTAATAGCCTAATATAATGTTAGCATGCATCACATTTTTAAATCTTAAATCTTTTTTTTTTATTCAATCATAATTATTATGTTATATCTGTTGTTATTTCATTGTTACCGTAATCTCGGCTTTATTGAAACGCTGAGAATAAATAAAGGTTGAATGAATGAACAAATGAGTGAATGAACATGTGAATGAATGAATGAATGAATGAATGAATGAATGCATACAGTAAGGAGCCTTAAGCTGATGATACACAGGGCAAGTTTATGAGCAATGTGGTTCTTAAGTACTGTGCTCTGGCATATTCCGGTAGCACTTTATAATAACCATCCGTTATAAATGGTTAATTGATGCTTTATTTTGCAACTATAATTTAATTATAATTATAGTATAATAACTATAATCATAGTACATTGTATAACTTAATAATCATAAATTAATCATTTGTAGATAATATTGAGCACCATTTTTGTCCCTGAAGAGCTTTGATCTACCTGTGGGCAAATTTTCATCATCATCCAATCAATCAGAACACATGGAACAGGTAATGTGGTTGCCCAGCAACATTGCTCAAAAAGCTCCATGTATCATCACCTTAGCTGGTGAGTTAACAGTATAGGACACAGCTGAGCTGGGGGGGGGGGTTATCTGTTATCAGCTGCTCATATAGATACGTGTAGGCTTACTAATTAATTAACAATGACACAGGGGTGAAAATGGCGTGCATGGTCTGTGAACAATAAAGATTCAGTGGCGGTACACACTAGTGTACTCAAAAGAGTGGAGAGCAGCTGCCTGCCAAAACCAGGGCTGCATACTGTCACGCACGTAGCAATCACAGAGAGATTTAGCACCAAGACAGGTGACCATTCTCAGGAAAAGGGTAGCCTACTCATTTTTGTTTAGGCTTCAGCACACATACATAGCGTGATGTTGGAAAAAATATATTTATCTTTTTCTGTTTTTCCCTACTGATGTACTTATCGGATGTGCACTTAAACCGTGCTGTGTTTCTTAAGCCATACAGGAAAATATACAAGCTTGGCAAAACTCAGTAATAAAGATATTCACAGATATGTATGGAGACACACAGTACACACACACACACACACACACACACACACACACACACACACACACACACACACACACACACACACACACACACACACACACACACACACAGGCCCAAGTTGTACCACAGGAGCAGCAGGAAATTGCAGTGATGTCACAGCAGTCACGATCCCCTGCCTTCCCTGAGGGATTTCATCAGAGCCTGCCTGGCCTACGACCTCCACACCGCCATCTCTGAATAAGCAAAGATGTCTGAGGCCGATAACCATATATATGAGATTAGAGACAGGGAAGATTGTCCATGTGGATAAGATCTATAGCATTTTGCGTTTCCACTGCAGGGTGTCTACTTTTGTGTATAGTTAACAATATACGTGGCTGTGGCTGGTTTGTGGCATCACATTGATCTATTCTTAGTGGAAAATGGCCATGAATGAAAGATTTCGAGAATTTTTAGTTATCTACAGTATGTGAAGCCTACCAGGTATCACAAAGAATAATGTGGCCGTCATCCCATTTGGGAAAACCCACAGTGAGAAATTGAATGGACAGAGAAAAACATTTTGTAATGTCTTGTGACTAGTTTCAGAGTGATGAATATGTCTTCTTTAATGGCAGTGTCTGTGTGACTGCAGAAGACCGGGTTGGATCCTGGTGTTCTCTTGTTGGCAGCTGTCTTTGAAACCAATTATATGTACATGTACAGTATGTATGTCCAGGACAGGGCTTGCACTGATATCTCATCTCCACACAGACCCTGATTAATGCCTTGTGCCGAAGACACGGTAGATGCCTTGCTTCAACCCCCCACCGTCCAGTGAACTGCTAGAAATACATATTGAATATGCCCACACGAAGAACATCGTCTTCTTTCATTAAGATGTGTATCTGTGTTCATTTTCCATTTTGGACCTGATGGAAAACTATCACCTTTCAGCAGATTGTGGAAACCATGGGTGCTAGCATCTACTGGAGACATCTTAGATCACACTAAATCCTCACAGTATCAAAGCAAGGGCATCCCTGTCACCTTATACAGCAACTGTGAGGGATTCTGCATGAGACAAACAATAATCTCTCCCGCCAGTCAAGGACATTCGGCCATACAGTATATGCAGTGGTGTTATTAGAAGCAGAACAAGATGTTTTGTTTTTTTTTGTTTTTTTAAAGTAAGACTTTATCACCATTTGGAGTTTTTTTTTCCATTGCTTCTTTTCTTCACTGCAAATGAGGATAAATGTGCACCAGAGCAGGTCAGACTTCACCCCCCCTTGTGTGTCCAAGTCGCTTTGAATATAAGTGGCTGTTAAATAGCCTACTCGTCACTTTAAATTCACTCAAAATCAATCTATTGATTATGTGGCACCAATAGTGAGATATACCACAAATAAAAGTGAGAGGCATTTTCGAAATGGTTCTATTCATTCGTAAAAAAAAAAAAAAAGCCCTATTACCTACAGTATCACAGCCAGGTGCTATTCATAAGTGTTTTCTGCGTCTCGCAATCAAAGTAAAAACATCTTTGACATTTGCAGTTCCCATTAGTTGTCTTTAAGGCTGAACACAGGAGGCACAGACCACCTCAGACATCCTTTCTTTCGCGGTGCAGGAGTCGCCCTTTCCCGTCGAAGTGAATGAGTGGATGACCTTCATCTTGGCGTAAAAATCCATTCAGCCCACCTTGGCTGCTGCTCCGTGCTCGTGTACGCACTGTTTTAGACTCCACAGGCGCCGTCTGCAAACATACTGTAGTCCTCGTTTATAGGATAAAGGTAGCATATTTGCAAGTGTGAAAGAGCAACGAATGCATAGAAATGTCATTTCCAGTGTTTTGTGTTTTATTTGTAACCTTTTTCTGTCTCCATTTCTTTTTTTTTATTATTATTAGCTCATGACACGCCTGATACCAGACCGGAAGCAATACATTATTATTGTCAATACTTGTAAATGCCAGCCTCCAAATTGCCATGTTCATTGAAGAGGTTTTACATTCATATTATATGTGGCAGCTGAAGAAATGCTTTTATCGTTACTATAACACTATGCACAAATTCCTGTAAAAAAAATCATCATCATCAACAACAACAAAATTGATAGTTAATTCTGGAAGAAGTAAAAGTAAAAATAGAAATGTCACTCATAGTGTTTTCGAATCATTGCTTTAGGGGGTTATTTGCTTACATTTTCCAGGGAACAAATGAAAAACTGTACAAAACTCTATACGAAACCATGCCCACATAATTGAATGAGTGTGATAGGCTCACTCAGGTTGATTGCTGATGAACGTAACCAATATTCTATGCTTCACATCTGCATACTGTATGTATGAAAGAGCTGAGGCAGAAAAGCAGAAGAGGATTAAGGATTTTAGGAGTATTTTGTGGCGCTCGGGGAGATTGGGGAATTATGGATTTAATGGCTTGTTTAAATACTTTCACTCAGAGCCAGCCTGTTCATAACAAATGTCTCCCATCACACCTTACATTAAATCTGCCATTACACTCAAATATCTCTCTCTTGCTCTCTCTTTCTCTCTCTCTCGCTCTCTCTTTCTCTCTCGTAGATAAAAATGCAAAACATCCCAGTAACCATTGTGCACATTGACTGAGCAGTGACAGAGTCACACGTCACATAGGAGATTGTCACCGGGTTATCCTGGTAATTATGTCCATATTAAACAGCTCAACGCTTTGATTTTCCATTTAATTTCTCTAATGCTCTCAAGCAGATGTGAAATGCAGACTGACCTGCATTTGAGGGTTGTCATGTCACAATAATGACTATGACTCACTGAAGCTGGCAGTTGCTTTCCAGCATCGCTAGAGACAGACAGACAGACAGACACTACTGTAAGTCAGGATGGATTAGCTGTCTTCCAGACCTGTCGATCTATCACAGGCCCTCCTGTCAGTGTCCCTAATTTAAACATGGATGTTAAAATGTCACAGACTATGCTATGCACATCACGATCACATCACATTGTTTGGGCAAGGCAACACAATGAACTGTGTCCTCTGTCCTGCCACCAAACTGGTTATTGTAGGGGTTTTGGACCCAGCATTAACATGAAAGAGCTTGGCCTCAGTTGAAGATGTCTGGTACTGAAAGGTATTTTAAAAGCAAAGCAGAAAAAATGTAAGTTCTATACACAAATCTTTTTCACAAACCAGAATTATACGTTTTCAGTTTTCAAATAACAACTCCTATGAAAACTGTTCAGCTCCTGTGAGTGAGATCAATTGTAATGCACAAGCTTGATGAGTGAATGACAGGTTGGTGCCAATGTGTAGGCCTAAATAGCTAATTGCAAAGAACCAAAAGCTTTGCCGAACAGAATGATTGAAACTGCTGTTTTACAATTGATTTTGAATTGCTTTTGAGCCATCTCAACTGCTTTAACTAAACCCTAAAGACTATAATTCTTATATACTAGTCGTATATGTAAGGGATAACGGCCGACGAGGTGACCGGTTCGATGGAAATAATGGCTTGGTGGAGGTCTAGAACTCCGGCGACGTGCGAAGCACGGAGACGGAGTTACCTCCGCCGTGCCATTATTTCCATCGAACCGGTCGACCTCGAAGGCCGTTATCCCGCTTATCTCCCGTTTGTATTCATAACCTGTATAGTTAGAACATAGTTTTATTCCACCGTTGCGTCCGTTAACATCGCTAAAACTGTCTTGACTGTGGGACTACTTTCCGCCACATATCAACTTTCTACTTGCAGGACAAAACTGCCGTTACTAGTTCTAAATGGATGGTTGCTATGGCCAAAAGCCAGTCGTTAGTTCTAAATGGCTGGTTGCTACGGCCAAAAGCCAGTCGTTAGTTCTATCTCTCCGGTTGTCAAGCGGGCATATCCCAGGATTCTGATTAACTTTAACTTTGAAAGATCGCTACTTTTGTAGCCTACATGGCATCCAACTAGCTACAATCCACCTCCGTCGTATGCTACAATGTTACTATGGTTCTGCACGTCTGTATTTCAGCTTGGATGCGACGTGACAGTTCATTTAAACTTCGCAACGAGTTTGGCGAATTAATCTTCAAGTGTGATACGGGAACTACTTCAGAGGTAGCAGGTTATACGAAGTTAATGGCCACCCCATCAGCCAATCAGAGAAGAGAATTCCATTGTTGAGGGAGATAAAATTAAGTAGTCAGGAGAGCTCCTAACTAGCTCTAAACTGGCTGATTTGTCCTAAATCAGCCAGGAGGTACTTGCTTTGCCGTTACATGTTTTATTATTATGAACACTCAAAGATGAGGTGATAATCTAGTGATAACATTGGCCCTCAATACTTCTGATTCTCAATGTGAAGCCTCCTTCTTTAACTATTGAGCAAGCCTTGTTCATCATATTAGTCCAACATGCATCTTGACAATGCCAAAAAGATGGCAGAAATCACCATGAAGTCCCATCCATGAAGTCAACCTTAAGCACACATTGTAATCCGTTAAGCCTACATAATCCTTTAATAGCATTAATATGACTTAATACGCTGGCAAGTCTAATTTATTCTCTGTCCCATTTGACAATAGTGTTTGTCTAGTTTTATCTCACATATCCTTCCCTGCCTTGTAGATAAATATACATAGGAGGAGAGACTATTACTGATGGAGACTGACACTGCAGATCTGCAAAGAGATTTTGTGGACAAAATGGGCATCATTCAACTCAACGCATGAAAATGCTCAGTTTTTATCTTGGCTCAGCAGAGGAAACTAGGCACCCGCTACAAGAGCCTTGATTGCAAGCTGTGCCTGACGGAAAAGTCGGCAAAAATACTCAGTGGAAATTCACACTATGCTGGAAACCTCCCCGGTCCCGGGGAGAAGGACTCATCCAATTGGCGCTTGCCGATACGTCTAATTCAGAGGTGCAAAGAAAAAAAGTGTAACCTTGTAATTCTTCTCTTGTATTATAAGCCTAATTAAAAGTTCCTATTTTTGCCTCTATACAGTAGGAAAGCCAGATCTTTCACCGGCTCTATTTTAAGTCATGCAAATCATTCTAGAAGGTGCTAATTGGGTAGTGACTCAGTTGGTGTCCTGCTAAAAAAAAAATCAACATTTGAGCTTGTAAATGGCAGATATTGATCTAAACATTGATCTAACATTGTCAATAAGATACATCTGACTTTTATAATATGTTAATTTATGTAAGAATATATTTGTTAATTGGAAGAAAAATCAGATAGTTATATATTCAGCCATTGCACATTTCCCATTATTTAAACCTGATTAGACTGGCTTAAAAAGTATTTTTCTCCATTATATCACATCCTCCCTAACACGAGCATCCCTCTGCACGCCTACAGTGTGCTTCCTTGTAGCCTTGGTGACCTAACCAGGAGATGTGGGAAGGAGATCATCTGACTCCGAAACAGATTTCCAAGAAGAGGTGTATCTACCGCAATTAAGTGAATGGCTCAACAAGGTCACGAGCCTCCTTGTGCTGTTCTGGAGTCATTTGAACGCCCCCATACAGATAAAAGATACCACAGGGCAAGTATGTTTTGTCTAGAGCTGCAAAGATACAAAAAGGCCATCATGAAAACATCCTGGTCTACTGATTACAGTACAGTTTGAAGAGCTAAAAGTATTTTGTTGTTTGTTTTGACATTGATATAAAAAAAGGGTATTTAGTTGTTACTTCAATTGTCACTTTGTCACAAATTATCACTTATAAGAGAGATCTAGTGTAATGCAATATGGATCAAACCATTAGATGTGGATGTTTGCATCTCATACTGTAAGTTCTCTGCACGAAAGCATGTGTTTTAAATTTAGACACTGTCTGTATACCCATGTAGTACTTCGTTTCCATTCTATTTTCATTAAGTTCAATCAGGGCCTTTTCTATATTCAATGCAATCTGGAAGCAAAAAATATATTCAATTTTGCTCATGACTTCATCGAAACTCAATCTAGTGGAGCAGGTATTTGAAAAAGATATAATATACAGTATCAACAGAGACAAACTGAAACTATAATGGCCAATTATTGGGCAATTACTTGTTATTGGACAACTGTTCCCAAACACACAGAGGACTGCAAGGGTATGTCTGTGGGGTTGCTATAGTATGGGCAACTACTGTAATGGCAGCATAATCTTGCACGTTCCAATTGGCTGAGGTACTCATTGCGTCAGGCAGGCTAATTACAGAGCAGCAGGTTATAAGTTATTTTGATGTGTATCAGTGAACATGAGCTCACTGATGTAATCAGTAATCAGCTCCTCTTTTGCCTCATCAACGTTGGGTTGTAAAGGCAATAATAAGTGTGTGTGTGAGCGAGCGTGTGCCTGTGTGTGTGTGTGTGTGTGTGTGTGAGTGTGTCTGTCTATCTGTCTGTCTGTCTGTGTGTGTCTGTGTGTGTGTGTGTGTGTGTGTGTGTGTGTGTTTGTCTGTCTGTCTGTCTGTCTGTCTGTCTGTCTGTCTGTCTGTCTGTCTGTCTGTCTGTCTGTCTGTCTGTCTGTCTGTCTGTCTGTGTGTGTGTGTGTGTATTTGTTGTGATTGGGTTTGAGACAGATGAGAGAGACACAGTGGAACTAACATTAGTTTCTTTGGTGAGCCATGCCTACAGTAGTATGTGTCAGGACACATTCTTGGTTCAACCTTTAACTTAATTTATTAGTGGTAAACTTCTTATACTGTCACACTATTGATATGATAATCAGGTTTTTTTAAAAAAAGACTTGATAGTCCTTGTTTGTAGCATCCCTAGACACACATAGAGGCGTGGCTTTTTATAATTACATTTGATTTCTTATCTCTTTCTTCATCCCAAAGTTGTGACCATCTCGTTGTTTATCCTACTGGGAAGGCTTGTAATTAGTTCAGACAAATTTAATTACCACTGATTTCAATCTGCCACGGTAATAAAAATAGCCCGCTTCATTTTGCCGGGTCTCCTAGGGGGCGAGGGCAGACTTACTGTAAGGGTTGATGAAGGGCAGAATGCTAGCGTAGCATGGCAGCCATGTTCATATTTAACAACCCAGATCACTTGGGCTCGCATAGATTATACATTGATTATTCTTGTTATTGTCCTTCAAACTCTGCAGCCTCATATTGAGTTATCTGGAATCTATAGTATATACCCTTAAGCATGTAGACATGTTAATGTCAATGTTGTATGTTGTTATGTTATGTTAATGTTGTAGGACCAATGATTCACACAGAGATGGACGGAAATGTCAAGTGCTCCAGTATAGGTTAACCAATCATCTTGATGGGGATAGACATAACAGCAGAGAATAGATAAGTGGATGTAAGATCTAGCACAATTTTGACAGCAGTGTTTGGTCATACTAGGATGTGACAATGAAAGACGTAAATGCAAAATGCAACTAACTATGCTTGTACTCTCTTCAAAATGAAGGTATTTGGCAGGTATAGCTGAACTGCTGGAAGTGGTTGGCACACACTTTTTGCAGAATTTGGCTCATTATGTCAAAAGGGTAGTTCTATGAAAACGAGTGCCTTCTCCACTATAAAATTGTCAACATTTTCATCAAAAGTAAGATTTTTTTTTCAATTTATCCACAGCATCAAATACGTGATCATCCTCTAAAACAAAATCATATTTTCTCATCTGAGGCATACTTTTTTTACATCGAAATATAATTTATTGACATTTAATAAATGTGACAGGGTGGTAAATTCAATAGAATAGAATATATACTTTTTTGATCCCGTGAGGGAAATTCAGTTCTCTGCATTTAACCCAATTTTAACCGAAATAGTGAACACACAGTGAGGTGAATCACACAACCCAGAGCAGTGAGCTGCCTGCCCAACCAGCAGCGCTCGGGGAGCAGTGAGGGGTTAGGTGCCTTGCTCAAGGGCACTTCAGCCGTGGTGGACTGGTCGGGGATCGAACCGGCAACCCTCCGGTTACGAGCCCGAAGCGCTAACCAGTACACCACGGCTACCCCATTCGGTGGTAAATTGCATGATAAGATGGCTCTTGTTTTCCAATAATGGTCAAGTTATTGACTTAACATACAAGCCTTCAATTAAATGTAATTTGTTCAGCAATGATAGTGTAAAAAACTGTAATGAAAAACAGTTATTCCTGTCTAATTAGCTTCACGGACTCCCTCATAGTAATGAAAATGCTATTTACAGACAACACAAATTGGACAGGTAAGTCAAACCTAGTCTGGCTACGCCTTCCTTCATCTTCCTTTAAACATCAACAGAGTGTCCGCATTCATTTTGGCAATGGAAAGTGTCCAGACTCTGTACATTATGAATGTACGATAGTATGGTAGGACCAGGGCTAGGTCAAACCAGGGAACACAAGAAGGTCATGGATGTGGGCATGGGAGAGCAGTGCTCAACCATTCCCCCGCCCACATTTTCCCTACTGGATGGGTATCCAACCGGCAACCGGCAATGGGCAAAAACTGTAAAAAGTTGACACGACTTAAACAGCAGTTTTGGGAATCGTTTACGGGCTAACTAATTATCAAACGATGTTAGGACTCTTCTGCCACACCTACAACGTGACTCCATAGCATGACTTCACAAACGTCTTGAGACAACTCAATTGGGGAGTCCAGTTCTTCCCGAAGGCTGGTTGAAAAGTATGACTTGATGATTGAATTCCTTTTGCAATATTTCTACATACTGTGGGCTACATCAGCAACCGACTGCTACAAGACTGTTGCTACGACGGCAATATATTCTTTTTGAGGGCATGTCGGTATTGATGTTTTCTGTTTAGTTTAGTCTTTGCTGATACTGTAGTATTCTACTGTATATTACTTCTAGTCTGCACTAGATAAAGGCATGTGGCAGATGACTAAGTAGCATGGCAATAGAAATCTACCTCTGGACTGAATACTCAAAGCAGTGCTCAGTGTGGAAAAGGCATTTGAAGTCATCTGGTGAAAACAGCTCAAAGTGTTCCATGCAAAATAAAGCTTTCTCTCTCCCCATCACACAAGCTCTTATGTTGCACTGCTCTTTCCTCAGCATCAGAGACAGGCGCACAAAATGTAAAAAGGCCTGTCTCACTTCATTGATTGATTAGCATGCCAGGGCTGGGTGGCTCACACCCAACATTGTAAGTGCACATCGGTGCTTGCCAAACACAACATACGTAGAGTACACACACACACACACACACACAGATGCACAGACACACTTTCCCTAAAATGCCCTTTGAGTATCTAATTCCACTGATGTGTAAGAGTGAGTTTGTACAATAGAGATTAAGCAGATTCTGTCAACAGTTGATCTGTTTGGCCTCCCTCCCTCTCTCTCTCTCTCTCTCTCTCTCTCTCTCTCTCTCTCTCTCTCTCTCTCTCTCTCACACACACACACACACACACACACACACACACACACACACACACACACACACACACACCTGGTATTGGTCATGTCCAGTCATACTTTACACTTATAAGTAAGATATTCACACAAATTCAAGGGAGCAAATGAAGCACACAGCCCACTCACCCAGCCTGGAGAACCACAGCTTGCAGTCACTGTTACATCAGCAAGAACAGTGGTTGCTTGAGTTCATGGTGAGTTAGCGATAATAGAGTTTTTTTTTTCCCCTTTCTATTCTTTTTTTTCTGACAGTAATGTGGAGAGGTTGAAGGGGACAGGAGAGGTTGATGGAAGCATGGAAGAATAAACAGTGTGATAGACTGACTGGTGGGAGAGACTGAATATATTTGAATAGTGCACATGCTGTATGCATTGGCTAGAAGATTAAATTAATTAAGCTGCTTTTTAACATAATATGGTGAATTAATATGGTGAATTACTATGACTCTGCCTGTACCATTTTTTCAATGCATACACACATGTGTACACACACACACACACACACACACACACACACACACATGCTTAATTTCTGTGTTCATTCCGTGTTGCTACAGTAACAGAGTGGTTGTGGTCACAGTGTTGTTTTTTCTTCTATGCCCATGTATTTGTTTAATTTCCTGGTTTTCTCACCTGACTGACCAGGGAGAATAGTAGAATAGAATAGAACAGAATATGTCAAAGGTCACCATGTACAGTACCATAATGTCTGTAAAGGCCGCCGTCCACCGGACACGTACTGTATGCAGCATGACATGACAAGAATAAAATTAGAACTCTGTTTAACTCTGTAGAACTCTGTTTAACGGGGCAAAGCCCACAAGAGACGTCTGCCGGGAAGCAGCCGCACAGGGATAGAAAATGTTCTAAAACCCTGTGTGTCAAGCCCACGCTGCCGAACGCCGTGTCCGGTGGGTGCCGGCCTTTAGATTGCAGACCTAAGTCATTTGTATCATTTTCACATTAAGCAACTAGAAAAGCACTCCGAGAGCGCAGACGTCCGCCAAGCGCCTTAGTTCCCCCCACATTTGTGGTTTGCACCAAAAATAATAAACACTTTTATGCTATCACCTTTCTTCAAGCCGTTCTAGAGATATAATGCGCAAAGCATGAGATATGGCTGTGACTTTTATTTTGACACACAGGAAACACTTCAACAGGATGTGTAGTTTAGGGCCAGGGCTGTACGCTAAGCTTTTTCACTAGGAGCACAGGTGCTCCTAAATGAAAAAGTTTAGGAGCACAGAAAAAAATTTAGGAGAACTATGAAATTTCCTTGAAAACCTTCTTGCCTTAAGCAGGATACAGATCATTCACAGCAGTGGCATCCCAGATAGCAATTTCCTTTGGGCCGGATCCGCATGAAAGCCTTTAGATCCGTATGTAGCGGACCTACGGTATCTGACTGTGGGCCAGATGTAGCCCACACCTAATAAGCGGACTCGTGTTGTAGATCCGTACAACACAGAATAAGGGGACCCCTATCACACCCAATAAGCGGACCCGTATCGAAGATCCGTAGAACACAGAATAAGCGGACCCCTACCACACCCAATAAGCAGACCCGTATTGCAGATCCGTACCACACACAATAAGCAGACCCGTACCACACACAATAAGCGGACCCGTACTGAAGATCCGTACAACACAAAATAAGCGGACCTGTACCTCACCTAATAAGCGGTCCCGTATTGCAGATCCGTACCACACAGAATAAGTGGACCCGTAGCACACGCAATAAGCGGACCCGTATTGCTGATCCGTACTACACACAACAAGCAGACCCGTACTACACACACAAGCGGACCCGTATTGCAGATCCATACCACACACATGAAGCGGACCCGTATTCATGGGTTTCATCAGGTCCCTTTGCACAGGTGTATCAAGCACCATGCAGTCTGCATTGATAATTAAGGTGCTTGATTGTATACACCTGTGGAAAGGGACCTGATGAAACCCATGAATAGGGCTCGGGATCATGACGTGAAAACTTCACGGGCACAGCCATATTGGCAGCCTCACTCCTTAGTTTACTATGGATTACTATGGATTTACTCCCACCTATTAGTGTGTTCCTGTTACTTAGTTTTTGCCTTCTTGGTGCTGTGTAGTTGGGTGTAACCGCGCAACCCACGATCGCAAGAGGAAGAGAATCGCTAATACTATATTTCTGCTTCTTGTCTTCTGCGTCTGAATGAATGGATATTACGTTCGGTACGCTACCAACATGGTGGCTATATTCCTAGAATGCAAGGCGTGTGCCCGAGCCCTATTGCAGATCCGTACCACACAAAAGAAGCAGACCCGTACCACACACAATAAGCGGACCCGTATTGCAAATCCGTAGACCTACCACACACAATAATAAGCGGACCCGTATGACAGATCCACACCACACACAAAAGCGAACCTGTACGGGTTCGCTTATTGTGTGTGGTACGGATCTGCAATACGGTTCCGCCTCTTAGAATAGAATATATACTTTTTTGTGTGTGGTACGGCCTCTTAGAATAGAATATATACTTTTTTGTGTGTGGTGCTTTGTATGTGGTACGGGTTCGCTTATTGTGTGTGGTACGGATCTGCAATACGGTTCTGCCTCTTAGAATAGAATATATACTTTTTTTGTGTGTGGTACGGCCTCTTAGAATAGAATATATACTTTTTTGTGTGTGGTACTTTGTGTGTGGTACGGGTCCGCTTATTGTGTGGTACGGATCTGCAATGCGGTTCCGCCTCTTATGTGTGGTAGCCTACGGGTCCGCTTCTTTTGTGTGGTAGGCTACGGATCTGCAATACAGGTCCCATATTACATATGACTTTAGGCAGACATTCACAACATCCCCAACTGGTCACCACTATAAAAACAACTTTGCAGAAGAATTAAGGATAGGCTACTGCTTATCACAATGTTATGTCTTTATAAACCTCATGGTTTAGATATAAAATATAACCTAAACATTCTCTGATAACTTTAATTATATTTTGTGTAGGCCTACTTTGTTGAGGTTTGCTTCCCAGCATGCATTGCAAATATTAGTTTTGAATTTTGAAACAATATGGTTGGGACTTAGCTTATAGGCTAACCTACTCCACTGATGTTTTGAACAATAACATTACTATATATGACCATTGACTTAGTAATTTATTAGGGGGAAAATACACCGTGGTCGTGAAAGTATCAAACCTAACCGAGTATAAATATCCAGCTAACTACCGAGTGAACTGATCAGCTGGACGTGATCATCATTCAACAAGCTGCAGTAAAAGGTAAGTCAAATTAGTATCATATATACAAACAATGCACGTAATTGCTAATCATTGCTGTAGACTAATGTCAGCCTAAAAATAATGACAAATGTTTCACATTCATTAACAATCACCACACGCCATGAAATTCGTGACAGAACTACTTGGGAGAGGGGAAAGCTAAACAACACAAAAATAAGTTGGGTGAAAGTGGAGGTAGTAGATTTTTCCTCTTTTTACGTCGCGGTGAGAAATACGTTCTTTAAAATGCTCTGAATCATCGCCGGGACGTTATCTTGTTTGTTGGGAGCAATCTTAGCCCTTATTAGCACCAGATCAGTAAAACGGATCCAAAACAATTTTGGACCGATGTGCGTTTGGACGCTGAATCAGGTCCACTATTCAGATCCGTGCCGGATGTCGTGGTAGGTGTTTTGCTATCTGGGACGGACCTGGACGAGTGCAAGTTCATATCTGCCGCAGATCCGTCAAAAGGATCCAAAACAATTTTGGACCGATGTGCGTTTGGACGCCGGATCAGGTCCATTATGCAGATCTGTGCCGAATGTTGTGGTAGATGTGGCCCAGTTCCGTCCCAGTGTAGTTTTGCTATCTGGGATAGTCTGCTCAAACACAGAAAATGGCTTGTCTTGTTTCTATTTCATATTTTGAATTCAGAATTTGTATACATTTTGTTATAAATTTATAGCATTTTAGGATCTGCATAATTACTATTCAGTAAACTGAATACTTCATATTGATTACACTGTAATGATATTACAGGGGTGGTGTGTAGGTCTAATTGAGTGCCTGTCACTTTAAGATGTAGGCTACGTGAACATAATTAGGTTTCATTCGGTTTTAGGAAAAGAGTCAAGCATAGTTCAAGGATACATCATGTTTTCATTAAATAACTTAAATCTTCAAAAAACGAACAAAGGTAAAGACAAATATTTCTGGTGTAATAGAAAAGATGAGTGTCCACTTTCCAGTAACGTTAACTTCTATGATTTAGGTAGCCTACCATGGCATGGCATCGTGAGTTGTCACTTTTTCCTTGGTCATGTTTAATCGGCTGGGTGCAACTTATTCTACCATGACTCGTCTTGGAGTTTGGTAGGCTATATCTGTTATATCCAATGAGTGACAACCAGAGCTCAAAATAAAACGTTACGGTATTTTCCTGATAACGTTAGTGAAATGGAATTAATGTGAATGTAGGCTAACCTCCATACAAAGACGCAGAGTGGCTATGCGCACATTTGCAATGAAAATGTTCCACCTTTTTAAAGCAGGTGTAGCCTACACCAAATCGTGGTTAAATCCATCATTTAGACAACAGAATCAGTCGGATTTCTTTCATAGAAGTCAACCAGGCCTATGTCAAATGCAGGCTGGGGTGAAGCTACTGTAACACGGTTTCCACACCGTGTTTATCAACCGTGATAATAATAATATTTGAAATGAACACGGTAATTGTAGGCTATATAGTCAACATTCTTATCATGGTTTGCCGTTTCAACGGTAGGCTAATCGCTACAAAGTCACCAACTGATAACGAACAGATTGAAGAAAAAGAAGAATGGTATTGGAGTGAAATTTCTTGCGTGTGTGAGACAGCGAGGTTGATGCTGAAAGCGTGAGTTTCCAGCCAAGAGCGTTAGAGTTGTCAACTATGAAATTTGTATACAGATGCG
The DNA here is from genome assembly GCF_963854185.1 of Sardina pilchardus. Classification (NCBI taxonomy): domain Eukaryota; kingdom Metazoa; phylum Chordata; class Actinopteri; order Clupeiformes; family Clupeidae; genus Sardina; species Sardina pilchardus. The sequence goes on from NC_084997.1 coordinate 17,571,909, forward strand.
CGAAAATTGTAGTAGCCTATACTTTGATCCACTTGGTGTGGATTTTTAGGAGCAAAATGCGAATAAAAGGGTTGAATTCAGTACTCGCATCTGTGCTCCCATTTCATATTTTCAATTAGCACTAATATATATTTACTCGCATTTGCGACGAGGTGCTCGCAGCGTACAGCCCTGGTTTAGGGAGAGCCAGATTGTATGCTTAGAAGCTGAGACCATTGGATTCACAGGTGTTCTGATGAGACTACTCTGGGAGCTTAACGAGCGCAGCTGCCTAGGCCATTATGACATCACAGCCTCCATTCAAGTATATGGGGGAAGATATAACAGCCTTATCACGCAATGTTAATAAAGAATCCTTTAATTAAAAATAATCCTGTATCCATATCACTCCCAAATGTAATGGTGTCTTCCTTGGGTCATTTCAGACCTTTCCTGAAAATTTCATCGAAATCCATCCATTACCTTTTGAGTTATCTTGCTAACAAACAGACAGACAGACAAACAAACAAACAGATAGACAGACAGACAAACAAACGCCGGTCCGCGATGAAAACATGTTATTGTTATTGCGTTGTTCCATAGATATAATTCAGTAAAACTTAACTTTAACCCAGTGCCATAGTGCAGACATAACAATAGCAGAAATATGTTAGCACATATCTAGAGTGTTATAAACTATGCCTGTTGATGTCAATTATTTGTTGGTCTCATGTTTCCAATATCTGTCATCTAGTATCCAGTTAGTGTTTTCAGACATGTCAGCCGATGTTAAGCTCTCTTACATATGAAAATGATGAAATATGATATAACATAGTTATATAGCTGTACACTGTAGGATCTTGCATGTGCCTTTATGTGTTTACATAGTCTGGCATGCAGAGTAATCTCTTATGATACTGGGATATTGCATTACCTATAATTCATTATTGCCCAAATTTCCACTTAGGAAGTATTGCGGAATTTGTTTCATTTGACTCGTACCAACCTCCAAGGAGCACACTTTATTCATTATCTTGTGCCAATCTCATGAATGGAAAAGAGCATGCAATATTTTTAGCCCAGTAATTCTACCTCTTGACTTTTCCATTTCTATGCTAATTTAGCTCTTAATGCATGATATGAATGGAGGAAAGGGACTGGGCGGCGCATTCAGAATGCCACAGCACAAAATAGTCATACCTGACAGATTTTGTAATAGCAGACCTGACAATGTGCCTCAAAGGTTACCCTGACCACACTTTTATATTATTTTCTTCATAATATATTTTTAAATAAAACTTTTTTTGGTACATTGATATGGTTTTGACTGTGAAAAAAGGCACCCCATGTAGAAAGAACTGTGAAGAGCAATATAATCATTAAAGACTTAGATATTTTCAAAGTTTCTTTGAACTTCTGGCACATTTATTCACACTCACCTGTAAGACTGTGGAGACAGCCTGCAGCTGGCTTTGTAGTGAAAGTCAACTGACATTCATGGTACATTAACACCAAATTAATGCTATCAAATGAGGTTTACATCATTAATTCCCACAGATGAACTGTGTCTGCCAGCAATAGAAATGATAGTTAAAGGGCTGAGAGAAGGGTATTGAATTTGATCTTCGGCTGTTATTGCATTCAAGACTTTTAACAAGTTGAATTGCTTGCATTCAAGTGTGTATAATTGTTATTTGATGCAGACTCTAATATCGCAGTACATTTATGTGTGCATGGTTATTTCATTCAGCTCTGTGGCCAGCTATGTGACGAGTGCCAGTAGGTATAGAACAGTGTGGCCAGTGGAACTCACGTCCTTTTCTCATTTTAAATATGTTTTGGCCTTTTTGCCTTTCTTCTTACAGGACAGTGAAGAGGTAGACAGGAGGAAAGTGGGAGAGAGAGATGGGGTGGGATTGGGACATGACCGCAGGCCGGATTTGAACCTGGGTTCCCATGGGCACTCAGACCCTTACAGTATGTGGTACTTCCCTTTCTCTTTAGCAGACATGATGACAGCAGCTGCTGGCACCTCTGGGGTTTAGTCTCGTTTAGCAGGTCCATCAGAGAGTCTGTCACTCCAGGACTGTGTTGCCTTTCCTCTTTTGAGTTATATGCTTTGGGTTTGTTTGGATCAGCAGGCTATGTTTTATTTAAGCCATTTCTATGCCTCGCATATTTTCTCGCCTTGTGGTGAAGCCACAAACACAAACGCCAATCAGTCCTGCATTGCAATGGATTGATGCTTCCTCATTTGCCACACAACGCAGCGCAGGTTCTCAGAGAAACTCGTCTAAACATGTTAGTCAAGTCAAGCTCGGGCTGTTGCATCGTCGCTCAGGGCATTATTATCCTTTGCAATTCCAATGAGGGGCTGTTGCCAGAAGCCGCTCACGAGGCATGGTTATTGTTTTAATAAATGACACACTTTCACAGCGAACCGGGGGAAAGGGGAGCCGCGATGAGAGAGAGAAAAACAAACAGTCTCAGGATCGTCATGGTGATTTATTCCTTCTCAGTTCAGGAAGTGTGGCAGTGGAATTTTATACTGTTCCCACTCCCTTAGAAACTTTTGACCCCTGTCACCACCAGAAGTGTGAAGTTGAGGTTAAATGTTTAAATCAGATATGCTCAAAGTGTTCTAGGTACATAATAGCAGTCTGGCAGCTCTCAAAAAGAACGTTCAGAAAATTATGATGAAAAGACTGCAGATGATTGCAACATTCAGTGATATATTTAGGTAATAACAATATGAATATGCACAAGCAAACACGTTAATCTGTATTTTTAGTATGTACCGTGCATGGAAGAATTAGATGCAAAACAAAAAAAGATATAAATTGTCAGTGAAGTCATTAATGTTAAAGTTCAAGAATACACGTTTTAGGGTATTTAATGTCCCCAGGGGATGATCTTTTTTTCACACATCACTCCATGTTCCACAGCTAGGAATGTGGCCTCCACAGCACCATATATAACATATTTATTACACGGCTCTTCAGGGCGCTGCAGAAAGTTCCCTTGACATGAATGGGCCTTCCCAACGTTCGGAGGTGCGACGCTGTGCGTCGGGGTTCTGTTTATCCTGTCGGGACTTATTTTCCGATAATTTCTGGCAGAGAATACATGATCCCTTACATGTAACTCATGGCAGCACATATGGCATGTGACGTAACATGTAAGATATATTACAATTCCAACACCACACAATACAAACACCTCACATCAGAAGAGAAGACACAGTTAAAGCACAACATCATTTGATCCTTCGAGATCGGCTCTTCCTATAGAAACTATAGAGGAAAAGAGTCTTGAGCGTAAGTGGGGACCGCAGTGGGTGGTGAAGATGTGATCTGATGAAGATGTCAGATTCATGTCTCAGGCATCAGATGAAAAGCCATCAGGTCTTGGGAAAACATCTGTCATGTTTATGGAATTTACACTGTCAGATAAAAAAGGGTCAGGAAAATTTGGGTCAGATAAAACCCAAAGATGTGTAACATGCACATAACATCACGCTGACAGATGAGTGTGTATATATGGCGACAGGCAGAGCAGAGATGTAGATATCGTTCCTGAGTAGGCCTCCATCCTGGATATCGTGCCTGGTTAGGTCTCTGCCCCTCTTTTTTATCCCTCCTCTATGCTTATCTGACAATAACTTTTCCAAAATAACTTTGATGGCACATCAAACTCTTAATAGAGTGAACAGCACTCCTGCCACACTCTGAGCAGGGTCACGTTTCAGTAAGACTAAAGCAAGTTGATTGTAGCTGACAGGAAAACTGAACCCCTCCAACTGCCAGTAGGCTTGAAAGAGGGGTTTTCCAGTGAACAAGTGGTACGCTAGTGGCTAGCAAGTGGCAGCATTATATTCATGGGTTTCAATAGGTCCCTTTGCACAGGTGTGTTAATCAAGCACCAAGCAGTCTGCATTGATAATCAAGGTGCTTGATTTTAAACACTGTGGAAAGGGACCTGATGAAACCCATGAATAGACCCCCACTATGCTTGTAATCATCCAGAGTTAAGGTGACCAGATATCCCCAGTTTCAGGGGACAGTCCCCGTTTTTGGACCGTGTTTTTTCCACATTTTTGGGATTATGTCCCCGGTTTTAGTCTCGGACATCTGGTCACCTTAATCCAGAGTCTCTATCCACGATATTCCGCAGCCAACAATGGGGGTCGCCATGACACCGAAACGGTTTTCTATTTCCGGCGAAGCTGCATTGTATCTGTTTTAACGTGACAGTTGACGGTGCTTAACATATCATAATGCATATAAAAATAAACTTTTCTATTCTATATCGGTTATATATGATGTAGTATATACATGCTGAGGGTTTAACAGAATGAACGGAAGTTGAAAACAGTATCGTATTCGTAACCATCGCAACGATACATATTTCCGGGTTAAGGAATAAGGTGGATATCATCTCTGAGTTATGTCTATAGTTTGTTACGGAGAAACACATTGGTCACACTGCACAGCGGTAACAGACAGTTGCGTTTCTTAACTGCAGGGGGATCTGATGAGCAATTCTTCTTCAGTGCTGCTTTAACCTCTTCCTCCTCTGACAGAGCTTCAGGAGTACAGTAAGCTGTGCAGGGGTTAACCTCATCAGCCCCAGTGACTCACTTCCTCACGTCACATACATTTTACGCATAGATTCCGATGTACACGCGCAGTGTATGAGAGAAAGAGAAAACACCTATCAGCTGTGAAAAAGAGAGAGAGAGAGAGAGAGAGGGGGTGAAGAGTGACAGGAGAGAGATGGGTGGAGGGATGGGTTGGAGAGATGATGGAAGGGGGTGGTGAACCGGAAGGACAGGGACAACATGTGGGAAATGGGGACAGATTTAATGGGCCCATTAGTTCATGAGTGGTCTTGAGCAGTAGACGCGCTCCCCTCCAGCACTATCACCTGTGCATAAGCCCCCCCCCCCCCCCCCCCACTGCTCGGCCCCCCAGCAGCACCTACCATGGATGGGTAATAAATGGCTAGAGAATGGGAGATGGAGAGTTGATAAGTCCCAAATACTCTGCGGATGCCGGGGCCCAATCACGAACCTGTGACACGGACAAGAGATACATATCTGCGGAGAGAGGAGAGCATTATGAATCATCCACACTCCAGACCTTAATATGATGTGATGGCAGTGGTTAGTCCACTCCACTCTTCGGTGGGGCTAATGTAAAACACTGCCCTGTGCCAAGGCTCGAAGCTATGGATTGCGGTGCTTTCCAGGAAGCCCAGATTCACATGCATCAGCGTTGCGTCAGACAGGGTGGGAGACAGAGATGGGGGGGTCACAAAAAAACTCGAATCGGATGCTATAATATGGAAAAGTATCACATTTCTCCTGTTTTACTGCTGCTTTTTTACTACTACTGCTACTAGGTGCAGTGTGTCGTTTTCATTGTGTAGTTGTATAGTGCAACTCAGTGTCCAAACTGCACAGAGACACTGGGTAACATCAGAACCACTGAAAATATGGCAGATATACATTATTTATGAGATAAGATAACCCGGGGTGTGGCTGTGTGGTGTGTTCCACTTCAAGCTGTCTGTGAAACTGTCAAATTGTCAATGTATTTTGGAAAAAAGGACAATGTAGGCTGTGTGCTCTCTCTCTCTCTCTCTCTCTTTCTCTCTCTCCCTCTCTTTCTCTCCCTCTCTCTCTCTCTGATTTGGCCAGTTAGAAGACAGATGTGATGTAGAGATTACATGTCTGCGTCGGACCGGTCCTTGCATCAGCGTTGTTCATCGTTGACGGGAGCGTAGCGGGACAGGAGGGCCAGGGAGGCTCCAGCACCTCTTCAAACGCCCGAGTCGGTCATTACCGGGCATCTCCTGTCCCCGCTGCCATCTGTGGCCAAACCCCATTACAACATCAGAGAGGAGAGACGGCCATCTCTCCTCCTCTCCTCTGACGGAGTGCTCTCTCGTTTTTTTTTTTTTTTCTACCCCTTGGCCTCGGTAATATCCTGTCGGCTACATCTGTGCGACTTCAAAACTACAGGTTTCCCTTTGAGTTAACAAACTGTGCTGATGACATTTTTTTCCCCCATTTCAAGTCTTCAAAGAGGAGAAATTCTTTTTGTTGAGATGTGTCCGCATGGTCTGACTCTTTTGGGGGAGCAGAGAATGAAACAGGACAGTTAATTTAGTTGGCCGGTACACCATGTCATGATGCCTCTGCCAGTCTCATGTTGTATTCATGACATTCACAGCAGCTGCTCAAGGTACTGATACGATATTGAGCTAAATTTGAAAAAGCACAGAGGTGGCAAAGCCGTGCAATGACCACCAGCATTATACATTAACATGTCTCTTTGTTTACCCTGGATGGACATTCATTTGGTTAATAAACTGACATTTAGATCAGTGTCAGTTTAATCAATTAGATCAATTAAACTTCAGCGAGGTCCAGTTACGGAAAATGTTGTCAAGCAAAGGTCTGGATAATATATACTGTATATATATACAGTATATACACATGAGTGTGTGTGTGTATTTGAGTGTGTACACACACACACACACACACACACACACACACACACATATAACTAATTGTTTTTAATTTAGTCAAATAGGTAGCATACCAGAAAAGCTAAATTTGCAATGAGGAGAAATAAGGCAAGATAAGAATAGATGAATTGTTGAGTGGTGCAAAGATGGAGGTAATTCCACAGCAGATACTCAGTATTTCACTGGCCATTTGCTCTGCACTAGTTCTTCATTTTCTGCAAATAAGCACATTATTGCATTTCACGCATGACTTACTT
>NC_084997.1:17583678-17591178 GCF_963854185.1 Sardina pilchardus
ACTACAACTCGTCATTAATTGGATGAAACTATTTCTCTCCAGGATGAATTAGGGAGTGTCAGTGGGGGATGAGTGGCTTCATTAATTTTGAAGAGGGAGTACGTGAAGTTGCTTCACTTCACTGATCGTTTTCTTATTGATTGAGACAAAACTTTTACGATCAAATGTTCCACTACGGTGGGATGGAATTTTACTTTGGTCAGTATCCAAATTTCATGAATATGTTTTAGAGTCAGCAAAACATGAATCTGTTAAAAGAAAATGCTATTTATTTCATTGTTTTGTGACTTGAGTATTAAATGGTCATGATGGGAGATGGGAGATGGGAGACCAATTTGCGTTAAAGAGCTTTGGGACGACTGCACAATGAATGAAATAACTTGGGCGATTATAAAGCCTCCTTATGTAACAGAGAACCGGAGTACAGTGCAGACTTTGAGATAAGGTGGGGGTAGTGGGGGGCGGTGGGTTGCTGTGTTTCTGTGTGATGGGAGTGGGTGAGGGTTAGCGTAATATTTCAGCTGCCTGCAGTCAACTTCTCTCTACTGTCCAATGGCATTAATCACACAGACTGCCATTGTCCAGCCTGTATCCCGAGAGACTCTGTTGTGATGCAACCAACACATGCCAATGGACACCCCCTCCTCTCCCCTCCCCCGCCCGCCCTCCCCTGGGGTCATATCGTTGAGGGCGATGGGGTTGATTTCCCTTGGCAAATACCCTTTCCAATTACCAGCCGGGTGAGCGCAACCAGTGGGCCAGAGGCAGAGACTGTGACATTCGGCACATAAATCTGCCTCTTGTCTCATTTCAGCAGAGCTGTTTGTAGAGCCAGAGGTGTGTGTCCCCCCCCCCCCCCCCAACACATCACTCAAACACCATGCAGTGGTGGAACAGGTGTCTGGTGGCTCTGCGTGTGTCTATGTTTAAATTCTGTCATTAGGGCATCGCTCATGACAGGGACTGGGGACATGGCACAGGGGAAGCTGGCCTGACTGTGATGAATAGTGGGGTGAGGAGCAAATCAAGCAAGCTGCCTGGTTTGTTTACCAGACCAATGCGTCTTTACAGGATGGGTCAGTGCTATAAATACAAATCAATTGCCCCTCTTAACAAATTAGGTACAGGCAATAGCAATTCAGACAATTCATTAAAAGTAAGTAAAAAGACTAGATTTCACTCATGACGGCATGGTAAAGATATGAATGCACAATACAGTATCTGCTCTATTTAAGGTAAATAAGGAAAATAATAATTTTACCTTAACACAATAGCCCCATGTCCAGCATATTGTGTAATACTGTATATTAATGGGACTGACTAAAGCAAATGACGGGACAGGGCCACATTGTTTTACGTCTCTTCTATGACTGCAATAGCAATGGCAAGCACCACGATACATTTTGCGAGATGTCAAACAGGATGTAATCAGTAATCCCCATCACTATTCATCAGCCGGCGCTAATCTCTGAATGGGAGTGTGACACACACCTCGGCTCTGTGTGATGTGTGGCTGCGCCGCTGCCTCAAAAGTGGGAAGCTGTGAAGTTCGCCTGGCGTTGCGTCAAACAAGCCATGATGGAAACTATGCTCTGTTTACATGAGCGCTCACGTCTCCGCCGCAGCTTAAAGAGGCCTCGTCAAAAACACACATTTCCCGTGCAGAGAGAGAGAGAGAGAGAGAGAGAGGGAGAGAGATATGCTTGGAAAAGTGGCTCTCAGCCATTGAGAGGATAGGGGGGATTGGAAGGTCTTTGATGGATAAAGGCAGTTTATCTAAACGATGAGCAAAAATCCAAACATGAGAGTGGAAGAGTGGAAATGAGTGGAGTGAGGACGCTGAATGAATGAGATATTAGTACTACACGTGAAGAGGAGGAGCTTGAGAAGAAGTGGAGAGACATCTCACGGAATTAAGAGTGGTCCGATAACTGCCTCCGTCTCCATCGGATTGCTTTGGATTTGGCTGGGAGTAGGCTACGCATATCTTCCATAGTCCAAGAGGGCATGCTTTACTGTCATTGTCTCCTCACTCCGGATGGGTCAGGATTATAGGATGAAAAGGGATATGTCTAACCCTTTAACCTTTCTCTAAAATGCCCGTTTCGAGGACATTAATGCACAGATGGCCTTATACTATCTGAGCCTTTTTCTGGAACTTTTTTTTTTTTTTTTTTTGGTCAGCATACATTTTCTGGTTTGAATGTATGCTGAAAACATTGTAAAAGCATGTAGAAGAAATAAAAACAAGTGAAAATTCTAGTATTAAGATTTCTGGGAATTCTATTCTTGTTATGCACAGTAGTAGATGTATAAGGAAAAGATATATCATTTGCTTCTGAACACAATCTATCTGGTCCATTCTGATGTCGTAAATCTATGCTTTTTCAATTTACCATAGAATGACAGAGCAAGAGAGAGAGAGAGAAATTAAAGACAGGCCCCATAGAAATGAATGAGTGTTTCCTTTACGTAGCAGTGCATTCAGCTCCACGGTAACGTTTTTTTTTCTTTCTGTCTGTGAGCGTCTTAATTAAGTTGTGTAAAAAGCGGGGGCCTGGACTCCGGGAGCTCAGACACAAAAGCGACCATAAATCAGCCCGTGGAGTAAAATGACAGCTCTTCTGAAGCGCGGCGAGCACTATCGGCCCTTCTCATTGGCCCGTGGAGTAAAATGACAGCTCTTCTGAAGCGCGGCGAGCACTATCGGCCCTTCTCATTGGCCAGTCAGCGCAAAGGGTCAGGGGCAGACACTGCCGTGAGAGCTGAATGAACCAGAGGAATCAGGCATAAAGGACGACTACAATAATGCTTCAGACCCAGACAAAAAAAAAAAAAAAAGACACACGAGACAATGGCTAGTTTCTGTGATTTGTCACAATTAAAGGGGGAGTTAGAGAGAGTGAGTAAGGAGAGACGGTGTCTGGGGCATTCATTCCCTTTTGTTCTTGGGAACAGCATGAGAATATCAAACCGTTATCATTTTGGTAACAAAGGATATTTGGACATTTGGATTACATTAGGTGCCTCCTATCAAATATCGAATTCTATGCAGGGTTGGGAAATAGACACTGAGAAAGGGTGGTGGTGTGATGGTGGTTTGCATCTCTGACAAAAACTGCAGAGGACTCAAGAATCGCAGAGTCGAGCGCTGAACGTAAACCCATGTAATTCCCACTGACATCGACACAGACAGCCAGTACATTCCACCAACTCCAAGAGCCAAACGTCACAGATCATGGACTAGAGAAGAGTTCAGAGCAGGCACTTGTAGTCCACGACGTCACAGAAATGCTTTCAGCGCTTAAATAGTGTAGACATTACAGTACATTACCACAAACGCAAAGACATGTAACAATCAAAACATTACAAGTAGCAATAGTTTTTTTTTTTCTCAAATGCTGCCACTACGTTATTTACCAAATGAACAAAATGATTCAACGGTAAGTACTATGAAAGCCATATATCACAGTGCCAAAGTAAGACATATGCTGTGCCAGTTCTCCACTGTTGGTTAGTTATGTTTCATGACTGGCAAAGTTAAAGACACAGTAGCCCAGCATGGTTTACCAATGAAGCTCCATTCCCCAAGCTCAAGGCAATTACTGTATCTGTTAAATGCAAATAAACATTAAAAAAAATAAATACAGTAGGATAAGGAATAAGATTAATGTACTGTACACCACATACAGGCATATTCACTACTCAGCCACAAGTGCCATTTGATAACTACATCAACCCCCCACACTTCATCCTCAGTCCAACCTCTCCAAACAGCCCACGGCTACCATTCACCATCGTCCATCACATAAGCCATATCCAACCGATGCACCATGTCCACCCCTCATCTATGGCAGCATATGTATGTGTGTGTGTGAGTGTATCTGTGTGTGTGTGTGTGTGTGTGTGTGTGTGAGAGAGAGTGAGAGAGAGAGAGTGCGGCAGCAAGAGGACGGGTTGTGCTGCTCGGGGGCGTTCGTCGCCCCCGTTCAGCATGGCCCCATGCTGCTGACGGTGGTGTAGGTGAACTTGGACATGGACGCCCCCATGGCGGTGCCGTCCTCCTCCCCCCCGAGCCCCCCCGCGCCCCCCCCGCCGCCGCCGCCCGCCCCCCCGCGCCGGCACCCCCGTCTCCGGCGGCACGGCCGGCAGCAGCAGGCGAAGGTGGTCAGCAGCGCCTTGCGGAAGCGCTTGTTCATGAAGCAGTAGATGACGGGGTTGACGCAGGCCGACGTGTACGAGAGCAGCTGGATGAAGGAGATGGGCGCGCCGGAGAGGGCCCGGTGCGCCGAGCGCATGTCGAACGCCTTCCACGTGTTGACGGCGTACAGCGGCATCCAGCAGACGAAGAACAGCGCCACGATGACCACCAGCATGCGGATCACGCGCTTCTTGGCCAGCAGCTTGGCCTCCGACGTGTTGCTGCGCGGACGCTCCGCCTTGGCCGAGCCCTTCGTCGCCGTCGCTGTCGCCGCCGCCGCCGCCGCCGTTGTCGTCAGGGCGGACATCTCCATGGCGTGCGGACGCTTGGACACCTGGATGTAGCAGCCGTCGCCGTCGTCGCTACCTGTCGCGCCGGCGGCGCTCACGCCGTTTTTGACGCCTGTAAATCGGGAAAGAACGAAGCAATGTGTTTCAGGTGATGAATGATTATTTCCATTTGAATGAGCAGAGAAATGAACTAAAAGGTCAGTGACCAATTCACACTTATTATTGATGGCCAAACTTCTAAGAGGAGTATTTGTTGAGCCACAGCTAAACTCTTAACAAGCCTGCAACTTTAAACTGTTACTGTTGAGGAGTGTCATGGCTCTCTCTCCTCAAAGCAGGAGATACTGTAGACACACTATACGGTATCTTTCTCCATCTTCCCCGAGGGTTGGATGCACTGACATGTAAGGGCCCATTCAGATGGTGTGCATACCAAAACAAAGCATGTTATGTTCCGACAGACCGCACATGAATGAAACTGCATTTTTGCCTGTTTTGTCACAAGAGCACTGCACAGCACTTTTGATGCACTTTTGATTTCGTACTAATGCATAATGCATTCATGAAATGGCAAATACATGGGAGGAGACATTCTGCATATGAAAACTCAGTTTCATAGGTCTCTGTTTTGTCTGTGAAAATGGTCTGCCTAAAAGCAGGCTTTCAGATGCAACCCTGTCAAAAACAGCCTATATGTGTCATACCTCTCATAATGTCACAGTCATACTTGTCAATATTGCTTTTCATGTCATCAACTTCCCAATGTAGATACTTGCTAGACTATTAACTCTGTTATAGTCTAGCTGCACAAGTAGTTGGGACAAAATGCCCTACACTATCTCTCCATTGACATCTATCTTTTTTTTTTTTTTTTTTTTTTTTTTTAAAGTATATTTTTTGGCCTTTTTGCCTTTAATGTTATAGTACAGTGAAGAGTAGACAGGAAACAAGTGGGAGAGAGAGATGGGGTGGGATCGGGACATGACCGCAGGCCGGATTCGAACCTGGGTCCCCTATTGACATCTATCTTGACATCTCATGTGCTGTATTACCTCATGATTGCTAAACTTTCCATTCATTTCAATGGATTTGTCAGTTGACTATTCAATTGTGATTGAATGATCGTGCTCAAGTTGTGGCGCTGCAAATTACAGTTAGAGGGTGGTGACGAGCGCTGTGTTCCTGATGAGGTGAATACTTCAAATCCGACATACGATGGCAAAGCACAATGTGCACCTCTCTGCTGATTGACAGTCACTTTCTAGCTTACAGTATCATCGTTTGGATGCGGCTGTCTGACAGAGACTCTGGAATGTTCAATTAAATGTTTCGTCATCGGAAATTGTGTTTCTAAAAATATTGAAAAGGCAAATAAGGCTTAATGGTGCCTGGGTGAGTCAGCTAATGCCTGGATGTCCCTTGCTGCTTCAAAACATCAGGCAATTTCCACCTGTAAGCAATTCTAACAGATGTAAGACACTATTAAATACTCTCATGGTGGCACAAATGGTAAAATTGAGATTGGGATTGACTGAAAATAGTTAACCACTTGTGATTAATCAGATTATTTTTAATTGTGATTAATTGTGATGAATTATTCCTGGAAAAAGTGTTCAGGAAGATACCCAAGTAAATATAATCGCAACATTTATTATTTGCTCTCTCTCACTCTCTGTCTTTCTCTATCTATCTCTCCCTCTCTCTATCTATCTCTATCTCTCTCCCCCCTCTCTCTCTCTCGCTCTCTCTTTCTCTCTCGTTTGCTCTCTCTCAATTTCAGATATTTTGTGACAGATGGCCTGTCTATAAATACAAATATGCTCTAATTCTGTCATTACTTGAACAACAGGAAGTGATGTACCGGGGGATTAGCCCATTGCAGCATCTCACTTTAACGTAGCCAAAGGGGGGGTTAGATCACTTTGACCTTATGTCATTAAAAAACGGACCAGACACAGCGGACTAAATGGCACAGACGCAGAGAGAGTGAGAGAGAAAGAGAGAGAGAGAGTGAGAGTTAGAAAGAGAGAGAGGGAGGGAGTGAGAGTTAGAAAGAGAAAGAGAGAGAGAGTGAGAGAGAGAGAGACAGAGAGAGAGAGAGAGAGAGCAATGGAGAGCTTACCGCATTGGCCCGTCTTCTGCTCGAGCTCAAACTGAATGCCGCGGTAGAGCTCTCGGGAGATGAAGCCGTAGGCGATGCTCATGACCACTCCCGGGATGAAGAACAGCACAGAGAGCAGGAGGATGTACCTACACACACACACACAGCACGGGCCGGGGCAGAGGACACACACAATTATGGAGAGAAAATGAATTAGACGTCAACGTCCATAAAGACACCCAGGATCTAAACTCTCCGGCGCATCTCCGCAGAAGCGGTATCGTAAGCAGACAGTTTGGTGGCATCTGTCCACTCCAACATTTTCTCAGGAGGATGTACCTAAACACACAGCTCAGGGGCAGGACAGAAAACACATACAATTATGGATAAAAAGTGAATTAGAACGGGACCGGACGTCAACGTCCATACACGATCCGGGATCTAAACTCTCCGGCGCATCTCCGCAGAAGCGCTATCGTAAGCGGAGAGTTTGCCGGCATCTGTCCACTCCAACATTTTCTCAGAGGATCTGTGACAAAGGCCATCAGTGTGGTGGAGTAATGCGTTCCGGCTGCCACGCCGATGAGCTGAGCTCTCTGACGATGGGGTCAGAGTTCACGCTTAGCTCACCAGAGACCCGGGTTCAAGGCTCGGTGGAGTGACAACCCTCTCCCCCTCACAGCGAGAGAGCGAAAGAATGTGTCTGTACAAAAAAAAAGAAAATGCCACAGACTAACAGGGCTTGTGCCTTGACTGGCTGGATAAAAACTGCTCATATATTGAAGGGGATGCAGTTTCATACATGGATGGTGGTTTAGATTTATCTCACTACAGGCAAAGCAGTGGGGAAGCAGCTACAGAATAGAAGACTTGAGATTAAAAGGTGACTGAAGTCTAAATCCCTAGGG
>NC_084997.1:17596178-17638678 GCF_963854185.1 Sardina pilchardus
CTGATGGCCAGCGACAGCAGGAAGGTGTTGGTGACGGTGCGCATGCGCTTGTTGACCAGCAGCACCACGATGATGAGCAGGTTCCCCAAGACACTGACCAGGAAGATCAGGCTGTAGAGCAGGATCCGCACGATTTCAGAGTCCATGTCTTGAGAGAGAGAGAGAGAGAGAGAGAGAGAGAGAGAGAGAGAGAGAGAGATGGAAGAGGGAAAGACAGAGAGTTGATAGATGTGGAGAGAGAAAGCAGGAAAGACAGAGAGGGAGAAGAAAAGAAAGAAAGAAAGAAAGAAAGGGAGAAACTTTAACTTTGACCAAAAAAAACTCATTAAAAGTGCTCTAAAGATCACTGAATCAGTCCATATCGTCGGCTAAACACACAAATGAAAGAATGGGATAGGGTGTGAGAGAAAAAGAGAAGTCAAACATTCAGCAGAACAACACACATCCCATCACCACCCGTTTAATATGCGCCAGAATCATTAGGTAGCCGTGCTCAAACAGAGACGCTGTAGGGCTTTTGCCCTCCTGATGAAGCTGTTTGCCTAGCATTTAGGAGAGCAGACCCGCCGTGCTGTGCTCTGGTGCGCTGGTGTGGTATGATGTGTGCGGTATTGGTCAATTCTGTTGTACATGCAGGTCAATACCTCTATACCTCGCTCCTCTCCCTCGCCTCGCCTCGCTCTAAAATCGATAAGCACCGTCTGCTGGACGGAGCACCCAAGGGATCACACGCTACCCTGCTCAGCATCTGCATACTGATGGAAAAGCTCAGGATCATCATAACTTCCTAAAGCCCTGGAGATCTACCTCATCATCTGGACAGATTGTCTTGCAATGAGGGGCGAGGTTGGTGTGTGTGTGTGTGTGTGTGTGTGGTGGGGGGGGGGCACTATCCAACATCATAAATCTCCAATCTGCTCGAGAGACTTAATTTGTGTTCGCGTGATGGAACACGAGCGCGAATTAGGCACCTGACATTTCCAGAGCCGCAGCCAGGAAAAGGTTGTCGCCCGTCACCGCGCGAGCCCGTGTGACGGCCCGACGAGCCGTGAGCACCATGGGAAAGGACCCCGGCTTAGCGCTCCCTTCCTCTGCCTGACAGGGTGGTTGATGAGGGTCTTATTGCACGACAGCGTCACAATTCCCTTAAAGCCGTCATAAAACAAGGTGGCAGAGGAAAAAGACAACGGTGCATTCATTTATAAATGCTGACTGCTCTCATCCAATGGGCTCAAACATGCATTATTGCAACATGCTTGTTTTGATATTTCGAAAACCTGAAAAACCTGGAATTGACTTGGCAGACTTTGTGTGGACGTGCAGTTGCCCAAGTCCCACGACGTACAGCGGTGGAACAATGCAGTGCATACACTCTTAGAAATGAAAGGTGCGATATAGAACCAAAAATAGTTATATTGCACGCTTCATATATGGCACCCCTAAATGGTTCTTTAAACCATTTTGAAGGGTCCATCAAAGGAACCCCTAAGGGTAAGGCTATTTCTAGGCTTTCTCCCCGACACTGCACTGTGCCTACTGCATTGTTTTTTTTCTTTCTGCCGTATAACAACGCGTCTCTGAACTGACCACATATCAGCCCTCTAGGTCACTTGAGTGGACTTAGAAACACAACTGAGCCCTAGCACCAGGTCTTTTGAAGCTGGGTGCAAAAGTAGATCAATATAGCATGAAATATGAGTACTGTAGAACATTATTTGCCAAAGGTATGCTCATGCATTTTTGAAATGCCCTATGGAAACTACCCATAGGACTTTTGGGTTTTGGCTATCCAAGGTATATTGAAAATCAAATGCTTACTGCACATCTTGGTCTCAAATGAAAGGTAACACTCTTTCTTGAAGACTTTGGATTGTATGTCAATATGATTCTGATATAGAATGACTACACAAAATATGGAGCAATTACACAAAAGTCTCTATTTTTGCATTTACTTTGTTGGTTCAACTGATGTGTGGAAAAAAGACTACACATCTGCACAACTAATATTGAAAAAAAATATTACATTTTTATAGATTCTTGTGAATATTTCAGTACCCAACATGCTGCATCTCCTTATTGGATACACTGCAGCTTGAGGTCAGGGTGGCACCAAAACCTTGGAGGAGGATATTTTTAATTAAATTGAATTGAGACATAGTAAAATTAATCTGACAATGTAAAGAACTATACAGATTGTACATAAACAAAATTGGTAAAGGCGGCCAGTGGAGAGAAGAGGATCTCCTGGGCCCACCACTCTGTTCTGTTGAGGGACCTTTTAGCCGATGCCAACCTGCCGCTGGTCACTGCCAACCAGCCAATCTGGCCATCCCCACAGAGCACGTGCGGGCTTTCAAGAGTGAGCCACTGAACTGGATGTTGGCAGTGCCTAACTGGGTATTGGCACTGAGAGAAATGTGATATGGCTTCCAATAGATTGCCTCGAGCAAAACATTCACACTCACACACGCACTCATGCACATACAGACACACACACACACACACACACACACACACACACACACACACACACACTTGGCGCATGAGCACAAAGTACGACGCACAGTTTGCCGATTTCCAATAGAGTGCAACACCAAGATCACCCTTGCGTATGAATTAAATTGCACTGATTATACGGCTGCGTTTCAGTGCAAGACCTAATATAGATCCCCGTCCTGCGTTAATCCAGATCATTATAAAACTCAGGCTTTTAAACTGGGATGTTTCAACTATATATTTTAAGGACAAGCTTATCACTGTATGTCTGCGCTTGTTTTTTGTTTTCCTCACTAATGAAGTGCACTTTTAATACCAATAGTTAAATATTCAAAACTTTTACCCTCGTGAGCTGGTTAAGCAAATTCTATCATTTATAAACACAACAATGTGTGCGTTTATGTGTGTGTGAGAAGAAAGAACGAAAGAAAGAAAGAAAGAAAGAAAGAAAATAAAAGAAAGAGAGAGAGCGAGAAAGAGGATGAAGATAACCCTCCATTTCACTACGCTTATTAAAATATGTTACACACCGCCTAGTGCTTGATCAAAGCCAATTAGTTCCTCTACTTGGGCGCTGCTTGCAGGGTGGGCACAAATCTCCCTGACCGTATTGCGCGCTGCACTCTTGGCATTTGTTCTGGCTGTTTGCTTCTGGGCCGGGTGAGCCAGCGTGTCCTCCTGCACCCCGACACTCTCTGTCATCCCTAATCAGCTCGGCCAAGGATGCGTGTGTGTGTTGTGGCCCCCGTCTCGCCACCGAGAGAAAATATGCTTGTTGAGAGGGGAGGATGTGTTTTCTCTTTCTTTTTTCTTTTTTTCTTTTTTTTTTTTTTATTCCTTGGCCGGATCGTCTCGGAATGTTTACCAGCGACGAGACGAGAGCTGTTCCCATCAGGCTCCTGAAGGGGGGAGGAGCGGTAATGTCTCGCGTTTAGCTGTGTTTGTTTTTCTTTTCAAGCCGGCGTTTAGCTAGAGGGAGCTTAGCATACCTGTGGCCCTGTGCGTGGCCACCATCCAAGAGTCAGTGCTCAAACGATATATTTATGGTTATGGTTATGGGATTTGGAAGCGATATACAAATTACAACAATAAAATAGCTAAATTTAACAGTGAGCATCTTTAAAAAGTTGGTAAGATTACAATATACAGTACTTGAAGGCCTGAGGATGTGCGTCAGTCTTGGCATGGAGATTGTTGTCAACGTGAGGTAGCCTACTTCTGGATGAGCTCATGATGCTCTGTGAAGTGACTTTCCAAGAACCACTTCTCCAACTTTAAGAATCCTCTATAAAAGAAAGTTCTCCAAAGAAGTGCTCTTTCACTGTTTAAAATACACTGGAGACTGTGATGTCTAGACTCGCTCTGTTGTCTCTCCAAACTAGATGGGAACTGATACTAACTATGATTTCACTCAAGTATTCACCACCACCAAAAAGATCATTGGCTGCCCACGTCCCTCCCTGGACGATCTATACAGCTCCCGGTTGTTCCCTCAAAAAAGCCCACGACATCCGCAAGGACCCATCCCACGCGGGTCACTGTCTGTTTCAACTGCCCTTGGACAGAGATTAACCCTCATCTTGTCCTTGGGGTCAATTTGACCCCAAGCAGTGTTTAACATCCTAAAATATATGGTTCACTTTTTTTGTTTTGCTTCAAGTTTCATGACTTTTCCTCATTTGAAGGGTACAACAGAGTAAACATGAAATTTGCACAAAAATATGTTTCCAATGTCCTGTAAAAAAAATAGTTACGTTGGTGGTATTGGGGTCAATTTGACCCCATTTTTATGAAACATGAGGTAAATGAAAATTTGACACAAAATGAATATTATTATTGTAATAGTATGAGAACATGTACTTATTATCATTATTACATAAACAAGTACATATTACATATAAGTTATTTTGGCAGGTCTGAAAAAGTCCAAAAACTCAGCCTTTGGGCTGTTGACACTGGATTGGCCATATTGCCAGCCAGGGTCCCAGGGTTCATAAAGGGGTGTGGGGGGGTGGGATTGTTTTGTAGGGCTTTTGATGGTGGTTATTACACTCTTGTTAAGTACCTACCACAAAAAAAAAAATAATTTCAATCATTTTTTGAGAGTTTTGTTAGCTGGGGTCAAATTGACCCCAAGGATAACAAACGTCGGTAAAATTTGAGGACAACATGAGGGTTAAAGAGCGAAACAAAATCATGGACAAACAGACTACAAATGGTTTCTAACCCAGAGCAATAACCACCCCAAATAATGCTAGAACTTCATCTACATATGAAGTGAGAATGCCAGCAGAATGTGAATGTGTGATGTATTGTTTGTGTGTGTGTGTGTGTGTGTGTGTGTGTGGTTGCATGTTTCATTTTAGGCTTTTATTTTCATTATTTATTGCTATGGATTATTTTTCTTTTATTGAACTCTCTTTTTTTGCACAGATAAAATACATGCACTTTCAAATTCTGTTGTACATGTGAAAGGACATTAAGGTACAGTATTCCTTCATTCATTTTCAGAAAGGTGGATTCTGTACATTTTCTGCAAAGAATGAATACACCGATCGGCTAACAGTTCTTTGTTTGATGATTTATGTAGCCTACTCTAGAATGAGTATGCCCAACTCTATGCCCAAAGACCAGGAACTGTACTCAAAGGATCTCAGTGCCAGATACTTCACGTGTATGGTATGGTACTGGCAGGTGTAGATGTGACTGTGTATCTTGCTAGGCAGTCAAGTTTTGATCGTTAATATGGGCAATGCAGTGTGCTCAGATCAATGGGCAAAATTAGGTAAATACATTTCAGTTAGG
Organism: Sardina pilchardus; assembly: GCF_963854185.1. Classification (NCBI taxonomy): domain Eukaryota; kingdom Metazoa; phylum Chordata; class Actinopteri; order Clupeiformes; family Clupeidae; genus Sardina; species Sardina pilchardus. The sequence goes on from NC_084997.1 coordinate 17,601,480, forward strand.
GGAAGTGATAGGTGTCTTCTCTTCATTAAATGCTAATCAATGCAATAAAGAGGATCCTAATGAACACGTTAAGCCCAATCATTCCTAACTGGAGTTAATAAGCTGGCAAAGAAGCCGTGTAAGCAGCCCAAATATAAATAACCCAACAATCAAATGTAATACGCTTACATACATAATGCGCCAGCTTTGGATATGCATTATGGTACAATATCAATCAAGTCTTTCAGTTGATTTTTAAACAGCTAAATTAAATGTGAATAATTAAATGACACTTAAGGTAGAAAAATGGATTTCATCCGTCGTTCATTTGTGAAGTCAAATTAGAAAAAGAAAAAAAAAACACTTTTTCTACGTAACCAATCAAGCACTTTTTTACTTCCATGACCATGACATTTTTTTTTTATTCTGAACCAATCACATCTGACAGTGTTGAGTTAGTCCCATCCATATCACACAAAGACCCCCCCAAAAAATGTTTATGACCCTTCAGAAAGTAATGCTTTTCTTCAATTTTCAGCAATTTCTTCATTTTTTCACCATTACCATTTAAGCCCATTATACAGTATGCTCTTTTAAAGCCCACCTAATGCGTTTCAATGAGCAATCCCTCTAATGTCTGATCTTTCTACAAACTTTACAGATCCTGTGTGACTGGTTGGGGCTTCACTCGGGCAGACCTTTTAGAGGTTGTTGAGGAATATGTCCAGGATAATGTATTTTTAAACACCTCACTGTTATTGAATAAATATATTGATGTTTTACTTCTTAAAAATATATATATTTTGTCAATAAATCATGATGTGGGTTTATTTGGAACATACACAGGCTTAAATGGTGCCACACAACCAATTAAGCCCATTCCAGACTTTTCACTTTCTTCATAAAATATCTACAGTTTATATGCTAAAATATGTTTTAACTAATTAATACATGTTCGCATGAGAGATTAATCTTGCACTTTAACAATTATAAACATCATTGACATTATAAAACCATGTCAAAGTCAATGAAAAATACCTAAAGTTAGATGCTGGTGGGCTTAATGGGTACACTTGCCCCATTAGAAAGAGGTTCACAGTGAAGGCACATTAAATGCATGTTGACCAACGCTTAGCATGTGTCATCTCTAACTTAATGAGTATGAGAGACAGTGATAAGTAGACTGCAGCCCTCATAATAATGTGCTTGGGTGTCAGTCGCTGGTCATGGCTCTTGCAATTATAAACAGCGTCTGTGTGTTTCATTAGTAAACACCTGCCTAGATCATTTAGCTGCTCTATGTTATCTGGTGTCACATCAGCCTCAGTATACTGTGTCTCAGTATTAATGAAATAAAGTTAGTGTCATTCCGTACAAATGTTAACTTCCATGATGTTCAGTGTCCTAATAAGTATACACGCAACATGCCATTCAAACACGTTGATGCATGTCAGCAAATATGATTACATTGTGCGTTATTAATTAAGTATTAAGTAAATAGTCACTTCAGTATTGTGCCACTAGCAGTTGTTTGTTTCACTGAAATCTAGTGAAGAGTAAGGACGACGATTGTGGGGTGTTGATCGCTTGGAAACATTAGTCCCAACAAATCCCTGTGCGCAGCTTATCCGTTGAATGCATAGATTCTATATATACAGTCTATGGTTGAATGCATAGGCCAGGGGTGCAGGTGTCCCATTAATGTTCCCCGATCTTACACTACATACACAACACTGTCGTCACACATTCATGAGACATGCATGCATGAAGAATGCTTAGGATTTACTCAAAAGATGGCCCAGGCCAGGGTGGATGGTAGTGATGCGCGGGTCGGCCCGTAACCCGCGGACCCCGCGGGTAACCCGCGGGTCGGGTTGGGGCGGGTAAAGAAATTATCACTTTATTTGCGGGGCGGGTTGGGGCGGGTCATTAAAAACAAACTTACATTTTAAAATCTATGTATTTTGCGTACAATTCCCTATAGCCTATATTAATGGAACCGTATGTAGGATTGTGGCCAAAACGAGTAGGCTAAGCCCACTGCAATTACTTTTAAAATGTTGCGCGGCGTATCGCCTCTCCCTCCCCTCTGAGTCGCGGCTGCCAGCTTGCTGCAGGATCCAACAGGAACAGCAACAGGCTGCTAGCTTTCAATGGCAAGTGCTAATGTTGTTTTCCTCAGCATAATGACAGAGAAACGAACTCTGATATTTGAAATGTCAATTTACACTAAGTAGCTTACAAGTAGGCTAAGTTAGGCAAACTGATGAATCTTTATCTGTCCAGCACATTAACAACACTGACTGTCTTCAAATTCTTCTCCGTTTTCAGCCGCCTCAATCTCCTATACAAATCCTTGTTTTCTTTCGGACGTATTTCGTAGGCTAAACGTTTAGCCTAGATTACAAACGCTGCTTTGTAGGTTTTTGCTGTGTATTTCTAGATTTTTTAAATGTGTAGCCTATCATCTTGTTATAATGACCTGATTATCGTTCATATTCATAATCATAGCCTTTGTTGTTGCCAGTTTACAGGCGATGTTTCCAAGCACTTACAATGCCCAGTATGTAGGCTAATAGTCGCGGGTGCGGGGCGGGGCGGGTTGTCAAAATAGATACAGTGGTGCGGGGCGGGCTGGGGCGGATCAAATAATTTCATAAAAGCGGGACCCGCGGGTTGAAAAAATACCCGACCCGCGCATCACTAGTGGATGGACATCTCTGAGATTTCATGTGAAATCCATGCGTGATTTGTTGATTACAATGTCAGACACTGCACATAAAACATTGGATTATAATGAGATAATTACACTGCTAAACCCTGCGGGGATCGCACACCAGTAGCTCCAAATATCTACTTGTGCGCGCCAGCTTTGTTTGAGAGAGTTTGAGTTTGAGAAAGAGAGAGAGAGAGAGAGAGAGAGGGGTCAATGTCGGCTCATACAAACCAATCTCTGACGCAGTTGCTTTCATCAGAATAAAATAAAAACATATATTGACAAACTGAATCCAGTGGGTTAAAGCTAGTCTTGGCTGTACGGTTCTGTATAGGCAAACTCTTTGCTGTACATCTAGAAAGAGCAAGAAACACCAACTGGCATGACAGAACACAACAAGCAGGAGCCATTCAACACAGAGGGTTAAAATTTTTCTGATGTCGTCTTACGGTTGCAGAGTGACATTCGAATGAGTTGACGGTCAAATTCAACATTAAGAGACCATTAAGAGATCATTTGAATGTCACTCAGCAACCGTAAGATGACATCAGAAAAATGTGTAGGTGTCTCTTTATGTTTTTCCAGAGCTGTAATTTCAATAGATTCATTCATTCGTTCAGCCATTTACTCAAAGAGGAGTAAGTCAATGTGAGTTGAAGAGGACTTCAGTGAGATGACAGGGAGGATGCATTTGTGAATGATGATGGCGCAATGGATGAGACTGACACAGCCTGCAGCCTTCCACTTCACACGAGGAAAATAAAGGAGTGGATTAAGACAACATGCTGACAGGAAGACCCTGATATGCTTCTATTCGATGGATAGATCGGCACCAGCATCGTTCTGACCAATTAGCTGATTGCGGTGCTTCATTGGCGTGACCTGCACAGGGAGCTGAGACAATGAATTGCTATGTGAGTCAGGTAAACTGTGGGGAGTGACATGGAGAAGACCTGAAGATAAGGCAGAGGACTTCCTATTGGCCATTCATCACTGAAAAGTCCTTATCTGCTCAATACCATGTGAGAAATTTATAGTCTAAACCAATTAACCGCTTTCAGCTCACTGATATTTATGAGAAGACACTCAAGGTCCATGAAAGAATGATTGTGTCAACTTGTTTACTTGTTGTTTAATTAGGATGGAGGAGGGGGTTTGACCGTCAATGTTGATGGCTGGGAAACATGGCTCATATTTATCTGTTTTTTTTTTTTTGTTTTGAAAATGTCAGAGACATTTCCTGCCAGCGCTCACTGAGACCCGGTGATTTCAGCCCGAGTCCTGGCCGGTCCGGTCGCCGTGGTGGTCGACGGCCGCGGAGAGACGGAGCGGTGATTGACACCTCCTCGACGGCCGTCGATCGCGGCCAGAGCATCTGTGCTTAATGGAGCGTGATGGGCGCCCCCGGCGATGAGGAGATGGCCTGTGAAAGGCAAATCGATGACCATCTCTTCGCCCCGGCTCCACTCTTAAATGCTGATCCAACAGGCTGGGAAAAGGCCAGTGTCTTGACTCTTGATGATATCGGCTTTGGAGAACACCGGTGGCGGACCACGGGGACTTGGGCGAAGAGATCTATAGGCGACGACGTGCAAGGTCAAAACAACGCTCCGTGCAAGGTCAAAACAACGTTCTGCCTCCTACATGCAGATGTACTATACCTGGACACTATTTTTTCCCATAACTGCACGTTTAAGGGGATTTACTATTCATGTATGTGGACGCTTCAGAGAAGGAATACAGTCTTTATCAGTTGATTTATGTGGTTCATGCTATATGACCTTGATCTTGCTAACACCTTTCTCTACCAGGGGAAGGGAACATATAGAGAGTCCTGCCCTGTGGGGGGAAGGAACTATTAGCCTTCAAAATGAAATAGACTTGCTAGCTAATGCACAGACACGACTGCACAGTGTAAGAGCTCCCACAAACATTAGCGTGTAATCACGGGCACCGATACAAATCACTTTAAGTGAACTCAGGTAAACAAAGTGGGTCGGATGGATCTATATGGAGAGAGAGCGAATGCAGCTCCACATCCAGAGGAAAACAAAGTGGAGGAGTACAGCCATGGAGAGGAGAAAACGACACCATCAACGGAAGTGATTTAACGACGTGAGGGAAACACTAACAGTGATATGACTCAAGCATAATGGCAGCCATGTTTTACTCAGACAGGAGATAGTCATACTAAAAGGTGAAGTCAGCTATTGCGCATGACATTCTGTTATTCTGTTTTTATGTTTATGATTATATTTACATTTCTTAGCAGACATTTTTGTCAAAAGTAACGTACATTATATTTTCAAATCAAACAAAACACATCAGAGAGGTAACTCTTCAGTATTCCCATCACATCCCATCTCTCCACACAGTGTTTCTTATGTTTGGCTGCCTACACTGTTTGTTTTATTTTTATTATTATTCTAATGTAGGGTGACCAGACATTCACGGTTTCAGGGGACAGTCCCTGTTTTTAGTAGCCTGTCCCCGGCAAAATACAGAAAAACTACCTATGTCAATATGATCAGATTGATAGTCAAACTGAAAATGTCCCCGTTTTTTTCACAGTCCCCGGTTTTGGTCTGGGACATCTGGTCACCTTATACTAGTGTACTCCCAGGATGGGCAGCCAGTGGGTTGAGGAGATGTTTGCTGAATGCGACAAGAACAATGTTATGACTTGAGATTGCGTACGATTGCTGGCTGCATCTTTAAGAATGGAAGGCTAGTGCCTTCTGAAGAAAGGAAGGGGATGCTACTCTTCCACCTGATCAGGTTGTCTGTGGCATGTACACCCACCCACATGCACACGCGCACACGCGCACACACACACACACACACACACACACACACACACACACACACACACACACACACACACACACACACACACGCACGCACACACCCAGACAGACACAGACACACACACACACACACACACACGCACGCACGCACGCACACACACACACACACACACACACACACACACACACACACACACACACACACACACACACACACACACACACACACACACTTGCTTGCACACAAAGAATAACACACTTGCACATAGAATCTCACACATGTACGTGCACGCGAACACACACACACACACACACACACACACACACACATCTAACACATTTATTCCTATATTTAGACTAGGCCTCCCGGACTTTTGTGCTTTGTCCAGTTCACTGACTGTACTCCGACAAGCCACAGTGCCAGGGGATAATGACTTAAAATAACATGGTACATGGCCTCCTCTGAGCTGATGCTCCATGTAATCTCCATGCATTTATGCACTTGGCCTCAAATCCCACCAGCGAGGTAAACATCCCTTTGTTTACTCAACTTAAATGCCATTTGTGCCTTTCCAGTAATATCGTTCTGCCATTTTCAATCATTTGAGCATGCCACAGATGGCTTTGAGGAGAATCCTCTATGTCACATTTAATGAGCTTTCCAAAGAATGAACAGATATATCCTGCAAGGGTCAAAATAATTGGTTGGTCACTCTCCTCCTCACAGAATAAAGCAGAGCAAAATGTTTTGTCACATTGCAATGTGAGTGGTATTTTATTTCCAGAATAAAGGTCTATACGCTAGGTCTCACCATCGTTAGAGCCCATTTTAAGGCACTACAGTGCTTTGCGATAGGTCATTGATATCTATTACGAAGGCTGAGGTGTGCAGTAATAGAACCATATAGCACAATAACTTGCCATCAGCGCTCTCCTAATTGACAGTAAATGGGGTAAACTGAATTTAGGTTCGAAGTGATTCGTTTCTTTTCGACTCAACTGCACAATGGATAACGATGTCTAATATTGGATCAGATAGATCAACGTTTCGTTTATTTTGTCAGGTAAATAAGTCTGCAATGCCTTAATGGCTTTCCACGTTGTTTGCCTTAATGTGAGCTCTGTGTGTTTGTGTGTGTGTGTGTGTGTGTGTGTGTGTGTGTGTGTGTGTGAGAGAGAGAGAGAGAGAGAGAGAGAGAGAGAGAGAGAGAGAGAGAGAGAGAGAGAGAGAGAGAAATCAACTTCAAAGCCAAGATCATGGCCAAACAATAATGGTCTGAATGAAACCATGGATAAAATCTGCAACTGAGTAGATGGGTGACCTTTAAGAATTATGAATTTCTATGTCAGTATTCTCATATTGACTCAAAATCATCATAGCTCAACAATCCACATTCATGCTGACAGCAGAGTCTGAACTACTTTGTAAGTACATGCTTCAGTAGTATATAACCAGTAGTTCCCTTTAACATTACACATCATCCTATCACTTGAGTAACGAGGTCTTACTCAAGTGATATGATGATGTGTAATGTTAAAGGGAACTGCTGGTTATATACAACATAACAGATGAGAGGCGTAGCACTTCCTAATGGACTTCAAAACAAAACGCAAACGCTACGCGACTTCTGGAAAAGCGTATGTCAAGTTTCGTTAATGTAAAGACTACAGTCGAATGAAAGCCAAATGCGCATTACCTTTTTGACGCGGCTGTGCTGTTCTGGGCGGCAAGGAAGCATCACCACAGGTGGTTGCATTGCCGCCGACATCCACACTGACGTTTGCAGTCCCATTCAGAGAACATCCAAAGAGCGCGAAAGTCTCGTTTTGTTTTGGTGAGTCCATTCCGCCGTGAACAGTTTGTAACATAGAAAAATGTTACACCTCGAACCTACTGCAGAAACGCGTCCGGATGAACGTATCCCATTTGGTTCTTCTTCACACGCTTACTTTTGGACCATCACTGGGCTATTTTGATAACGCCATCACCTCCCCAGAAACTCTTGCATTTCTGGCAGATTAGGATGGATACTCAACTTATGCTTTGTTTCTATTAGATAGATAAGGTCATGCAAATCAAATGCTTAAAGAATGTGTCTAAAGAAAGTCAGACTACATACAAAGTCTGCTGCGTTTTGAGCCTAAAGCCACTTAAACCGGGAGACCTCAGATTTTATGCGCCGAGAGTGTGCGTCTGGTGACTCTTTGGGTAGTCAAGTATGTGGGAGGACTGAGAGGTAGGAGGATGAGGATTGGAGAGTCTGCTGAGATGCTCTGAAGAGGGAGGGATGACTTCGTCAAGTGAAAAGCGGAGAATGAGTCGGGAGAACTCCCCTACCCATCTCCAACAGAGAAAAGTTATGAATGGTGAGTGGTTTGCCCTTGTGAGAAGCGTCGTAGTAATGCCCCCTAGTGGGGGGAATTAAACAAATATATATATATACATACTATATGTACTGTATGTATGCGGAGGTGTTCAGGGTAAGATAAGAAACTACTTTCAGGTCAAGCGCATATTATTCAGGCAAATTCTACCTCCAACATATGAGACTGAGCCGATGCTATATTGCAAACAGACTCGAACCACGAATAAGATATTGAGAAAATGAGGTGGATTTACAGTAAGCCTATTCGGCTGATTGATTGTCACAAGCTCTGAATTAAGAAACGATGTCATGATGATAATGAAGATAAATGTGCTCATTACAGAAATCAAAATAGACCTTATTTTATTATTATTATTATTGTTATTATTATTAATAATATTTATTTCTGTCCTCAACCGCACATCACTCATGCAAAATAGTTTGGCAATCACAAACCATGACTCCACTGTGGGCTTGTAACTTGAAATGTTCCCACTTGAGTCTGCAGATTCATGCAGACAGCTGTTGGCCAGTCGTCCAGGTGCATGGCTTAATGATGCAGGTACACATTGAATAATTGCCTCCTCGCCTAGTTCTGCGTCTTAATACTGATCTTAGATCACTGTAAAGAAGCAAACTGAAAAGTTACTTATGTCCTCGTGTCAGTGACCTGAAAGGAGAGACACAGCACCAGCTTCATTCCAAACAAGGGCATGCAGTGCAGACAAAAATGGTTCCCCCTTTAATGTCGCACGCACGCACGCACGCACGCACGCACGCACGCACGCACACACGCACACACACACACACACACACACACACACACACACACACACACACACACACAACCAACAGTGCACACCTGCATGAATGTCAACGCAAATGCTCCCAGAAGTGTCCTTAGAGATTCTCCAGACATTGCAGTTGTCAATGAACTTCCTAAAAATCTTGGAAGTAGGTTGTTGCTTTGATGCTCACATGGACCTGTGTTTTTCTGAGATCATGATAAAAATACCATTAATGCTTTAGCAGTGTGTGATTGCAGCACAAGACTGATGATCCTAATTTATGGTAGTCTAGGACACAATTCACAGACGCTGCATCAGAAGCTTGCAAATTGTTGGTCGGAGTAAAATGACTTTCAAGAACATAGCCAAATACCATTCTGCAGCAATCATAATCACAAACATCTGATTGTTTGGAGAAGGCAGTACCTCTATCCTTAACATACATATAGGCTATTAATCTATTCATGTGGTTGCGACTATTAGCACAAAATGTTAATTGTCAGGTGAAACATAACAGTGAATATTTGGAAGCTGTGTTGCTTTAATCAGTATACTGTAGGTCATTCCAAATAAAACAATCATTGTGTGTGTGTGTGTGTGTGTGTGTGTGTGTGTGTGTGTGTGTGTGTGTGTGTGTGTAAGGCTTCAAAAATATTTGGTTAGTGGCAGTACATTTCCACGGCCGATGAGTAGAAAAAGGCTCTGTATAAACACAGACTCCCCTAGGTCCCGGTTAGCTGCCACTGTCTGTCTACCTGTATCCATCAGTTCAGTATCCAAACGATAGCTCAGACATGCAGTCTCCTACAGTCTTACACCTGAATGAACACACACACACACACACACACACACACACACACACACACACACACACAGAGAGAAAACACATAGTTTGTCCATTTGTTGTTCACTTCAGTCCCTCTATCGAAACCACAAAAAAGACACGCATATGAAGCCTAAAATGGATGGAAATGTCAAAACATATAAATGTCTTGAAGCAGTTTTGCCTGATACAAATAGTATTCAGCCTTGATATTAGATGAAGAATATATACTGTACTGTAAAAAAATTGCCGGATGACTGGTCCACTGATCCTCAAGCCAAGGATTATATAGAGGTAGGGTTCATGAGTAGATGTAACCAGTGTGATCCACCGAAGACCAGTTCTAAGCCAGCACTGCCCAAGAATTCAGGCTCCCCTACGTCAGAGGAAGAGCTAAGGGTAAAAACACACGCAATTACTCATGACCACACACTGGAGTTCATTTGTGTTTTTAACAGAGCTCCTCTGGATGTGAAAACAAAAACATTCCTTGTTGTCACACTGTTTACACCGGGTTTTCACACTCTCTCTCTCTGTCTGTGGAATACACTGTACATAATTACATGTAATTAATTGATAATTGATTAACACAGTGTTCTCCATCCTTAAAGGGATATTCCGCCATTTGTGGAATTACGCTCATTTTCCACCTTCCCTCGAGCAAAACAATCGATATTTACCTTGTTCCCGTTCATCCAGCCATTCTGTGAGTCTGGCGATACAACTTTTAGCTTCAGCCTAGCATAGATCATTGAATCGGATTAGACCATTAGCTTCTCGCCTGCTAGCTTCATGTTTAAAAGTGACTAATATTTCTGGTAATTTTCCCATTTAAAACGTGTGTCCTCTCAAGTTAGAAAGTGCAATAAGACCAACTGAAAATGAACCCTGCCGTTTTTCTAGGCTGATTTGACATGGAACTACATTCTCATCTGGCGTAATAATCAAGGCAACTTGCAGCTACTGGCACTACTACTGCTTGATGTCTATGGGGACTATTTTCAGATGCTGCGTACGATATCACTGCGCCTATGGTATGTTTGCAAGTTGCCTTGATTATTACGCCAGATGAGAGTGTAGTTCCATGTCAAATCAGCCTAGAAAAACGCCAGGTTTCATTTTCAGTTGGTCTTATTGCACTTTCTAACTTGAGAGGAGACACGTTTTAAATGGGAAAATTATCAGAAATCTTAGTCACTTTTAAACATGAAGCTAGCAGGCGAGAAGCTAATGGTCTAATCCGATTCAGTGATCTATGCTAGGCTGAAGCTAAAAGTTGTATCGCCAGACTCACAGAATGGCTGGATGAACGGGAACAAGGTAAATATCGATTGTTTTGCTCGAGGGGAGGTGGAAAATGAGCGTATTTCCAAAAATGGCGGAATATCCCTTTAAAGAGGCACAAGCGTATGTGTATATTTAAATTTGTTATAATGTTTAAAAACATAAATGATCATAAAAATTATGTAGATGTGGTACACAGAATAAAACACACACACACACACACACACACACACACACACACACACACACACATACTTCCTTGTGCCTTGATAAAGCGCTATATTTGGTAAAAAGGAGGAGAGACACTCTCGGACATAAAAGGGCTCAAAGCAAAGGGCACTGTCAAAATCTTGGTGTCATAATTGACAGTGATAAAAATGTAAATATAAATTTCAATAGCCACATGAAAGTGATCACCTGAAAAACGTTGCCAAACTTAGAGGTCTGATGTCAAAACATGACATAGAAAAACTTATCTCCATTTATCTAGCATTTATCTCCAGCAGGGTTGATTACTGAAAATGTTGACCTTCATTTAGCCAGGAAAAAAGAGCACATTGAGATTGTTTTCTCTTTGGGCCATGGCCAAGAAGGCAGCACTCAGATAGACAAAAGACCACACACTGACCAAGGGAAGCAGACAGTTATGACAAAAAACTAAAAAACCTCGGCAAAAATACAACTAAAACAATACCAAATTTAGAAACAAGAACTGCAGCTGGACCACTGTAGCCAAACACTAAACGTACTGCAGGAACATCAAACAGAAATATACAGGTATATTACATTAGTAATAATAGTAGTATTAATAAGATACAGGTATGCTAGAGTGCAAATTGTACCCAGTCTTATCCGTTTGCAAATGCAGACCTATAAGAGGTAAGCTGACCAATAATTGCCTTGTACACAATAATCAACCAGTGCATTTATCTTTGCCCATAAAGAGGCCATAAACCATATCATGCATTACCATTGATGAGTGGAGTAATTTGCACACGTTATGAATCTCAGTGTTAGAATAACACTTTGTTTGAGGTATGTCTTTAAAACACCAATCTAAAATAGACAAAAAAAAGCAAATTAACTACCTGTGCTGGCAGTGTAAAATAAACACCATGCCTAAAATGAAAACCCAACTGAAACTTCAACATGCAATTTAAAAGACAGGGCATCCTCCAGTGCAAAACTCAGATATTTATATGATGAAACCAGTTCTATTGGTCTGCCATGAAGTGTGTAACCTATTGGCAATGAATGTCTAGATTTCTCATAGATTTTGCTGAACAGTCAGAAACACTTCCTGTAGATTTAATGTACCAGTGTAGATGCAGAGTGTTAGATGATGGTATCATCCGCCTACAAATGCGTATTAGCATTTTAAACATTATTGCTGAGGTCGTTGAAATATATTGTGAACAATAGGGACCTAGAATGGATCCTTGTGGTAAGCCAGATCTGATAGTAAACTAAATAAAAAATCAAAAAGTGGGCACTACAGAAGTACTGTAAGTGCTCAGTGCACACTATGGTTATAGTTCTGGTTATGGGATTTGCCAGATGCTTTTGCACTAGCGGTGTACTGATGGAAGTAAGTGGTTTGAGGCACTGCCAGTGACTTTGTTTTCCAAAACATAATGGTAAATTAGGTTTCTTGTTGTTTCATCTAGGTAGTAGTATGATTTTGCGTTTTGAGCAAGGGCTGTACATCTATTTATCAAAGCAACAAAGGCCACCTGATCTACAGCTTCATCAGATTGTCTTGATTTAGCCCAGGCCAAATTTTGTTCATGAAAAGGTTCTGATAATTAATCATGGGTTATCGGAGCCCTTCAACTTATATTTACTCTGAGCATGTTTGTTCACAACCTCTAAGAACACTGGTTGAAAGTATGTCCAGTTTCCATATCAGGAATTATACATAGTTTACCCCAATCACATGCAAAGATAACAACCAAAAACTCCTGATTATCAACATTCTTCTAACTCCCCTACTCCAATACATAGTCATGTCCCAGAACTGGCTTCCAGTATCATCTCTGAGTTACAAATTCTGAATCTGTTTTTTAATTATTTTACCTTGAATCTTTAATGTGTTCTTCTTTAATATTATGTTTACTTTTTAAACTATGTCAAGCTATTACCTTTTTATGCTTTTATTTAATACTACTCTTTGCTTTTCTTTATGTAAAGCACATTGGATGACCTGTGTTTGAAATGTACTACATAAATTGACATGACTTGAGCAAATCGTTTGTGTAGTTGTGTTCCATCCAGGATGCTGACGCACTTCGTTGGAATGGGGGCAACAGCAGAGGGCATGCCCACTTGACTTGACTAAATGCAAGTTGTTTGTGTTGTCGTCTTCCATCTAGGATGCTGACGCACTTGGCTGGCATGGGGGGCAAGAGCACAGGGGCCTGTGGTGAGTGGCCGGTAATAGCCCAGCTGACGAGCCTTCACCTTTGCCCCCCAAACATGGAGCCACAGCAGCACAGGTTTATGATTCTGTCCTCACAAAGAAGAGTGGAGATCCCACTCATACGATCACACCCGGGGCCCGTAGTGAGAAGTGCAGTTGAATAACTCAGCCTTTAACTCCACCTTTGGCCTGTCAAAGTCCCCCGTGCACGGTCTCACACATGTAGATAACACCTGGGCTAGGACAGGTGACAACCTCCTTCAGTCCAGGACACAGTCAGAGCAGGAGCTGGTGAGTATTCTTCTAGGATATGTCCAGCAGTGTAAATAAAGGATGAAAGAGTGTGTGTGTGCGTGTGTGTACAGTATGTGTGTGTGTGTGTGTGTGTGTGTGTGTGTGTGTGATGTTATGCATTGTGTGCCTGATGTGATTTATTAAGGATGTCACGTTTGCAGAAAGACAGAGGATAGGGGGAAATACAGAAAATATTTTGTCATTTGTTTGGATGGACTGTATGTGCTGCATCTAGAATGTAAACCTTTTGTCATGTTAATGCTTTCTATGTGGTAATTAATTTTCTTGGAATAGCAGTGTTTTGAAACATCATTAATTATCATTGTTTACGTTGTTTTACCATTTTTCATATGTATAATACACAGAGATACAGCTGTGCATTTTAATCTTGAATTAATTCATTATTTACGTGCACTATAAATAAGGTTTGTTTTTTTCTGAGTCTTATTTCAAAGCATACAGGGTAGATACTGAACAATGGTGGATATACCAGGGACTGTATATATGCCAGATAAATGCATATTAGGACTTTGATGCCAAAACAAAAGGTCCTTAAAGCTACGAATAAGACAAACTTGTCTACATTAGAGAGGAGGGTTAGCACAGTGTCAGTGATTCACTCTTGCACAATTCTCTCGTGGAAAGCTGCGATGTAACACAATGTAGGATTTTTTTTATAGTGGAGACAAAGTACATGCATCATAGCCTTGTCGCACTTTGGCATAGCACCTCAGAGAGAGAGAGAGAGAGAGAGAGAGAGAGAGAGAGAGAGAGAGAGAGAGAGAGCACAGCACAGGTGATGTTAACTATTAACGAGCGTCAAGTTAAACGTTTTCTCAGATTGTCAGCAGGTTCAAGAAGTCTAGTTAAACCTGTTGATGGTAAAGCCCTGTGCTGCCAATGTGTGTGCCGCGAGTGCTGGCAAGACTGATAACAGTCGGAGGCATCCACGGGCCTACTCCCAAGGCCATGGGCCCATAAAAAGGCTACATAACGAGGGTTCCCTCCCAGGGCTGTTGAGTGTATACCAACACTGTTGTTGTACCAGAGAGACAGACAAGTATAGAGAGGATTGGCTAACATCTACATTCTATAGAATATCAATAGTGCCTATTTCAGAACTGTAGGTGTTTGGCAGCAGTTTACTATTTGATTTCATTCTATACATTTAAGATTGATGGAATAATAATGGCACCCATTTGATGTAATGTGTATTTTATTCATATATTTCTCTTGATGTAACCTGTTGGGCGGTGCGGTATATTGCCCATGGAATGGAATATTGGTGATAACGTGTACCATAAAATCATTTAACACTCATGAAATGATAGAAGGTTTGATAAGATAGAGCACCTTGCCTAATATAGAGAGACATAAAAAAGACTCCAACAAAGAGCAAAAGGTGAGAGACAGGACTGAACTCTACAACGAGGCAGAGAGAGATTGGATAGAAAAAGAGAGAAATAAGAGTGAAAATAAAAAAGATACCTTGATTGTAAGATCCAGATGCACGGTGCATTGTGTTGTGATTTTCAACCAGGTGAGAAGAGATGGCTGGGATCAAACCACGGGTGATTGTCCTGTCCAAGCGCGAGGGCCAGACCTTCGGGTTCTTCCTGCGCGTGGAGAGAGATGAGGAGGGCCACCTGATCCGCAGCCTGGACATGGGCGGCCCAGCAGAGCTCGTCGGCCTCAAGGACGGAGACCGCATCATCAGGGTCAACGGCGTCTTTGTCGACAACTCAGAGCATGCTCAGGTAGGCATCTCCTTCGGACAGTACCTGCTGAGAAGATTATCAGACATCTGCAGCGGTTATCATAAGCCACAAATGCACAGTAGGGGTAAAGATATAGTGTTGAAAAGATGAACGAGATACTGGCTACTGTGTATTTTAACGTCTGATTCTTGAAGAACCAGTTTGGGTAAATAGAAGCAGGTACAATTGGGCAGCCGTGGCCTACTGGTTAGGGCTTCGAGCTTGTAACCGGAGGGTTGCCGGTTGGATCCCCGACCAGTCCACGGCTGAAGTGCCCTTGAACAAGGCACCTAACCCCGAGTGCCGCTGTATGAAGGCAGCTCACTGCTCCGGGTTAGTGTGTGCTTTACCTCACTGTGTGTTCACTAATTCATGGATGGGATAGCTGCAGAGACCAAATTCCTTGTACTGTATACACATGTACACATGGCCAATAAGCCTGATTTTATTTAATTTGAGGTAGTTTTGAGTGTTCTTCATAGAGATTTAGTTGAGGATTTGTCCTCATTCACATTCACAAAACCAGCTTTCCATAATGTATCCTGGGTGTGTATGAAGCTCTGCGTTTTATCAGCCTCCGACACCTCCTATTCCCCCTAGTCTCCCTCTCTTTCTCTGAGGTCATGGAGAGTTTATCTGGAAGACAAACACACTGTGACTAAGTAGAGTTCACCGGGACTATACAAATGTTCAACAAATGGAAAAATATAAAGTCTCCTAAGTGCCCCTGCGAAGGTGGAGGTGGTTCATGGCCGCTGGCTGGCGTTTCTGTTTTTAAGGTCGCAGAACTGGTGAGGAAGAGTGGGATGTCGGTGACGTTCCACGTCCTCAGCGAAGCGGCATACAAACAGGCCAAAGCGGAGGGATGGGACCTGGCAGAGATACCGCGGCAGGTCGCCGTGAACGGGGTCACCGGCTTGAGCAACAAGCTCAAGCTCTGTTACCTCACCAAGGCCACAACGGGGTTTGGCTTCTCCCTGAAGAGTGTGAAAGGTAAGGAAAAAAGATGAACTGTGATTCCTTAGAACTCCGAATGTGTTGGGCTAGATTTATTGCAGCTGAATAAATAAATAAATAAATAAACAAATACATACATGAATACATAAATAAACTAGCTCAAACACCAAAAAAGGAATCTTTGTGAAATCCCTAAGGGGTTTTATCGGTAAATGAGTCAGTGCTCCTTTTTGATGTCCAGGGCAGAGTGGTGTACTCATGATGGACGTGACTCGCGGAGGCTCAGCTGATACTGCAGGGGTGAAGGAGAACGACCGCCTTGTGGAGGTCAACGGCGAGAACGTTGAGAAATCCAACCATGATCAAATCGTGCAGAAGGTACATGACTAACATGTCCCTCATTGTGCCATTCAAGAGCACCATTTTCACGAATTCATAATTAATAATAAATATGTCTCACTGATATTTCAACAAATAGACTTGCACATGTTCTTGTTGGTATCATTGGCAAGTCCTGAAGTGCTGTCTTGTGGTTGGCAGGTGAAGGCCGGGGGCGGCAGTGTCATGTTCCTGCTGGTGGACGGTGAGACGGACAGGTTCTACAAAAACAAACAGATCAGCTTGGGACCCGGCCTCGCCACGGTCAAGCACCTCCCCCACAAACCCCGTATCGCCGAGCTGACCAAAGGCTCCGACGGCTACGGCTTCTACCTAAGGAAAGAACCCAAAATGGCCGGTGAGTCTGAGGTGTCAGTGTTTTTGCTTTCATGATCTCCTGTGATGGTCGATGAATGCTACACAATGGTCAAAGAGGTTATTAGAGTTGTCACTGGTCAAGTTTGGTGGCAGGAGGCTAATCCATTAATTGCCCACACTCTTTACCAAACTGAGAGTTTAATTAATTCCATTGAGTGTTGATTAAATGCAGTTACACTTATGTAAGTGAACAGCTGATAAATAACTGTTCTCTATTGATACCCGGTCATGTTAGTTATCCCCAAAGGCACTGCACAGCGTTGGGTGCAATGGGTGCAATGGAGGTTAATCACATTGCCGTTTCTTTTGATTTTTCCACGGAGCTGTTGTTGGGTCACACAGCTGAACTCTCTCTGTCCTCACAGGTCACTTCATCAAGGACATAGACCGCGGCAGCCCCGCGGAGAGGGCTGGCCTGAAAGAGATGGACAGGTTGGTGGCCGTGGGAGGGGAGGAGGTGGACAAGTGCACGCACGACCAGGCGGTGGACAAGATCCGGCTGGAAGGAAACAAATGCTGCCTCCTGGTGGTGGATGCAGTGACAGACAAGATGTACAAACTGGTGAGTGAGTGAGAGAGAGAGAGAGAGAGAGAGAGAGAGAGATTAGAATTTAGGATGGAACACAGAAGATTGCTGGTTAAAACAATCAATCTACTGGTGAATAACTGTTGTAACATATTTCATACACTGTAAGTATATAAGTATATTAAGCGCTTGATCAAGACATTCAGGACTTTGTCGTCGTTACATACACCATACTGTATGCCATGCTTTGATTGTTATGATTCTTCCTGACTGTTTTGTTTCTCTTCTGCAGGGTAAGGCCTCCCCTCTCCTCTTCTGGGAGGAGACTCGGGCCTCCTCGGCCAGCCAACCAGAGCCCACCAAAAAGCCCGAGCCCCGCCCAGCAACACCTCCACCCATCCCCGTACTCGCAAAAGCACCATCACCAGCACCTGCGGAGGACTATAAACCCAAACTATGCCATCTCGAGAAGGCCGCCTCCGGCTTTGGCTTCCATCTCAACGGCATCCAGGGAGTGCCCGGGCAGTACATCAAAGAGGTGCCACTCTCACACACACACACACAGTGCCATCATATGGACGCCAGTCTGAAAACACTGCCTGTCTTGATGACCGAAGTCTGATAGAATGTTTCATCTGTTTCGTTTTGTGTTTTTATGAGCATCAATCATCATCATCATCATGCTCCCATGTGTATCATTCCCAAACACATTTGTTTGACTCCGTGCGTCTGTTACTGATTTCCGTTTGCCAAGAGTGATTTTCCACCATATGGATCATTAAAACAGACCAAAAGATTTACAGCAAGTCATAAAATGCACAAGCTCATTACTTTCCCATAGCAGTGTGTTTGACTCTTTAATAACTCATTACTAATCAGCAGTGAAACATACTGTACATACCGCACCCAAGTCTCCACAGGTTGTGCTCCTCAAGCTCTGCACACCTGTCCAGGTGAGCTAACGTGGCCTAATATCTCCAACCCACAGGTGGTGAGGGGTGGAGCCGCGGAAAAGGCAGGCGTGGAGGAGGACGACGTCGTGGTGGAGGTGAACGGCGTGAACGTGGAGAAGAGCAGCCACGAGGAGGTGGTGGAGATGATCCGCGACACGGGCCACACGCTGCGCCTCCTGTTGGCCGGGAGGAAGGCGTACGACCACCTGAAGGCCACCGGCGTGGCCGTCACCCTCGCGCTGCTGGGCCTGGAGGCCACCAGGCCGCCCAGCCCCAAGCTCCCGGAGGCCACCAGGCCGCCCAGCCCCAAGCTCCCGGAGGTGAGGGAAGAGGAGGAGTCGTCGTCGTCGTCATCGGAGTCGGAGGAGGAGGAGGAGAAGGAGAAGGAGGAGGAGAAGAAGGCGGAAGAGGTGAGGCAAGAAGAGAAGGAGGAGGAGGAGGAGGAGAAGAAGGCAGAAGAGGTGAGGACAGAAGAAAAGAAAAAGGAGGAGGAGGAGAAGAAGGCAGAAGAGAAGAAGGAGGAGAAGAAAGCAGAAGAGGTGAGGACAGAAGAGAAGAAGGAGGAGGAGGAGAAGAAGGAAGAGAAAGCAGAGGAGGCTGCCAGGCCTGACACACCGGCGAAAGAGCCACGCGCTAGGGTGAGTGGGGTCACACACACACACACACACACAACATGCACCAGGGTGAGTGGGGTCACACACACACAACATGCGCCAGGGTGAGTGGGGTTACACACACACAACACGCACCAGGGTGAGTGCACCAGGGTGAGTGGGGTCACACACACACACACACACAACATGCGCCAGGGTGAGTGGGGTCACACACACAACATGCACTTAAACCCTCACATCCTGAATGGCCACCACACTGGTGTCAAGAGGACACTTATGTGTCTGCATACTTCACAGTTGTTGGTTGTTGGTCTATATTAGAGATGGTTATTCATAAGCTTAATGACTAGTACAGTGCACTTTCACATTTGATTTGCTCAAGGGATCCCAACTTTAGGTAGTCTGACCAGCCAGACCCACATCAAGATGTAGGGTCTGGGAACTCACCGTAGGCAGGGCTGAATCAGAGGGGTGGGATAAACAGTTGTCTTTCAAATTCCCTCTCCATGCAATATGATAGCACTAAATGGATCATCTTCTTTTTTCAAGTAGCAGGATGCTTAACGGTCGCAACTTCTGGTCGCATGTCAGTCATCATTATGCTAAGCCCGCCCACCGACTCTATACATGATGTGATTGGTTTGGTGGTTTCTGCCTGAGCCCAGCTCCGAAGTCAAACAGAGAGTTGCTAGACTGCCCCGCCAACCAAATTAGATCCAACATTACAGATTTGTATCGCTTGTTTTCCCTGGACACAATGTTAACCCAAGTGGAATCAGTGCTTCTGAAGTAGTCCCTTATGCAGTGTGTATGTTGCCATGTTTTTCTTTCATCTTCTTAACCTTCTTATTATTCTTGTTTCTTTTACAGACGCCATCAGTATCATCTTCGTCCTCCAACGCTAGTTTTGATGAACAACTTTAAAGTCATTGTAATGCTATAAATGTTACTATTACTTAATTTACTTTATATGCTATTTGTTCATTACACAAATTGACTCGGTCCTAGTGGATCCTTGGAAGTATTGTGCAACAGGTTTCCCCTTAACACAATATTGAGAAGTAATTCTGAACTTGGTTAGGTTCTACTAATGTTGTGCTGTACTAAGTACACAATAAAGGGCAGATGTCAAATGAAAATGTTCATTTAAGTAGATGCATTCACCCAAAGGACACCTGATCTGTTGAACTGTCAAGATAAAACTATCAATAATAAGCTTGAAGGCAATAAAAATTGCAACACTTATCCTGTAGTAACATTTTAGTAACTGTTATCAGTTTGCTGCATCATATGAGGTGACCAATGGAGTCACATAAGGCTAATCGATGATGACCACAAAAAAAAAAAAAGAAAAACTGGACATTGAACTGGTGCCAAGTGACTGTTCGTGATATCCCTGAGGAAAGTTTGTCAGGACAGCCTTGTGAGTTGTTGACTGATCTCTGTTAGGTGTTCTATTGTTGTGACCAATGCTGTGTTGGTGAATTAAACCGCCTTCCTGGGAAATGCTTGATCCAAGTCTAATTATTTGGTTAAGCTTCAGGTGAATGTTCTACAGACATTGACAGACTTGATCCAGAATTTAACAAAAATGTGTACTTCTTTGATTACACATCAGGTAAATGTTCTACAGACATTAACAGACTTGATACAGAATTTAACAAAGACATATTTATTTGTCTCAGAGGTGACATAATATATAAAAAAAGAAATGACCACCCAAACATCACTTTTTTAATATCTAACTGCAGCATGTCTTAGTGATCACTGAAGTCTTAAAATCACAAATCTTCTAGGTTTTGACTGTATTTCAAAAAACAAAATATACAATTACAGAGTAACTGGCAACTGATACAGAGCCAATGTTATGAACTCTGAAATTAAGCTGAGTTCCTCGTTGCAGTTTAAAGGCAGAAATAAGAAAAAAAAAGAACACTTACTGGGCCAGTTTCCCCTTTCAAACTGCAATTAGCTGCAGATTCATGGTCCAAACGAATCTCTCCAAACATAGATCTAAACAGCGTTTTGAAAACATCATCTGACCTTACTGGAGACATCATCAGAACATTCACGTTCCTAGTGCAATGAACCCCAAGAGAACACTGGGATCAGTAGTCTATGCTGAGACCAAGATGGCTGCTTTTACATATTAAAAGAAAAATCAGGGTGGATTTTTGGTGTTCACTGTGAGGACTGGTGTGATTTCATGGTTACATTATGAGTTAAGGCTTTAAGTTATTGATGCCCAGCTGTATGTGTGCGGAACCTGGCCCGCATCATACCACCTCACAGGAAATAACCCAAAACAAATGCACTCGTATGAAACTAGTGACAACGTCACCCCGCTTTCCCTAATCAAATTAATTATGTTTTGGAAACCCTCACAAGTCCCTGACCAGCCCGTACACAGCTCGTCACTGAATGAATCAGTGAAATCCCCTGTGTGTTTGAGCAACTTATCGATCCAACTTCATTTAACGGCACACTGTCAAATCCACAATAAAAAAAAATAAAATAAAAAAAAAGCATATGGAGAGAGAAAAAAAAGTTCAAAGCAGCCATTTGCCATGACCATGTCACAGAGTCATGTGCTTCTCGGGGGCCTGCTTGTGAGCGAGATAGAGGAAGAGGATGCTCGAGAGGGCGCTGACCAGGAAGATGACGTCGAACCAACGGTGGTAAAAGTTAAACTGCAGCTCCCCGAGGACCTCGGTGACGATGCTGCGGTACTCCAGCGGCATACTCATGCGCATGAGCAACACGGACGACACAAAGTACATGCCCTGAGAGGGGACACAAAGCACCGCGCGGGGGAAATGAGAGATAAGAAATAATGAGATGACATTATGAAGAAATAACGAGAGCTCAGAGACAATGCACCACACACTGTTTTTCTTTTATGTTTGATTAAAGTCATAATAGTAGTCATGAAAGTCATAAAAAAAGGTCATAATTAACCACAACACTTTGATAAAGCAAAGTCTTACCATGATTTGAGCCAGAACAAGCACGATTACATTTGAGGATTTGCTACTTGAGATAGCATAGAAGAACTGCAGACAGAAACAGGAGAGCGCAAGTTAGTACAAATGCCATATCGCTACCTCTCTATTTCCTCTCCACTTTTACATAACTATATTTCATAACACATAGAGCAACACAAGTTTAATATGTAGAGTTTACGCAAAGCAACAGACATATTGGGGAGATGTACAGGCAGTCATATGAAGCAGTGAGGCCAACCTTAGTGAGAGTGATCAGCAGGCCTCGTATGGAGGTGACAATGATGATCCCCACCAGGATGAAGGAGATATGCTGGGACCAAAACTTTACCTGGAGGTCAATGGAGTGACAAAGTTAGAGTGTGTGTGTGTGTGTGTGTGTGTGTGTGTGTGTGTGTGTGTGTGTGTGTGTGTGTGTGTGTGTGTGTGTGTGTGTGTGTGTGTGTGAGTGTCTGTGTCTGTGTCTGTGTGTCTGTGTCTGTGTCCTTGTATACGTTTGTGTGTGTGCGTGTGTGTGTGTGTGTGTGTGTGTGTGTAGACACAAGTGTGATAAAGCGCATGATAATTGATGAGTGACTATTGCCAAGAGGAAAAATATTATACTAAATGTAAAATATTATATTGTCCAATACTGTCACCTGTGTGAGTATGTGTGTGTGTGTGTGTGTGTGTGTGTGTGTGTGTGTGTGTGTGTGTGTGTGTGTGTGTGTGTGTGTGTGTGTGTGTGTGTGCTTTTGTGTGCTTACATCAAATTGAATACCAAGGTAGTTCACAGTAATTTCAATCCCCCTGGTTACGGGGTCAGTTTTGCCCACACGGTCAAACACTATGTTGATTGTGGCCTGAAAAAGACAACCAGCGTGCTAAGTCGCAATACTGCTGCAAACGTATTTCAGTACACTCAAAACACATTATAATGGCTTCATAATGACCAAACTTCTCACCATAAATATCTTCCAAACACAATAGATAGAGAAGAAATAGCCCAGGAAGTTGAAGTACTTTCCCTGAAATGTCTTTGAGTATTCTATTCGCTCCTAAAGACAGATGAAGAGGGGGGAAAGATGAACGTTAAATCATCCTGTTCCTAGTGCATAGTACAGTACATTACAGCAAAACACAGTTTGGGAAACATTGGCTTAAGGTGTTGCCCAAACTGTGTGCTGCTCCAGATCGCTCCAGATCGTAGGCTATTGAAATCACATTTCACAAAAATTGCCTCTAAATCAAAATATATTCAGTCTGGATGCCAGCCGTACTTAGCCAGCCAAACACATTTGTCCACTTTCTCAATATCATTAGATATGGGTCAATCAGCCAATCACACCTCAAACACAGCACAACAAAATAGCTCCATTACAAGATAGTAAATAGTTGAAACTATGTCATGCTGTAAGGCATTGACAAAAACTGTGTAAATGCTTCAAAAGGATGCCTGACAATGAGCTTGACACAGACCCTTTTGGCGCACAGAACAGAAGAAAAGAAATAAAGCCAGAGGGTGAGTCAGTATTGCATGAGGTACGCGTTCACTCATTGCTTTACAAATGTTATGCATCAAAATACCAGCTGCATTTTTTATGTGGTGGAGGCGGGCAATAAACAGCAACAAAAATACGCTGTGGCTTTTTGTGTGCTAAATATCATGGTGTTGTGCAGTGACATTTTCGCATGGTAAAGAGTGCACTGCCAGAGAATAAAAGTTTGGGAATCACTACCTTAATCTTCCAATCACTGTAAAAAAAAACAATTTTTGTGACACTGTAAAAACCTGGATTCAGTTTATTGCTCTCTGCTCCTGGTCTTGTATGCGAAGACATTTACTAGAGACAATAAAAGTTCTGCTGAACTTTCTGTGTGTAGTATCTATTTTCTCTGTGTGTGTACAGTGTGTGTGTGTGCGTGTGCGTGTGTGTGTGTGTGTGTGTGTAACCTTGGTGGCCTGGAGATCTACAGTTTCAAGGAAGAGCTGTCGACTAAGCTCCTCTAAAGCATCCACCTCCTGCTGAATCACCGACAGATCTGAAGACAACCGGTCAAGGAAATATAATACATACTGGCACATTTACATATTCCTCTGCTGGAAACCTGAATATGCAGATTCAGACAGCTGGCAAAAACAAACTTGCATTCAAAAACACACAATCCTATATCCTTTGTCTTTGTGAAACACACACACACACACACACACACACACACACACACACACACACACACACACACACACACACACACACACACACACACACACACACACACACACACACACACACACACACACACACACACACACACACACACACACACACACACACACACACACAGCCAGGATACTCTCGCTTCCTGCTGGAGATGAGGTGACACTTTTGATCATCCCCCAGAATCCAGTCTGTTTGTTTTGGTCCTCTCCGCGCTGGAACATCTGTCTCCTCGTCATAGCAATCCTACACCATGGCAACCGCAATCAGAACAGAACCACGGATAACGCATTCAGAAATGTCTTACAGTACAATAATTGGACTCCATGTTTTTTTTAACTGACCCCTTCACATTTTGCACTGAGCAGATATATTTGTGCTATATTTGTGCGCTCTCTCTCTCTCTCTCTCTCTCTCTCTCTCTCTCTCTCTCTCTCTCTCTCTCTCTCTCTCTCTCTCTCTCTCTCTCTCTCTCTCTCTCTCTCTCTCTCTCTCTCTCTCTCTCGTCTTTTGAAAGGCAATGTGAATGACATTTCTCTTTCACATCCTTACCGTTTCTTTTTACTGACGATCATGTCCATGGTCTGAAGTAGTCTTCTCTCCAGAGCCAAGATGTCACTTTCTGTCACATTACTACATACGGAGACACACACACATTTAAAACAGCGGAGTCACACACTCCATATTTAAAAGCCGCACCAGAGAATCAATAATCTATCTTTTGTGTACATACTTCATAACATTTATCACTTGTGCTGATACTATGTGAGTGCATGTATGTATGCTGGCACTCACCGCAGAAAGTAAGACATGTAGGTGTACGGGCAGTTGACACCACTCACCGCAGGAAGTAAGACATGTAGGTGTACGGGCAGTTGACAGCACCAAAGCCTGACAGGAGTGCCATAAGGGTGACGCCTATCACCCCAACTCGACTAATGAGCTGCTCAATAGACAGGATCCCTGAGTGATTTAAAGTATCATAAAGGATCATAATCCACATCAAAATATCGATAACTTCAATCCCATACTGAGCATACAGTGACATTGTTATTTTCCAGCTTTTACAAATTCATTACAAAAACTGTGTTAAAACCAGTTGCTTAAAGCAAATAATGCTATCCATGTCTCGATGTTCTGCAGGTAACAAGCTTAATTTTTCCAACAACAATGCAGAATGAGAGCTCACCATGTTTAGGGCTGAGGATAGGAAAGGGATCCCCCAGTTTCCAGAAGAAATACATAAACGTGAACCATACCATACAGGCAAAGAGAAGCTTCTGTCTCTGCACTGAAAAAAGAAGCACAATGGGTGATCTGTAGCTGAGACTCTTACATGCCCGAGTGTGATTTGGACTTCACTGTAACTGTGTGTATGTGTGTGTGTGTGTGTGTGTGTGTGTGTGTGTGTGTCCTATGGGAACATGCGTGTTACTTGCTAATATGTATAGTGGAGGATACTTACAGAGTCGTATGTTGCTGACAATGTAGTATCCAATGTAGAAAGGCACCACAAATATGAGTACAAGCAAAATCACATAAAGGTTCAGTTTCCAGTGGAAATATCTGGACCTGCAGATGAAGATGACCATTGAATTGAATGAGAGGATGGTGGGCCTGCTACAGTGTATGAAAACATTGTTTGTATCTTTTGTCGCACTGTTTGCCACTTACGTGCTACTTAAAGCTCCCAGGATTTCAAATATGATTAGCTCGAACATTGTGCAAGAGAAGGCGAAAGTGACTGAAAACACCACCTGGACGACATACTGTCGGACCTAGAAATCACATAGTTGACTGTTATTGCAAATGTCACAAAGATTTCGTTAATGCAAATGCTCAAAACTATTGCATGTGTTGTGAAAGATAACGTTATGCAACTGAAGAAAGGATCATATCTGAGACTCATGGTAACACTTGCACCATAAGTTACCTCATAATCTTTGAATAATTGTCGCATGAAGAAAAGCCAGCCGAAACCAAAGAACAACACCTAGACAGATGAAACGGTCAGTTGTTAAACATGTTTCTCGACTAAAGTGATTTACGAAAGGGATACGTGAAGAACACAGCAGCAGAGTGAAGTTAGCTTGCTAGTTGGCTAACTGCTTAGCTGCAGCAGAAACAACCGGGTACTTGCCTGGGAGGTGAACATGATCACTGAGTCT
Source organism: Sardina pilchardus (assembly GCF_963854185.1). Taxonomy (NCBI): domain Eukaryota; kingdom Metazoa; phylum Chordata; class Actinopteri; order Clupeiformes; family Clupeidae; genus Sardina; species Sardina pilchardus. Next base: position 17,627,887 of record NC_084997.1, read on the forward strand.
ACGAAGAAAGACATGGTTTATAGACAATGCACCAGTTATAACGGGGCAAAATTAATTTTGTTTAGAAACTATGATAATATTTGTGATATGTGTCCTTCTAAATCAACTGCATATTGCCGTGATCAAGACAACATCACGTTCCAGCATTGTTACTGAGCTGTCAACTTCCAACATTGTACGACGTCATCATTGGGGACGTAAACAGCTCACAGTGCAGGATTTCCGTCGCACAGATATGACATTATAGACACGCTCAAACCAAAGTAGGTACTAAGGCATTAATAGGAATTAAAACAATTCAGACATTATTTTACAGTAGTTCTTGCATTGTATGTACACGAATATTTACATTTACTTTTATTATGCGTATTCTGTATTTTATTCAACCTAGTCTGGAAACTATAAGGCATTCAAAACAGCAGAGGGCAGTCAAACCTTATAAAATACAGAGCGGCTCTGATGAGGCAGTAAAGTGCAGATGGACGAGCACTAGTCTACATGTCTGATACTTGGGCAGTAGATGTGAGAGTCGGAGAAGAGAATGATTAGGGTAAGTAAATGCCAGCACCTATCTAGGTTAAATTAGGTCGTATGCACAGTGGATTCTGACTATAGGGTAGGCTACAGTATAGGCCCATTTAATTTAATTGTGTTAATAGGCTACTTAATTTTGTTCTGTTTTGTCCACTTTTACATAACCACCAAACAGTCTGCATGACTTATGTAAGTGCATTATCTGAAACGAATCCAATTTTGCTCTGATCAGACTAGATAGCCTAACAGGATGATAACACAAATGTTGCAGCTAAGCTATTCCTCCATATTTTCCATCCAATATTGCACCCCCTTACCAGACACACGCACGCACGCACGCACGCACTCACACACACACACACACACACACACACACACACACACACACACACACACACACACACACACACACACACACACACACAAACAAACACACGCATGCACACGCATGGTCAACTGTCAAGACTAAGACAATTGTTTTGTTTTTTGGCCTATAGGTCATGACCGTTGTATTTGATTAATGGGATCGTGCAATGTAAATGTGAAAAGTGCACTTATTTCTCCATTAGACTAGACATGTGTAGTGGACCGGTGCCACAAGGGAATGAAACAGGTTGTTTGGAAGTGCTGGCTGCCATGACGATGTGAGCACGGTGCATTAGCATTTGTGACAGCTCCTTTCTCACTGTTCCAAGGCAGGCAAAAATACCATCCTGCATCAGATGATAAAGAGCTGAGAGAAATGGCTGATGGGCTCTCTCCTGGGAGCCTTCTGATCTCTGCAACTGCCAAATACTCGTTCTCTCCTATCTTCCCTTCATCTCTCTCTCTCTCTCTCTCTCTCTATTTCTCCCCCTCTCTCCCTTCCTCTCTCTCTCTCTCTCTCTCTCTCTCTCTCTCTCTCTCTCTCTCTCTCTCTCTCTCTCTCTCTCTCTCTCTCTTATTTCAGGTTCCTCAGTTCTATTCAATTGCTTTTTTTAAATCGTATGCAGCCCAAGCTCTATTTGCCTCTGGCCAGTGTACAGAATCTTTGAGTCTTTGAGATGAGATAATCCAGCTCTGCTTTCACATGGTTGCTGCCCGTCGAAGTGTTAAAATGCAAATCTTTCTCAATGGAAACTACGAAAGTTAAGAAAAATATCTTCAAGTGACAACATAAATAAACGAGAATCTCTCTCTCTCTCTCTCTCTCTCTCTATATATATATATATATATATAGAGAGAGAGAGAGAGAGAGAGAGAGAGATTATCTGTGTGTATTCCTGTTTATTTATGTTGTCAATTGAAGATATTCTTCTTTAACGTTTGTAGTTTCCATTGAGATTTGCATTTTAACACTTTAACATAGGAGATTAGTTCTTTCTTTTTCTCTCTCTTGCTCTTTCTCTCAATTTCCTCCATCAACTCTGTTATTCATGATATGAGGAAACTGCCCTAGTTCATATCCTTAAAAAGGAAAACACGTCAACATAGGGCATTCCGGTTTATTTATGTTGTCACTTGAAGATATTCTTCTTTATCTTTTGTAGTTTCCATTGAGAAAGATTTGCATTTTAACACTTCAACATAGGACATTAGTTCTCCCTTTTTCTCTCAATATCCCCCATCAACTCTGTTATTCATGATATGAGGAAACTGCCCTTAGTCTCTCAATTTGACCCTTACCTTTTCCCCATCTGCTGTGGTTACATGTATGCCTGTGACCATATTGTGATGACAAGTCTGCCCCATATATAGAGCTCCCATTAAGTGAACACTAAATGCATTTGCGTGTGTGTGTGTGTGTTTGACAGAGAGAGAGAAAGAGAGCATGTGTGTGTGTGTGTGTGTGTGTGTGTGTGGGAGGAGGTAGCTGTCAAACTCAATTTTGTTCAAAAACTTCCTTGGTGTAAACTCAATTGAAGTCCATACTCCTACCTGGTGCTATTTGAACAGTAAGCCTGCAGATTCCCTCTCTGTATGCCCCCTATCCCCAGTGGAAGCACTCTCTGTTTTAAGTCACCACACATCCTTCATCCAACTCCCCCTCCAGCAATAGATGTGTAAGTGCCTCCTAATAGACTTTCATGTTCTACATCTGCCTGTGAATCTGCTCCATCTTTCAAAGTGCACTGTTCCTTTAAATTGCATAAGGTAGCATACCCTACAGTATACACTATGTGTTGTTCAGTCAGTCGCCATCTCCGAGGTGTCTGGAGAGGAGGTGTCCAGGATGGAGTGTTTGCCCTGGCAGCCTGTCGTGGCGGAGAGATCTCTAGTCCAGCGCGCCCTGACAGGCGGAGGCAGTGGGGACCTTGGCGTCCAGCTTCACGCCTGACTGCGGGCCAGCAGCAGCAGCAGCAGCAGCAGCAGCGAAGGGCTGGCCCACACTGGCTCTCACTCTTTACCAGCCAGCCACTCAACCACAGAGAGAGGAAGGCCAAGAGGCCTATACACAGGACTCTTCCCTATAGACCGAGAGAAAGAGAGAGGAAGAAGGGTGGCAGGGGGGATGGGGGGGGGGGGGGGGAGAGAAAGTGATAGAGAGAAAAAGAGGAGAGGAGAGGAGAGGAGGAGGCGTAGCTCCATTCGCTGGGTCTGTAGGAACCAACATTGCCCAGTGAGAGTGGCTGATGATGAATAGGGTGCCTCAGGGGTGTGTGTGTGTGTGTGTGTGTGTGTGTGAGAGAGAGAGAGAGAGAGAGAGAGAGAGAGAGAGAGAGAGAGCGGAGACAGAGCGGCAGCGGGGGATGGCATGGAAGAGCACTAGTCTGGCCCGGGCCTGGAGAGGGCACTGTCAATGTTTTTGCAGTTAAGAGGGCGCTTAATTATATCATTTATGTCCCTATTTGGAGAAGTGGTCTGTCGCAATTATTTAATCTAGTTTGCCTAAATTCTGTGTGTGTGTGTGTGTGTGTGTGTGTGTGTGTGTGTGTGTGGAGGTCTATACACGGTGGAGGTGGGGGAAGGTGGCAGACTGGGCACACTGCTCGGAAAGCCCTGCTCTCTTAAGCAACTCTCAGGGCTGGCTCCAGCATGTGTATTCTTTTATTTGGTCCAAAAGCCCCCTCTCCTTCACCCACTCCTCTCTCTCTCTCTCTCTCTCTCTCTCTCTCTCTCTCTCTCTCTCTCTCTCTCTCTCTGGGTGCGTGCGAGAGTGAGTGAGTGTGAAAGGGCTTCTCTGTTAGGGCAAAGTCTCAAAGAAATGTCTGGCGGGAGCGCTGTCTTGTGCCGGCATGGAAACACCTTCGCTTTCCAACAATGATTGGTGGGCCACTTCCTATGGAGCCTTCAGATGAATGCAACTTCATTTCTCCGTTTTTATTTTCATGCTCTCTCTCTCTCTCTCTCTCTCTTCTCTCTCTCTCTCTCTCTCTCTGTGTGTGTGTGTGTGTGTGTGTGTGTGGGCATGTGTGTCTGTGCATATATTTGCATGTATGACTTGCATGTATGACCACCAGACTTGCACAGCTTTTGTCAACAGATGTAGCACACTTTACACAAATAAATAACATTAAAAACTCATGTAGAGCACTTTATGTAAGTGTCGCTTTTAAACGAAATGCTGTGACAGCCAGCGCAAAAAAAGACTGCGCTCCCAAAATCTCGGAGGACTTCTGTTGAAACTCCAAAGCGAGAGTCACATGAATAATCTATACCTTCCAGAAATCAAAATGAATGTCCCACTAATGAGGGCCAGAATCTGGATGCGTATATAGATGAGATGAGTCGCCTCCTCCTCTCGCCGCTGTGCAGAGGAGTCGCTCTGTGCAGTCGCATCTCATGGCTACAGACACTGGGGACCAGCACGTATAGGTGAGTGGTCCAGATCGACCGCCTACATCTCCATTTGTGCTCTCTCTCTCTCTCTCTCTCTCTCTCTCTCTCTCTCTCTCTCTCTCTCTCTCTAAGCACTAATGTTGGACAGCTACTTTGTGTGGAACTGTTAGCATGCAGTGTGTGCTGCGCGCACAACACACTCCTCTGAGTGTTTCTGGAAAATGAGCCGGTGATAACCTCAAACAGAGCAACATTTCTCTGATTGCTGATTGTCTATCCCGTTTTATGCAAACAAGGAGGGTGATTTCAATACAACTGTATATGCAGCGGGCCTGAGTGTGTTGTTAGCATTCAAGGGCCACTCTTCCGATTCTCATTTGCACATTGATTAGTTGGAAGAGAGCATAATGATGCAGATAATACATTCAAGGTCCCATTGAAAGTATTGTGCAACAACTCAAAACGCTCGGGCAAGAGTTTTCACTGATCTGGGTCTTTATTTTCAGCACGGGGACATTACTGTCATTTGCAGTTGAGTATGATGATCGTTTCCCTTCCTTTGTGATCTATGGATCTGGCGGACTGTGAATACTGTAACATCCCGCTCACGCAGTGCCAATGATGGCGCTCAGTTCACCTTCAGTGTTTCTAAAGTGAAGAGGAGACGAGAAGGAGAGAGGGAGGGGGGAAGAGAGAGAGAGAGCGGGGGGAGAGAGAGAGAGAGAGCGGGGGGAGAGGGAGATTTGGGGAGTCTCAGAGGGAGTAATGTAGTTTTGTGGGACAAAAGCCCGTTATTGAATTCCTGTCATGATGCAGGCGATCCAGCCTGCTGTTGCTGAGGACTAGAGGAAGTCTAAAAGCTTTTTAAAAGGCCTTTATACTCCAACACAGCTGCACACATCACATATCCTGCCCCCCCCTGCCCGCCACACACACACATACACACACACACACACACGCACACGCACACACACACACACACACACACACACACACACACACACACACACACACACACACACACACACACACACACACACACACACACACACACACATTCTGTCCCTTGGCTCAGTTTGCAGAAGTTCAGTTATTGGCACAGCATAAAAGCACTGTACAATAGGGATTATGGGAGGTAGGCTTAGTCTCAGTAAAAAGGGGAATGAGGGTAATGTGAGAGAAGAGACGGGGTGAAGACACGTACTCAGCCCTGCGGGGGGGGCGTGGGGGGGGGCTGACCAGCTTAAGGTGCTTTGACGGTTGACCAGTTTTTTTAACCAGGTTGTTTGACCAGCCTATGATGGTTGACCAGCTAAACTCTTCAGACTGCGGTCATTTGATTTTAGCTGGTGTTGCTGGTCTTACAATGCTGGTTTAACTGGCTATGCCAGCTTACGTTGGTAACCATAATCTTACATCAACAATGTCAAGCTAATCACGTTGGTCACCAGCATGACCATCTTACACCAGCTGTTTCCCACATGACAGGCTGGTCACAACAGCATGACTAGCTTCCTCAGATAGTCACACATGTCCACCTGGTGGCCCAACCAGCTACACCAGCAAAGCACAAGCTTTGAAAACCAGCAAAGACCAACTAAAGCCAGCTACCAGCAAGCTGGTTTCTAGCTGTTTTTTTTTTTTTAAGCAGGAAAGAAGATACTTATAATATGTTCGTGAGCATTCTGTGTTCTGTTCATGTTGACATCCTCCATAAATCAATGCAATATACTGTGTGTTGTTTGAAGGCAAACCTAGCCAATAGCAATAGCAGAGAAGAAGGTAACTGAGATTGTTGTGTGTCACATAACTGTGAATTCAACATGCTTATAACTTAAAATAAAATAAAAGATTTCCAGAAAGCTCCCTCGTGTTTGCCTTCGTTAGTGTAAGGACAGTCCGGTCTTTTGACACTAATTGTAAGGGCTAGATAGAGCGAGAGAGAGAGAAAGAAAGATAGATACAGTAGATAGATATATTGTTGATCCCTAAGGAGAAATTCAAGATTCAAGACTAAATCTAGGGTTGGTATAGGTGCTCCAGTATCTGTATTGTGGAGTTTCATGTTCAAAGGGAAGGAAAATGGCATGAGTAAAGTGATTGAGGAAGCAGACCGCGTGACTGACCCAGATAGACCAATAGAGAAGTACTTGGAAGTACATGGAAATATCCATGCCAACTGACTAATATATCTAATGTCTGTCAATGCCAAAACTGGTGCTTGAGGTGGAGAGAGGGAGAGAACAGTCTCATTGGTCGGAGCACTCAGTGACAGACTCGGACTCGATCTCAGTGTGCATGGAAATAGGCTAAAAGTGGTGCCGTTTGCCTGCTACAGGAAGCTATATGATTATATTTAAACTGGTCTGAAATACATAGGGCCTGATTTAGTTCTCACTTGGGCCTGGTTGTCGGCTGCTTGTAATTTCCAGCATACAGGGCTGTATATTTACATTTAATAACAGAACAGCCTCCGTCAGGGGAATGCATGGAGAGGCGCAGAGGCTTAGGAGAGACTGTGACTCAGTCCAGCACGGTTTTAGCCGTCAGACATCACAGGAGGGTAAAACTGCAACTAGTCTGCACAGTGGTGGGTGGATTGTATTGGTATTGATGTTATTATAATTATCGTTATTTGTAATTATCGTTATTTAGTAGTAGATGTAGGTTTCATCGTTCAATAGCAGCAACAATCATAGCACAGCAGAAGTAACCATAACATTATACTTATTTTCACTAACACCAGCAGTGGAGGAACTGCAGTAACAGAGGTGTAGAAATATTGAGGAGTGCTCCGGTGTTTTTGACCCGTTCAGGGTTGTGGTATTGAATGTGTAATGTGTAGGGAAATGTGAGTTTGTGTGAGTTGCTGGGGCCGTAGTTTGGCAAGATTTACCTTGACTTATCTTCAGATCCAGCACATCCACTCTTAGATGTGATGAAACGGACGGGCCCTCCCCCACTCTCAAGAAGAGTTCTGGGCAGAGGTCAGCAAGGGAACGGGATTGGGGCTGTGCCGCAGCAACCTCAATCTTTCATTCTCCAGGTCTCTTGCTAGCTCATTTATTCCCTTTTCGTCTTCTCTCCTGTTTCTCTCTCTCCCTCCCTCCCTCCCTCCCTCTCTTTTTCACTCTCTCCCTTCTTTTTAACCCACAATTCATCTCAGAAGCCTGATGAGAGAGTGCTCCCCTTGATTACAGGAAGTTAAAAATATCACCACACTGCCTCTCCAAGCCTCTCACTCTGACCCACTCCTGGGCCCCCCCCCTCTCTCTCTCTCTCTCTCTTCCTCCCCCTCTTTTTCTCTCTCTCCCTCATCATCGGTACTTTAGGCACACTCTTCACTTTTCGTAAAACTCAGTCCCACAGAATAATTATGATGAAGGCATATGAATGTGAAAATAAGGCGTTGAAGTCTCCAACATTGTCAGATTCTCAGAATCCATCCCTAACAAAAACACCACAAGACCACAAGAAAAACACATGAAATTATGGAAATGACATAAACATGGCCATAGTTCATCAACGATGTGTTAGGCAATCATTAAATGCTTGAATTAGCATGCAATTAAGATACATCACATCACACGTATTTAAAGCAATTACTCAGTTTTATGTTAACGGGATCTAATCTTTAAGCGAGCAAAAAGATGCACACTGAACTCATGCACTGATGGAAATGCCTTCATGAAATCATTTATCTTATTATTTCAATTCACATCAACTGTCATATCAGCTTACCAGGTGGAATTTCCCTCTCCCAGTTTGCTGGCTTGTCTGATACTTGTCTGAATTCCCCCCATGACACAGTTTGAAGATCACTGTGTACTGGTTTCCTCCTGACCTTGAGTCACTTAATAGGCTACTGTATAACACTCTGCCTTATATCTCTGAGCCATTTCTGTGGCACTCTGCCGCTTCACATGAAAAAAAAGAGGTTATATTCTACAAAGTAACACACAGAAGAAATTGCAGTAAGTGAGGCAATAGACATGTCCCCCCCAATATTCAAGTATGCTCAAAATGTCCGCCCATACAAAGACATGCTGTACATTGTTATGTTACAATAGCCTGTCACTTACCACTGTGGCCTAAGCACAAATTGTTAGCTAAACTAAAGGGCCTAGAATTGCCTCGCATGACTTGTCATGAGCAGAAAAAGCCATTGTGAAATAGACACTGAGCATGTTTGTGAAGGTCGGTACATGTGTGTTCCAAAAACATGTGAATGAGTTTAATTCTAACCTGTATTGGAGATTTGTCTTTATTAGTATTAAAATGAATATACACAGAGGAGAAAAGGTCAAGATATCTGCAGAGAAGGGCCTTCTAACACAACAATTGTTTGCGGCCAGAGAAATGTTCTGTCTGTCTATCATCTATTTATTCTTCATAACTCAGGTTTAACAAACCTCAATCTGCCCATCAGCTATTTATTTGACAAAACTCAGGGTTTGTACCAAACAGCAGTCTGTCAGTCAGCTCTTTTTTGCTTATGTCTCAGGTTTTTGTGGTTATTTTGCTGATTGCTGTCTGCTATCTGAAGAATATGGCAGTTGTAGACAGTTGGGTTGTGACCATAACTTCACCGGTATATCTGGTTGACAAGAAAATTGAGCTAGAACTGAAGATAGAAAAGTTTCCATGCAACACCCAAAAACACTTCATAAGGTGAATTGATGTCACATCCTTGATTGTCAGCTGATTGTCAGATGCTCCAGTCCCAGATTTTGCGCAGATTTGAAATTAGGTTAAATATTCTGCAGAATATACATACATTCACTCAGTGTTGCATTGGGTTATTAAACTTAGTCAGGCTGTGTCACTTTGTGGTATTGACAGTTCAATGGCTACTTTCATTTCAGTGTGTTTCTGTGGATTTCAATTTGGTCTGTCAGTTGTTGGTGGAGGGGGCGAACCACAAAGCAAACCACAATAGTTTGCTTTGGTACAGTTGATTCCACTGTGGCAAAGACTGCTTGTTGTCAGTTGAATCATCGTTTACATCGATTGAGCCCCAATATACAAAATTAATAGCCCTCTGCTAGCCAATCAGAAAATAGTATTTCTTGTCTCTTGAGGATGCATTTTCAATGCAGTTTCTTTTAAAAGTTAGTATATCATGATTACTGTGTGTGTGTTTTGTGTGTAAATTACTAATTACTTGTATTTTGATGGAACATATTTTTTTCACATTGGTATTGTATATGTTATTTTGTCACATTTTTGAGCCAATATTTGAAGTTTGTAACAGTCAGTCAATCACAGTCGTCACTGAATCTAGAATCGATGTTCAACACAAAATCTGATGCATTGTTTATACATGGATAACCTACAGAGATGTCCAGGTCACATCATGTCAGTAAATATAGACAGTGTGTGGTATACGGATGGGGTAGTGTATCCTGAAGCTATCAATAACATCTACAGTCTTTCTGTGCAGGAACTGTAATTGTGGAGACACATAATGTATTGCTAAATGTACCGAACAAGGTCTTAATTGCATGAAGACAGAACAAACATTTTTAGGGAAAGCAAGTCAGTCTGAAAGTACAGGGCCTACAAAAGAGTCAATAGTTATTGATTGGCCATTCAGGTCAGAAATTACTAGTTGTCCATTCCTGAACATCACACAAGACATCATTTTTATTGATAAGAATATGTCTAATGTTTTCAATTTGATGCATTCAGAGTAGCAGAGAGAAGGAGAGAGGGTGCACATGATATGATGACGCAGTGATAGAAGATAGCATGGTTGAGCGAGGAAAGGAGCAAAGACTGATCCAGTTGAGAAGTGTCGTAGCTTACTCTAGGGTGCAGTTGTTTTTAGCTTTAATACTGTTTGCACACATCACATTGAACCATGGTAATCTGGCGTCACATAGGCCTAGCCAAAAGGGCCTTGGTGTTTTTGCATAGAAATACAAATGGCTAAACTGTCCCAATATCTCGATTTATTTTCTATCTGTAATAATGCATAGATTTCAGTAATGGTTGTAATTTATTCATCCCTAATGCCATTAGATTGGATGCATACCTTAGGACAAACAGGAGCTGTAACCTACAAGCTTGTTGCTTTGAATAAAAATGAAACTGGTCTCTTTGAACTTTATCTTTGAATGTAATTATTACCAAAAAGACCACAGTATGACTGTATTGTTAATCACAATAATTCATGTTCATTTTCATATCCATAGCATTTTGCTGACTGTGTAATTGTTTTTCCCCTGTGCATTTGTTTGTTTGTTGTGGACACAATCTGTTGCATAGTAATGCTTTTGGAGAATACTACCATTTCAGAAACTGTGTTGTCCCTATTAATGCTGAACCACGTGTCTCGTGCTGTATAGTGTGCAGCAATTTACCCGTGTCCTTTGGTTAATTTGTTTGACTGATGAGCAGGAATGGAAAATTCGGCCCCCTGTTTTTATCATTTCTCGTGGTGATGATTGCGTTTCCACAGAGCGACCAAACAGTGGGCTTTGGCGTGGGTTTAGAA